>NC_133581.1:30875553-31190165 GCF_964106895.1 Numenius arquata
GCTATCGTCTCCGAGGACCTTCCTTGCTTCTTAGGCTTTTAAGCTCTAACCTCACACTTCATTTCCAAATGCAAAAAGTCCTTGATCCTGTAATCTACTCACTATATAGCCTGAGATTAATTGGCCTGTTATGCTGTAGTTCATACAGTAGCCTCGAATGAATCCATCACAGCTTCCAGCTTTATCTCTACTGTAATTTTGGGGAGATTCTCTTTATCCTAAGAAGCGCTTCTACTACATGTGGATCCATCATATCTATCCCTTATGTAAAACTGCTTAAGCACTTGCTTGCAACCTCTTAGCATCTGCCTAAAACCACTACAGCTCATTGCAATGAGATGGAGCTTGACTGGGAGCTTTTTATTATTTTGAATCCAATATTCCCAGCTTGCATATTGTATTTGCAGAAGCCTTGTGAAGCTTTATAAAAATGCTGTCACATATATTCTATTTTGATGGGGCTATTTTCATTGTGTTTCCAACTCCATTATTTAAAAATTGCCTAGCTTGGTCTCCCAAATGCCGTTTTCAGGCAATTTTGTTCTCCTAATTTGATGAGCATCTACTATTTCTCTCTCACTTTTTATATAGCTCTGTTAAAATTTTCTAAGAGGTCAACTTAGAGGGCAGAACATGTTCACTATAACTAGTGTATTCTGGATTTTTTTTTTCTTAGCTGTGTAAATGAAATTAATATATTATCCTTGAGCAATGTTGTATTGACTCTCCATCTGTTGAAGGCTGGAGTCGTATTTGGTCACAGTATTGTTTGCATGAATACGGGGCCAGAGGTTAGTAAGGTCGTGACTTTATTACAATAGCACTATCTTCGTGTGCCTCATTTCCTCCCTTGCACATTGGTGTTTTCAAAGGACTGGCAGACTTGGTCGGATGAAGCGTGGTCATCCGCAAATTCAGCATGGAGCAAGACAGAGCATTGACTGCTCTTTGTGCTGGTACCACACAGCAGGATGATACCATTGATGGAAGCTTTTTTAGGGCATCCTTGAACTAATTCACAAAGATACTACCCTCTGCTGCTTAAAGTGCCTTTCTCAAGGCACACTTTTAGATGATACCTTCAGCAATGCACCGCATTAAAAAGATCAAGCTGTCATGACCACCGCATACCTGTGGCAGATCCACCATTAGCAGAAACCAGTGCTGCACCTCTTTTGGAGGCCAGGAGACTTACGTAGCATGCAGGGGTGCTTGTGCTTGTGCTTTCAGCCTCTCTCAGGTTACTGGGCCTATGTGACACTTAGGACAGACCTGGCTGATGAGGTTTCAGGTCAGATCTGTGGGCTGCAGGTACCATCTACAACATTAAATCAATGTTCCCAGGCAGCACTTCTGACAAGCAAACCGTCAAGGCAGCTTCTCCAGATTGCATGGAAAGATTTTCCTACTTACCCTCATGAAACACCAGCTTTCTTACAGTGACACTGATAGGGCAGTTGGGAGCCAGGTCAACACTGTCCACCTGACTCTGGTCAGATCCAGCACGCCTACGGACTTTTTTTTTTTGTGAAATATGTATTGAAAGAGTCAGTCCTGCTGTGAGAAGAGGGTGAATGCTGAAGACCCAAGGAAAGAAAAGAAAGTGAGCAACATCATCAGCCCATTCAGTTTGCACAAGAAGAGCTATAACAATAAAGTCTCAGATGACAAACCGATGCCACAGTGAAACATCACTTCCAAACCTATCAGAACAGTTGCACCTGTTGATCAGACTTGAAGGCTTTAGAATGAACAAACAGCTGAATATCCCAACCTCAAAACACCAGCGCCTTCGGACACCAGTGAAGAGGGCCAGCCCTAGAGTCAGGTTTCTGAGTTTGCTCACCAGCCATGGCATATTCTTTTACACGGTAAGACAACAGAGAATCAGCAGACTGGCAGAAACAAATACACAAAATTTTAAGTGGAAAATGTTAGCAGCAGTTAACACCCTACTATTCGGTAACATTTGACTGTGAACGTCTTTTTTTTCTTTCCCCTAAAAACTTTAAAGAAAAAGAATATTGTGACCAAAAATAAATGCTGTAGAGCCTGATAGGAACTCTAGTTCCTTATTTTGATTCATTTGTCTACAATGCCAGCTCCTCATGTGTTATGTTTCCCATGGAGCATAAAAGCTCTGGGAGAGGGTAAGTGAGAAGCTTGAAGTGGTGTCGAAAAGGAGAGGGCACATCTGAGGAGCACAGATGAATGGGGCCCAAGGAACACCTAATCTCAAGCAAAGAGCAACCACCCTAGTTTGGTTCTTTGACCAAATATTTTAACAAAACCCACAATTTTCTACGAAAGTGTTTTTAGAAATGCTTATTAAAGACCTAAAAATTCCTGTTACTGTTTCAGGAGCATTTTTTTGCTGAGCCACTCACATAACCAACTTCCTAAGATGCCCAATAGCCTCAAAAGAAGTTGCCCATACCAACTCTATTTCTGGGTAGTCCACAGCATTTCAAAGGGGAGTTCTGGATAGAAACAAGAGGCACAGCTATTGTATGAATTCTTGTCACTAACAGCACTTCTGAGAGAATAATTTAAATATCTTTTAGGGCTGCAGTCTCACAGTATGGGCAGCGCGGTGGCTACACAGACCCTTCCACCCTCCACCATCTCTCTCAGTTACGCCCATGTGAGGGCCCTGCAATGGTCAAGGAACGATCCCATGTACATACAACCCTGCCAAGAGGAGAGGAAGGATTTTCAACTGGGACCAGTTCACTGATCCAGTGCACCACCCACCCATGGTGTGGCATTGGGTGCAGGGGACAGGAGGGAGCTAAGAAGGAGCTGGCTCTAAGAAGCTGCTTGGAGATTCCTGTGCAAGCAGCACCTTGGTATAAGGTGCTACAAAAGCCAACGAGGCATGAAACATCCTAAGGAGCCATGTGTCATAATATTAAATTGAACATAACGGTTCAACAACAAACTCCTGATTAGCTGAATCCTGAAAGCCTAAACGTGCCAAACCCCAGGTACTACCCATTGATTGCATAGGGGGATGCAGAAGCTCTCACTGGGGTCGGCACAGTCATATAACCAGCAGACAGCTCAGCTGCTGGGGTGGTTGTTGTGCTCCCCCTGACAGCAAGCCCCTCCCTTGGACAGAAAAATTTCTTCCCATCCCAAAGGCTTCCCTTTTTCAGGCTCCGTGATTGCCAGATCCCTGCTCTTCCATGTGCCCTTCTAGATACCTTCAGCCTTGCCAATTTGCAAGACTACTCCATACAGTCCCAAAAGGCTCCTCATTGCTCTTTCAAGCATTTAAGGTCAGAAGCTCATCCAGTCTGCCCCACTGGCTACTGTAAACCAAAGAGCCACTGCCAGTACTGACCGGGTTTAGTCTACGACTATTTTTTGAGCTAGCTTCTTTCTGACATAGACCACAAGTATCAGAGCACCCATCCCAACCATAGAAAGAGCCCACAGACGGAGAAGCACAGCACAGAGGACCCTAGTTATAGAAGCATTTGGGAATCATGGAATCATTTAGGTTGGAAAAGACCTTTAAGATCATCAGGGGGAGTCCAACCATTATGAAGCTGAACAAAGGAGACTAATGCCACGCTTGCAGGGTCCCAGAGCCCTCCTGAGGTGAGTGCCCCTGCTCCAGATCCAGTCTAGAGGAGGTGCAGTTTGGTCCCTATCTCTAGGTCCCTTGAGTATCTACAGTTATTTCAGGGCCAGTGAAGATGTTTTCCTTTGTGATGTGACACTGAGATTTATAACAAGATATTCTTCTGGAATATATTTAGCTTCTTCAGCCAGCTAAAAAAAAAAAAAAAAAAAAAGGTTAAAGTATTAGTATATATGCTCTACAAATAACTGGAAAAAAAAAAAGAAAATAAAATGTGTAGAAGTTTTTTCTCAGAAGTTTTCCCTTTTCTGCTTGTACTTGAGGTTTTGATGAAAGGCAGATTTTAAAAAAGCAGCATCTTTTTTCCTTGAAATTTTCCATTTTTAACTGAAAAAGAACAACTACTTCAAAAGAGAACATGAGTACTCAGCCAAAACCCTTGAGATTTTTCACTGACGATTTCAACAGACTCATTTTGGGGGTCCATTGTTTCTATGTTGATGAAAAATCTGTGCAAGAATGTTTTCCCCAGTCAGTTTTGAAAATGAAAATTAGAAGTTCCTGCTTCTTTTATTGCATTTTTCTCCTGTGAGCCCTTCTCACCCAGGTTTACTATTTTTATATTGTGTCCCAGCTGCTAACTAAGCCTTGGCTTAGTGTTCTTACTGCAATGATGAGGCATTTCCATTTCTGATTTCTAGCATATGTTGCACTTAATATAGCACTGCCCTTGTGCACCAGTTACCCCAGAAAAATGGCTGTGCCAGCAATATAACAGTGGTATAGTCCCTCGAGAAGCACCAGGGCATGAAACTGTGTGCCAATATGCAGACGTCACACAGTTAATAGGACAATAATAGATCCTTGAACTATATAGAAAGGTATTTTCTTTTAATGTATACAGGAAGATGTTTGATACTGCGAGGAAAGCTTCTTTTTTAGCTTTCTCTTAAATGAACTTGGGAAAAACTGTCTGCAAAAGAGCCAGGAGATAATGATGAAAACCTGAACAATTAATTCTGGGGATGAGGCATCCACAGACTGAGCTGATTATTTTTTGTCTCTTAGGTCTGTAGCCTGGACTACATGATTGCAGAGCCCAGGCTGCTGTGCATGATTTATGGGGCTTTATCCTTTTCAAAGAGGAGGAGACCCTGTAGTGCAAGAGCTGCCTTTTGCAAGGTGTTTGAGGACTTCTGCTTTGGACAACAAGAGCAGAAATCTGAAAACAGAAAATAAGCAACAAATTTCAAACCGCTATTGGTAATAATTATTTGCTGATCTCTTATACTTCGCACGAGGCCTTGATCAGCGTCACAGGAGATTTTATAATGGCTGCATCCTGCAAGATGCTGAGCTTCCTTCACTTCTGCTGGAGACAACAGGAAAGGACCATTGACAGCACATTGCCAGACCAGCCCCAGCAGTGACCTGAGTGGGTTCTGCACAAGTCAGTCCTGATGACTCGGATCCATTTTTTTTGCTTTGCCCTAGAGGAAAGATTTAGCTGAGCAAACAGCTGCAGAGCCACAAGGTGCAGACAAGTTTTCAGACACACACATAGGAGCAGCTCATCTCCTTGCCCTGGGACACAGCCCAGGCAGCCTCCGTGAGGGCGAAAACAGGAATTATTCCACCACTTCCAGGCTTCTGGGTGGTACAGCTAAATCTGCACACCGGATCTGGCAAGCAAAATCCACCTTAAATCCCAGTTTTTGAAAACTAGTGCTACCTCCCACCCATGCAGCACAGCAGAGTGAGACACGCAAACACCACAGGGGTGGGAGCGCTTGCAGAAGGGGCAGCTTTCCCTGTTGCAGGAGTAATTGTTTGTATTTCCAGCTAAGTCAGGAGTCAAAGAGAAATTCTACCCAGGAGATAAGCAGTGCATTACATAAGACTTCATATAAGGTAAATTGTCATCAGATTTATTGCAGTTAGAAAGAGGTTGTTCTGTCTGCTGGCAGAAAATACAGGCTTTGAGGCTAGTAAGAAAGAAGGAAACAGTATATTTGGGGTTCCTTGTCTTAGGGCTTTCTGTGCAGGGATCTGTCAAGCTTTTGAAGCTGAAATGTTTCAAAATATTTAAAAGAAAAATGGCATAAAATGATGTAAGATATTAATCTGAAGCAGGAGGTTTTGATCAATTTTGCTTGTATGTGTAGTATTAGAACAAAACAAAAATATCAGATTTAATTTTCCACAGTAAATTCTGATCATTTTTTGTTTGTTTTTCTCTCCAAGCCGGAGAAAAAGCTAAAATATCAAAGTCCTTTTCAGAATTTAAGTTCAAAGATTATTTAAACCATGAAATGTCTTATTTTAATACGATGTTAGAAACAGCTTGCTTCAAGGTTATTTGGCAGTAACAGCATCAGCTTATGGTCTTTGGTGCCTACTGCAAGTGGCTGCTTGCGAGGGCATTGCTCTTATCCTTTTTGTGGGTTGGGCTTCATACCCAGAATATGTCTCCTATGATGCCCGTATAGGAACAACTTCCGTGATGCACCACAAAGTCCAATCTAAGCAGAAAAAACAGTCAAGGAGCCAGGTCTGTGCAGTGGGCAGCGCTTTTAAGGCACGGACAGACCCGATTTAACAATGAGCTGATTCAAAACAAGATGCTTCAGTTTGGTTCAACAAACTAAATATTTTTACTCAGATCAAAAAATACTGATTTACATTTTTTTTCACCTCCAGGATTTTTTTTTTAAATAAATAAAAGCTTTCCTCACACTAAATTTTGTAGAAAGTGTGGATCTCACCAAAAGCAATCACGGTGCACAATTCCTTGCCAGGTCTTATGGACAGGAATATCACACTTAATCAAAAGATCATTTTAATTAAAAAAAAAAAAAAAAAATCACTGTAAAAACTGATCTCTCCTTTAAGCTGATACTTTCCCGTAAGTCACACAAAAATCTCAACAGACAGGAAAGACAATGACTCTTGATTGGAAAGACAAGGAGGCCAGTCAGTAAACTCAGATCACAATTAGCACCAGCTGTAACCCGAGTGAACTCCCCAATTTAATGGTTCACAGGAGAACACGTACATACAGTAAAAGCTACCAACCAAATCAATTCACTCTCCTTCCCCTAGACTCCCCTCCTCCACCAGGTCCTTCAGACAAAAGTCTATTTCCCTCCTTAGCTGTTAAAAATATTTTTAGAGCTCTTCAAATATGGAAAGCAGAAAAGGGAGAAAAAAAACAATAGAATTTGACACAAAAGCACCCTTCTCATTAGAGCTTTTTAAATAGCATTAGAGCTCATTGAATTTCATGCACTAATAACATTCCTACTCAATCCAAGGCAAACCAGTCAAATCTAAATCTATCAAATTTTACAAGCAAAGGAATATTGCCAAGTTCTAATATTTCTCCTGCATTCACTGTCAGAATTGGGTAGGGAGTCTCTTCCAAACTCCAGATTTCCTTTTTCCAAATCCCTTTTAATGCTGCTACTCCATGGCGATAAGATTAAAAAAAAAAAAAAAAAAAAAAAAGAGTTAAAAAGGAAGTTAAATCTATGTACAATTCTCAGATGCACTGTTTTGGGAGTGAAGCAGTCGTGAAGCTGGCTTTAGCACAGCAATCAGTTGGGATTTGAGATTAAAAAGTAGCTAAGATCCTACCAGACGAAGCCCTTGGGCAGATGAAGCTGACTCTGACAGTGATAAAGCCTCCGAAGACACAGACGTAGGTCTGAATCCTTGGCCATTCAACACCAAGCTGCATCTTCAACTTTGAAAAAGCAGCCCACGAGCCGGGTGCCACTGAGACCAATGGGACCAGTAACAGGCTTGAAACCCAGCAGGAGATCACAGAATCTTCATGGCTGAAAGGGACCTTTGAGATCATCAAGTCCAACCACAAAAAAAAACCAACAAAAAAACAAAAAAACAAACCCAAAAAAAACACCACACACAAAACAAACACGCACAACCACACCCCACACCCCCCCACAAGCAGACACAAACCAACAGTCTCGGGCGCTAGAGCATGCCCTGAAGTGCCACGTCTACACATTTCTTAAATACCTCCAGGGATGGCGACTCCACCACCTCCCTGGGCAGGCTGTTCCAGTGCCTGACCACCCTCTCAGGAAAGTCATTCTTCCTAATATCTAATCTAATCCTCCCCTGCCCCAACTTCAGACCATTTCCTCTGGTCCTGTCATTATTCCCTTGGGAGAAGAGGCCAACACCCACCTCTCTACACCCTCCTTTCAGGGAGTTGTAGAGGGCAATGAGGTCCCCCCTCAGCCTCCTCTTCTCCAAACTTAACATGCCCAGTTCCCTCAGCCTCTCCTCCTATGACTTGTTCTCCAGACCCCTCACCAGCTTGGTGGCTCTCCTCTGGACAGGCTCCAGCAGCTCAATGTCCTTCCTGTAGTGAGGGGCCCAGAACTGAACACAGCACTCGAGGTGAGGCCTCACCAGCGCCCACTACAGAGGCACCATCACTGCCCTATTCCTGCTGGCCACACTGTTCCTGATACAGGCCAGGATGCCGTTGGCCACCTTGGCCACCTGGGCACACTGCTGGCTCATGTTCAGCCGGCTGTCCACCAACACCCCCAGGTCCTTTTCTGCTGGGCAGCTTTCCAGCCACTCTGCCCCAAGCCTGTAGCGCTGCCTGGGGTTGTTGTGACCGAAATGCAGGACCCGGCACTTGGCCTTATTGAACCTCATCCCATTGGCCTTGGCTCCCCTTGCACTGCAGGGCCCAGGACACTGCTGGATGGGGCCCCTCCTGCATCAGCAGTTAGACTCACGTGGCTAATGACACACGGCTGGCCACCTCCAGCCATCTCCAAACAGCCCTTCTGCAAGAGCCAGCCACTTGCAAAACCTTGGTAGGAGCTGCACGAGGTGCTGTGGCTTCAGGAACAGCTGCCTGGTGGGTGTATGTAGTACATTTTCATTGAATGGCTGGTGAATATAAGTGATAAGGAGGAATAAAGCATGTAGTTAGAGCTCATTTTGTATGGTACGGTATGTCTTGGGGGTTTATGGGTTTAATATATTCACCGCTCACGCTGGATCTCAGCACAGACCTCCAGATGAGAATATCTACTTGTGATGCAGGTTGCACTACAACTCATTTATAATGAATATAACAACTTGTGAAGTGGATTTAGAAGTCATTGACTTATAGATTATTTGGGTAAACGGGGCACAAGCACTGCAGCAAGAAACCCATTTAAATATTAAGGAGAGCTATAAACCGAGAAGAGAACGGAGTAATATCATGTCAGAACATGCCCTCCAGAGAGGGACCCCTACTGCGTATTGATCAGAAAGAGCTCCAGAAATCATTCTGAACACCCAGAAAGCTCAGTCGTAAATGCAGCCAGAAAGGTGAGCCTACAAAGACCAGCAGAGAGATGGGATACAGAAGCTGGACCGAACCCTGCCAGCCTTACCTCATGAGCAATCCCACAGCGGGTTCCTCTCCCCTAGTCTGTAGCATCCCCACCAACACAGTGTTAGTCCAGTGAGCAGGAGTCACACCCTTGGACTGAAAAGCCATTTCTGGGAGGATTTCTTCCCCGCTGCGTATCAATTCTGTTAATGTCCATAGGTACCTTCCTTGTGTCTAAAGGAGCACATCACTCCTAAGAAGAGCACATCTCCTAAGCTAAGAAGATGCCTTGTAGGCATCTGTTATTTTGCATCACACCCAAGGGTTGGACTGGCATGGAATAAGGACCATAGGTTTAATCCTCTGCTGGAAATACCACGTCCAAGGCAAATCCTGGGCTATAAACTGCCAGCTGGAGCTAGCATAGGGTTTTATTCCTGCTACAGCCTTTTGGGATGTTATTCCTGAAAGCAAGGGGGAAGCCTTACTGATTTTAATCAAACACTGGTGGCAAAAGAGGAGTAATGAGATTGCCCAACACCGCATGATGTTGAGAGCTTTTGGAGAGATACTGAGCACCCTCTGAGCCTGCTGAAGATGTGTAGCTTGTGACTGCTCCAAAGCCACCCAGCAGAGCAGAGTCTGATACATACACCCAGAAAAGCATGAAGGGCTTCATGCACAGCGACTCAGATGAGTAACCTGAATAAGACCATTGCCGGCGGTCACCATTGCTTGCTGCAGCACCCACCCAATCAGACGTGCCCATCCGAGGAAGGGCTGCAGAAGCAGGCTCTGGCAGACAACCAAACGGCAGCAGAAATACTCAGAACTCTGTGCAGAACAACCAGGAAAGGAAAAATGAACAATCGGCCAGAACAGAAATTCTGGCGGCTCTTTCAAAACGCGCCCATAACGTAAGCAGCAAATGGGCTTTTCAAGCTTGCCTGGTGCACAAACCCTGCCTAGTCCAGAGGCATTTCATTAAAGTTTCAGAGCCTCTCTTGAACCCTGCACTGTCCCTCCCTGCTGCGTTGTACGCACAGGCACAGCGAGAGGAGGCTGCGTGATTCAGCAGGAAGCGGCTCTAAGAACTCAGCAAGAGACGTAAGCACCAGCCAATTCAAGCGCACACACTGCCTGAAAAACAAGAGGTTCCTGTTTGGCGTGCAAGGGCCCTTTGAAATACAAAAGCACTGTTACAGTCACTTATTTCGAGTTTCTCCTCTTCCCTCCTCCCGCTCTTGTTTAGAGAATGCTCTCTCCTATTTTTTGCAGCATCAGGGAAAACTCTCTACATCTGGCTGATGGGCCAGAAGCACCCGACACCACCTACATGAGGCTCACAGTTGCTTTTGTCATGAAAATTGAAGCTGCTTTGGAGGATGAAGCACCCTGCCCAGCTTAAAAAGTGCTGAGGAGCAAAATTCAGGGTGAAGTGCAGGAAACTGTGAAGGTGTGACCTGTCGTTCAGCCAGCGCAAAGAGAAACACGCTCCCAGTGAGATGGAGGCTGGGGAGAACAGATAGCTCTGTGTCAGTGCTACACCTAGTCTTAATACAATTTATAGCATGACACTATAAGCAGTAATAATAATCTAATGGGAGGGCATAGCTAGCACTTCTGAAACTCTTGGGTGTGAAGGTCACTCATTTTATCATGGAGACAATCTTTTAAAAAGCACCATTGGTGTGAAGCGTTAACGAGAGGCGATCAAGGCTTTTAATATAAAGCCTTTTATCGACAGCGGGCTGCAGCGGCACATCCTGCACCGTGAAGAGTGGGATGCCCCTCGGAGCAAACACGGCGTGGTACCGGCCCCTGAAACAAATTGCCCAGACCTCCGGGAAGGAGGCTTGGTGCCACCGTCGCTCCTTGCAGGCTGCCACCTGCGGTGGTGGCTGGTGAAGCAGTGCAAAGGCAAATTCCTGCACACCTTAACTCCATCCAGAGCATCTGCCGGTCCATCAGCCACATCGCGGCACGATGGAGGCACCATGCCAAAGGGGGTGGCTTTTATTAGGGTCAGAACTCACCCACAGCAATTAGTGGCAAAACCTAATAACAGGATTAATTAGAGTACTGGCAGAAGAGTCTAATTGTCTACTGTGAGGCTGACTCTTTAGCCCATTTCACGACCAAAAGCTTCTCAGGGACTTGTGTGAGAATTCAGCAAGCCAAATACAGGCATAGACCCAAACGGAAGGTGAGAAGGAGAAGTACAGAAAGGGGCTGTGAAGAGAGAGAGGGAAAAGCCCTCCATTTGTAGAGCTTCTTTAAAGTACATGGTCCCGCTGAGCCTTGCCAATTAAAGCCACTCTAACACCATGGATGACAAAGTCCCTTCCCTGCTAATATTTTATGAGTTCCAGAACTCACATTTTTCTAATGGATAGGTAATTTATGTTTGAATCTTCACTAAAGAACAACAACACAGTACAGTTATTCTTCCCTCAACTGTGACACTAATTCTGTTCAGGCCCGAATTAGAAACATGCTAAATACAATTAAGCTTACATTCTGTATTTTACCTTTTACAGCCACTTGAACTGAGGAGACACATTACTACTTTATGTAAAAAAAAAAAAAACCAAACAACCCAAACCAAACAACATTTCTTTCCACAGGGCTTTCTGCATGTATAGAAGCAGAGATGTATATACACAAACCGAACTGATACCACTCTTCAACGTCACACGAATCTAGAGATCAGAAATCGCACTAGACTTAAGGAATGTTAACTACTGGATATTCCTTTTCTCCAAGATAAGAAAAATGAGCTCCTCAGTTAGAGTTAAGGCCTAAAATTTGGTCCTTAGCATTTTGCTGTTGCCCTTGGGTTGTGAATGAGAGGTGCAAGTAAGACAATTCCACAGCCCATCCGTCTCAGTCCTGCCTGGGGCGGCATGGGAAAAATGCGCTCCAGTTCCCTACAGAACTGCAAAGGTTTTCAGAAACATTCTTTCACCCAAAACTGTGGCAAGAGGCCAGCACGTCAAACATTTTTGGTTACGCTGAAATCCCCCAGGACCGCATTTTGGAAACATCAAAGCGCAACATGCTCCCCAGCGTTCTCCAGCTGCTAGTCTGGCACGCAGCAAGGAAACCGTAGCTGCTTCAGATTAAAACTGGCACGGTTTCTCTCTCACCTATTCCTTGAAATAAGTTTAAAAATCCATTGTTGCTCCTGCTTCAAAGGCCTGCACCCCTGAATAAGCACATCACCTTTGGTGAAACCGGCCTTTCTGGGTGCCTGGGGTGCTTAAACACCCGTCTGGGATTCATGGCTCTGTAGGCTGATAAGAAGCCAGACAGATGAGCTGGCAGGAAACTATCAGGAGCTCCTTGGAGAAGTCTAGCACTGAAAAAGATCTCCAAGGAAAGTCCAGGCCCTAGAGGAAGCACAATTAGTCACCCACAGCTTACTCGCATCCTCATTTCGCCCACATCAAGTGACTGTGGTAAATCCTCCAAAGGGGAATTGCACGCTATCTGGTTTCCTGGTATTGCACCACCGCAGAGCTCAGGTCACACTAATTGCTGCTTTGTGTTCACTGTCCACAGCTTTTAGCAGCAGGATTTGTCTTACCAGGTGCATCTAGCTTCCCTGGAGAAAGAGCCTGTGCCTGCACCAGTCAGGTGTGACGTGGGGGAAGACCCAGTCCAGTATAAGGTGGTGAAGGGAAGGCAGACAAGGAGAAAACAAGTGGAGAGCAGTGGGAACTGATAAGAGCTAGATATGAGGGAAAAACCTGGAATAGCCATGAGACAATTCTTCCACTGCATGGGAGTTGCAATTCCCTCCCGAGGAGCACAGGATAAACTCACCATGTCTAAGGGCAGCACTCACCCTGGCTCCCACCAAGCAGGACCAGCTGTTAGAAGAAACTCTCTTTCAGGATTAGGAGAGGGGAACTTGCCAGCCTCCCTGTCCAAGCCTGACACCAGGGCCCGGTTCCCTGGCTCACAGAAAGGCTGTCGGATAAATACAGAATACTTGCTCCATCACCTGGGCAATGAGGCTTCCCAGCAGGCTTAGCAATTCCTCTCCACCGATCGCTAGCCATCCCTCACCACAAAAGTTTTGTTTACACTGCACATTTGGGATGCTGGATAATCACATGTTCTTGCCTCCCTTTTATTTCCTCTGTCATTTATCCATGTCAATGTTTTATTGAGTAAAAGCAGTTACTCTGTTCTGCCTTTGCCTTTTACCCCCTACCACTAGGATGATTTAACTAAAATGAATTATTTGTTTATTCCAGTAAAGTTTTTCCCACTCTGGAGCCAGGCAAGAAGGAGAAATAAGCTTAATTTAGAAAGATTTGAAATTCCTGAAATAGATGACAGCTGAGAGAAGACTGGCATGTTAAATCATTCCACTTCATAAACACGCTGCTCTCATTTAGGCTTGACAGATGTAAATGCCAGCCAGGTACTACCTACCAGTAACGCTGTCTTTATTTATGCAAATACGTAATACAAAATCCTTTTTATGTACATTAGCCATCTGCAGAAGAATGGATCTATAGCTGCTTTTTCCCCCCAGTATTTCATTTACGTCATGTGCAGTGGTGGGAGGACAAGCTCAACACCTTCTTCAAGTTAAATAACTTAAGAGATCATCAAATGCTTCACCCTAACCTTACAAATCATGTCACAAGTTCTGCCAGTGTCCTTTCCCGAATAACATACATTTTTCTTATGCAATTACCAGGAAAAAATACTTGCTAGGCCTGCAGTAACTGTGGTGGTGAGATAGCAGGATAAGGCCAATCCATAAGGAAGCCAGCCTTTGCAAACGTAAGCTGTTTAAAAACGCCTCCCAGACAAAATAAGAAACTGAAACCCACTACCCATCGTGAAACCAGGCAAAAACCGCACTCTGCGCCAGATTGAAATTCCCACTGAACAGGAGGTTCGAAGCCAATTGCCAGGTTCACCAAGAAGCAACACCTTCTGCTCTGCACAACAGAGTCCCGGTTATACTGGCAGGCACGGAGAGGTCTGTTTCGAGCACGGCGCTAAGGTCGTAACGCGAGTTTACTGAAGGTCACTCCGAACACAATGTGCTCCAGAGATTTCCGTTATCTCAGCTGAAGATTGCAGGGGGTTGGAAGGATGGGATAGTGACACGCTTCGAATAAAAAGATCCCCATATTTTATGCTTTTCACTAAAGCAAGGAGATTTTCCATCAGGAGGATTCTCAGCTGCAGTCTCAGACCCAGCGGCTGCCCCTTGCTTGCAAGGTGGTTCAGTCAAACAAGCAGCTTCCAAACCACGGCATTTTCTTACTGAGCGTGTGAGTGCCCAGCAAACACTCAAAACTGGTTGTTTTAGAGGTGGGAAGTTAGGTTACTGCAGTGCTCGCTGCTTTGCAGACAATGCCTTGCTGCAGGGAGGTGGCGGGGGGGAGGGGGAGAGGGGGAGGAATGGAACAGGAGCCTCTTCTCATTTTTATACTGTCCAAGCTAATGAACAGTCGAAAACGCAGGGCTAAGGGATTCAACAGCGAAACAACAGGCAGTGCTGTCCGTCTGATGCAAGTGGTTCCTGCCTCTACGGCAGCCCACACACCAAAGGAGGGTTCTCTCGGACATCCCTGTACAACCTCCTCTGGAAAACACTTGAGACTTGGCATAGGTAAATGCTTCCTAGAAAAAAAAAAAATAAAATCCAAGAACCTCAGGATATGTACCCACGGATGACACAAACCTGTGGCACTTACAGGTGGGCAGATACAGCTCTCTGCCTTAAGCCCTATCTGCACTCGTGCAGCTTTAATAGGATTGTTCACAGCTTTTTCCTCTCAATGCATACACTGATAACAAGAGCTGAGCTCACCTCTTATTAATTATATCTTATATAGATATTAATTATATCTTATCTATATATCTACATATATTAGTTGTATCACTCACTGCAGAGATATCCCAATGTTTCAGACATGTTCCAAAAAAAACTTATGAAGAAAACAACACACTTGTTCTCTCTACCTTCTTGTTAATTCCAATCAGTCGTACGCTCTTCTGAGGTTGCTCAGCTCTGCTGCTGCATGGGTAAGAGAGGATCCTGTAAAAGGACAAAAAGATGCTTGACGTATCCTGAGAGCTGCAGGCAGTTTCCACATAGTCAAGCACAGCGGAAAGCCTTGGGGGGCAGCAATTAGGAGGACCGCAGGTTTATGCCTGCGGCAAGCTGTGGCAGTTCCACCCCAGGAGCCTCAGAGATGCCAGGACTGAGCCAATATAAAATCTGCCTACCAGAAACGTATCTCAGAGCAGCAGCTCCAGTGCCACCAGCTCTGCAGGGGCAAGCAGGGCAAGGACCAAGCCCAAAATCCCCTGCACGACCCCTCCAAAGGCTCTGCTGGGACTGCCAGTCATTGTCACGGCCAGGCCCTGAGGACACGTAAATTCTGGTGAGCTGCTGAGAGTCTTTTACCTGCGTGGCCCCTTGTGAGACCTCACTGTATTCATCTCTGCCCAGGAGGTTCTTGTATACTGGTAAGGTCAAGACTTGGGCTAGCAGGAGCAGGGGCACACAGTATCTAGCAAAATCATGGCTCTGCAGCAAGTAAGAGCGAATGTTAGTGTGCTAGACACCGTACATATACATATTTAATACAAAATTCTGAAGATATAGGTTGTAAAATTTTATTTAGGACATTTAAATATATAGAATACCAAATTCTGCACTAGAGTCCCCCTTAGATTGCTGAACTGTGTCAGCTCCACTGCATTTCGGACAGACTTGGATTCCAGCTCAGGCAGGGATGTTTCCCTCCTACTTGGCAGTATAGCCCATCCTCCGGGAAGAGTTCAGAGAGAGGTATTCCTCACTGCAGGGAAAACAGCAGCATGTTTTAAACCTACCTCTAAATAACCCTGACAGCCTCTCTGATAAAAGGACTTGGTTTCCTTTAGCAGCAGCTTCAGCCTCAGACCCAGATGCTTTCTGTGCTCACCGCAGTGGGCTCTGCCCAGCCCAAAATCCACCAGGATCTCCGACAGAGGCAAACCCCAAAGAACAGCCCTTCACTTCTCTTCGAGGATGCACAGAAAAATCCCTTCCTCTCCACGATTCAAATCCCAGCTCCCTCCACACCTTTCGCACGCCCTCCTCCCTGCTACCACCCCTGAGCTTAACTGCCACCAAATTTGACTGATGAAAGGTGACAGCTCTATTATATTAATTCCCCCCAGAAAATGGAAAAAAAGGTCTCTCATGCTTTTCATATCAAACACATAACACATTTCAGAGTTCCTCTGCATGCGCTGGCTTCTCTTTGCAGGAAACGTGGCCGACGAGCGGAGTGCTCCCCAGACTGGAGGATGCTCTTGTCAAACAAATAGCAGATTTTCACTTATTCCTATTTTCATATTATGCACACATGCAAGATTAAGCAGGCTTGTGCTGTCTTGGGCTGATCCAGTGTGATAGCTGCCTGCAGCTGCTTCAGTCTAACGGACCCAAGCCCTGCATACATGACCTGAAAGGTGTGTTTGTAGAAGACAGCCCTTAGACTATAGTGCTCCAATACATAAACTCACACCAGAGCCCCTGCATTCTCAGAAAATTAACAAAAGAAAAAGCCCCAAATTTTCCCAAAATAGGAAACTTTTATTTTGCAAACTGTCACACACTATAAACTCAATTTGTAACACTTCCTGTAATTATATCTTCATTTATATGACAGCCTGCTTCCATCCTCACAATCCTCTGCCCATCTCACCATTATGGATGCTTTTTACAGCTTAAATACCATCTTGATATCAGCTAATTGCACCAATCAGTGCAAAGTTTCTCCACATGACAGTAATTCCCGACAAACACTGTCATTTGATTTCATGTGTCTCAAGTCTTTTTCTTTAGTTCCCTTTTACAAAGCCTGGGCTATGGTTTGTCCCAATAACGCATCCTGCGTGTTAGCAAAACTCCCTCTTCACCACAAGAAAAGGATCTGGACCGAAGAACCCATTTCGCTTGATAAAAAGGCTATTTATTGACAACCTTCACAATTTATTCAACTGGGGAGGAGGGAGACAGTTTTCTCTAGTGTCTTCAGGAGTTGGTGGTTTCCCCACACTACGTTTGCTTTCTGAGCAAGGCAACTCACAGACCCCCTGCCCAGGTCTGGATCAGCCTTGGAGAGCATCCTCAAGCCCACAGCCAGCTTTTCAGCATCTTTCCCGATTTTCTGACCAGGCCCTCCATCTCCAGAACAAGCTCAGCCCCAGCAGAAGCAAAGCAAATGTCCCCAGGACACCCAACCCATGGCAGGAAACTGGCCTAGGCAGCCAGCTTTGCAATAGGCACGACTCTGCCAGAAAAGCTGAAAACACTTGACCCTTGTCTTCTCCACCCATGTACAAAGGAAGGAGTAAAGCTCCCAAACTCCGGTCACAGCCTGAGGACTCAGGAACACAGCGGGTCCCAGCTGAGCCCCAGCGAACAGAAGGCAGCAGGATACGGAAACTTCCCTTGGCAGCCAGACATGCCTTTGACAAAAGCAGGGGAACTAACTGTGTTTTGCCACTCCTCAGTTTTGGGCCAGCTCCCAAAGCCTCTTTGTGCCCCGCCGGGCTGAGGAAGTGGACCACCCAGAGGAACAAAGGGCTGGGGGACAGCCCCAGCTCCAGGCTGCTGCTGCTCGCCTTGGCAGCGGGCTCTTCCCTAAAAATCCCTCCTGGCCCTTTTCCTTTAAGACTTTGTCCAAAATGCTCCACAGTTTGGGGACTGCGCACCGTTCAATGGCCTCGGAGCCAGAGCCTTCCTTTACACTACACGGCTGCCCACAGCAGCAGGGAACGGCTTTACAGCAGTTCCTGGGAAACTAAGAGGAAAAGCAATGGGCAGTTGGACACGCATCACCTCATGTGTCCAGTTCTGGGCTCCCCAGTTCAAGAAGGACAGGCAACTGCTGGAGAGGGTACAGCAGAGGGCTACAAAGATGATCAGGGGCCTGGAGCATCTCTCTTAGGAGGAGAGGCTGAGGGACTTGGGTCTTTTTAGTCTGGAGAAGAGAAGACTGAGGGGGGATCTGATCAATGCTTATAAATACTTGAAGGGAGGGTGTCAAGAGGACGGGGCCGGTCTTTTTTCAGTGGTGCCCAGGGACAGGACAAGAGAAAATGGGCACAAACTTGAGTGTAAGAAGTTCCACCTAAACATGAGGAGGAACTTCTTTCCTTTGAGGGTGGCAGAGCACTGGAACAGGCTGCCCAGAGAGGTGGTGGAGTCTCCTTCTCTGGAGACATTCCAAACCCGCCTGGACACGTTCCTGTGCAACCTGCTCTGGGTGGACCTGCTTTGGCAGGGGGGTTGGACCAGATGATCTCCAGAGGTCCCTTCCAACCTCATGTGATTCTGTGAGTAACTCAGTTTTCTGGTACAGTCCAGCCAGTGCTGCTAGGTGTAGGAGTCAGACTCTGACAGAAGAGGATAATTTTAAAATCTAACAATGAAAGATTGTTCCTCTCATTACAAAGTGAAAAAGAGAGAAGGAAAGTCTCTTCTGTACTAGTTTTTCAGGCGTGAGAGAGGATGTGAGCAGGTTTTGCAGGAGCAGATGGGGAATTGGGGACACCCCTTTACTCTCTTACAATACTTTGCTAGGAAGGAGATGCACATTTAAAAAGCGATTAAAGTGGATGCACACGCAGACATGCACATATATTCAGCATCGCTCCTTGGGGTTCTGCAGCTGAAAGTCCCACAGAGGGGTGTCTCTCCCTCCCTGAATGGCCCCTGCACCCAGATGGGCTGGTTTGGGGAGCTTCATGGACCCCCAAGCACAGGGGAAAGCGGAGCTCACCAAAATGAGGGCTCTGTCTCTCTCCACGTCAGACCAAATCTCCTGCTTCACCTCCTCAGCACAGCAACATCTCCCCAGCCCACAAAAGTAGTCCTTTGAGTGCATCAATGAGTCCAAAAGCCTAGAAAGGAAAAGGGGAAATCACGAGGGTGTTTTTATAGCAAGGAGAGACCCTCCCAAGTAACTTCAAATGGCCAGCAAAAGGATAGCCTTCTTCTGCCATCCGTGTCTGCTGACCTCAGAAGAGTAAGAAAATCTCAAAGATTTTGGGTGACAAACTGGAACAGAGCTGGAACATCTGCATCTGTCAAAGTCAGGCACAGGATACAGCATGGGTGAGCAGAAGACACGGAGTGCCCGGGGACAATGGCATTCTGCTGTGGCTCCAGCACTGATGTACCGAACGACTTGTGATGACACTCCTATTTCCAGCCTCCTCCAACCCGAGCCACCGTAGCAGGGCTGTGAACATACAGTGCCCTGCTGGAAGCTGGGACTGATCTCCACCAGGGCCTTGAGGCCTCATTGGAACACAAAAACCCAATTGTGCCACCTAAAAGGATAGGTGCTCACATGAATTTACTGGTTCAGAAAATTCATCTGCCAGTGGGTTCAGTGAGGAGGAGGAAGGTACCACACAATCCTCCCGTCCAACCCCGTCACTCAGCCCACCTCTCTACCAGGCCACAGTAGCACCACCTGTCCTCCCAAAGCCAAATCTGAAAACCATGAAAATGTTTCTTGCCTGCCAGAAAAGTAGGAGGCCAGTAAACTCACCCTCTATGGCCTGTGCACCTTGGATTTCAGAGGGTATTTCCCTGCCACCGGGGAGATGCAGCTGTGCTGGGAAGGAAGACTTTGCTCCCTGTTGCCTTCCTGTCCAAGGCCATGAAGCCACATCAGGCAGTGTTAATGAAGGGGTGAGACTTTTTAGTCTCCCTGGGAAACCTGGATCTGACATATTCAGTGTATCCTCTCCATTTTCTATATTAGCTTCATGGCACTATCCTGTACTAGGAGCAGCGGTTCAGCTGCTGACTTGGACAGGGAAGACCAGGACAGTGGTTCCTTCCACAGCTGGGAGATCCCACATGCCTGAGGAATTTCCCCTTTCTTGATCTGTTAGTAGAGTGATGGGGGCAAACCTCTTATCATATTACAATCTGAAACATCTGTGCACGCGGTCCCTGCTTTTCCACTGGGTGATAAGCATAAACACATCTCCCTTGCACCCCGGCACATGGAGGCCAGCAGCTCCGCCATGGAGGTGGCCAAGGAGAGGGAGCGCAGCACGGTTTGGGTTTCTTGCCAAGGGAGCGCAGGGACAATCCAGCGTGGTGAAAAAAATCATCAGAAGGGCTGCACTTCCAACCCCCCCTGCTCTGTCTCTCGTTCCTCATCCAGCTGCTATGAAAAAACTCCTGGAGCGCTCAGAGGTTATTACTATGGTTTGGGTGTTTGCCAATTCAGTGAGGCTTCTACCCCTCCCCCCCAAAGATTAAGGTCTTAAAACTCCTGTTAGAATTAGGTCCTACAACACAAACCTTCATTGCTATGGCTTAGCTGCCAAAACATCAGCCATCACAATGGCATCAGCCATCAGAATAGCCTGGCATCTACTGAAGAAATACTGCACCTTCTCCTTGTGCTCAGCTCAGATCGCAGATGTCAAAGTCATCAATGGCTAGAGCTGCTTGGAGATTTCGGGATGAGACCAAAGCTTTGTCAAAACATTCAAGTCCCCTGGATCAGGAGTTGTTTTATTCAAAGCCTATCAAGTTTGATAAACGTTAGCTCAGTGCAAGGCAGAGGTTTCCAGTGGGTCAGGACTGGATAGCTGGGACCAGTTTGAAGGCAGGTGATGAATGCAGTCAAGACGGTAGGGCCCCAAACAGCTGTATAATGTCATCGCAATGTTGGCCACCATCCTGATAACAAAGCTGCTTTCACCGAGCAGCTGCATGGTCTAGGGACATCCACTTTGCCAGAAAACTGGAAATATTTTACTTATGTTCATAGTGAGATCAAAAGCAGACATACAGAACCCAAAATTTCTGGCCAAACAGACTGTCTGGTTTCCAGACATCTGTCTTCATCATCTCAGATCCAGCTTTCTGCCTCCAGCCTCTTTGCATTCACCCCATCCTCACTCAGACATCTCACCTTCCTGAGGATTTGTTTTCCTTTGGATTCCATTACACTCTTCCATCCTGTTTCTACTCATACCTCCCCGACAATCTCTCTGAAGATGCTCCTCACCTCCCTTGTCCCCTGATGAGAGGGCCCTGCTGGATTATGCTGCCTTCTCCCACTGCAACTTGCCTCCAAGACTACCCCCATCTTGGACTTCCATGTGGGTGGTTCCTCGTTCAATCCTGACTCCAGACCTGCTCAAACAAAGCTTTGCACTGTCCCTCAACTGTGAGCCTAGACCAAGTCCCCAAGGCAAACTCTAGCCTCCTTCTTCTTTCCACACCAGAACCCAAGCAAGATCACCCTTCCAGGGGCCATTTCACCACGTAGCATGCCTTTCCCAGGATCAACACCTCCAAGCTAAACCTTCCAGGTTCAGTCCAAATACCGCCACTCAGAAATGGCCTTTTCTGTCATCCTGCACAGCCAAAAGCCTGGCCAAGTTCTCAGCTTCTCAGTTACGGCAGGATTATCTCTTCTGCTGCTCACAAATAAAGTCCTCGCCCCTTCAGAGCTGCTCTGAATGCTGCTGCAGAGACCCACCACTCACGATTTGTGCCTGTATGCCCTCCAAAGCTCCCCCCACAACACTGACTCCAACACGAGCCGCTTCCTTTTCTTTTTCACCCACTCTCCCCACTACCTGTTATCTCTGGGCCAAGAGGCCACCTTTAAGAGCTCAGCCTGTGATGCAATTTTCCACAGCCACGCTTTGAAACAGGCACCCTGATGCCTTCTACATCTCGCTCTGAGCTGATCCTTCGGATTCTCCTTTGCCACAACATCTCCAAAAACCTGGATCTTTCCTAAGCTGCTGCTAAGGTGCCACCACAGCCTGCTCTGCTGGCTGGCGTCACGGCACTGCTTCCTTATGCTGCCCCATCTGCCTGTACCTGCGTGCTGTTGCTAATCCTAGATTTAGACTGCAAACTCTGTAGGGCATGGCCTGGGTTCTGCTCGTCGTTAGTACAGCACCTGGAACCACCCAGTCCTGATTGTGTTAGGAAAAACAACTGATAATAGCAATAATCATAATATATCTATCCAGACAAGTGGACTTAATTCAGTTTTTGGAGAAGCTTTAAGTCACCTTGTAGTTTATCAGCTCTATTCTCCCCCTAAAGCACTTCAGCCTGAACACACCACTATTCCCCATTGCTCGTCCCAGTGCAGCTTCCCCAAGTCCACCAGCATCAGCGTTGGTACCACAGCAAAAACTGTGGTCAGACCCACCTGCACTGCATCCAAAGCACTGACAGGCAAAGATCCTGTATCCCATTACCACTTCCCAAGTACCCAAGACAGCATCTACATGGGAATCCGGCTAGCTGCCTTGTCCTGCTTGAGAAAGGTATTATTGTCCTACAGCTGAAGAAATGTTTTAAGGGCTTCAATGGTGTGCCGTGTTGGGCGCGGGGGGTTTACGAGCCACTTCACCATGCTTGCAGCATCGCTATTCCTGAGCGGGAAGTCACGCAGCAGTTACTTTAGTCTGTGTCCAAAACAGTGCTACTGATATTTATGATACATGGCATGTTAATACCATAACATCAGGCTTGTTTTCGGTGTGCACAGAATTAAGTGGAGACCAAGCTCTAAACTGATCTTTTTTAGTGCTGGCACTAGATCCGATTTCAATTTTGGCAAGCTGTTCAAGGCCATGGCTGGCCGGTGGCTGTCTCTAGGGGGCCTACAGGAGGGATGGGAAGGGTCTCTTTACGAGGGAGTGAAGCGATAAGACAAGGGGTAGTGGTTTTAAACTGAAAGAGGGGAGATTTAGATTAGATGTTAGGAAGAAATTCCTTACTGTGAGGGTGGTGAGGCACTGGAACAGGTTGCCCAGAGAAGTTGTGGCTGCCCCATCCCTGGAGGTGTTCAAGGCCAGGCTGGATGGGGCTTTGAGCAACCTGGTCTAGGGGAGGTGTCCCTGCCCAGGGCAGGGGGGTTGGAACTCGATGATCTTTTCCAACCAGACCCATTCTATGATTCTGAGGTCTCCTCAGCGTCCCAGCCTGATGTCTCCAAGATGTCTGACTGTACTGTAGATCACTTATTCTCTTAGTAGTCTTTCCCTTGGTACCATTGCAAAGAACAGAGACTGTTCCAGCTCCAGATCTGTTTGCACACTGCTGGAACATCATCTTAGACTGAAGCATTTCTAGGTTTGTCAATACTGAACTAATCCAGGTTTATAGACTTACGTCCTTTCACGCTGTCATTCTTCACAAGGCACATGAAACATGATGGCTTAGAAACAATCAGCCTGGAGAGATACAAAGTGGAGAAAGCATAGCTGTGTTTGAGCAGGATGGGGAGTGCTGGAGCTGCCAGGCTGGGTACGTACCTTGGCCACATCCTGACCTTGTGTTGGAATTAAACCTATTTGTCCAACTTCCTACAACATCCATGTTTCCACCGGAAAAACATCTGGGCATGGAAAATTGATTTACAAGTCCAAAACCCAAGTTCCCATTTTCTATGCAGGGTAGTTTGCCTTAGCCTAACAGAAGATTAAGGAAAAAGAGCTAAGAGAGTGCCAAGCCGAGCATCCAGCTATAATAAATGCCACAGGCCAAAGACTGCTGTGCTTAGATGGGCATGTCTGCGTCTGGTCACCAAATGCTTTATGAAGAAATGGCAAAAGATAGCAGCCCTTTTGTGGTGGGAATCACACATCACATGAATTAAGTACAACTCAGGACAGAATGGAGATGGGGTTGTCAATAACTGGACAGCTGTGTGGATGGCAACAGAAGCAGGGCTTGGACCAAGAAAACCCCTCAGTTGCTCTTGTATGGATGTCAGGGAGTCAAAGGAGGACCACTGAGAGACAACCTCACCCAACAGAGGCAGATACCAGGAGCAGATCTCCTGCCAATGTTTATGCAAAGTTGACACAACCCTGGTTCACAGCCTGGCACACCCAAAGTATAAGGGCATCTGCTAGACCACAACAGAAGGACAGTAAAAGCAGGGCCTTTAGGGAGGCCAGCATGCTGGCAAGCACTAGCTCCAGCAAATTAACAAACACTTGTACCATAAATAAGTAAATATTATCAAAAGACACAGTAGTCTGCCTGTAACCAGGAGAGAGGTATCCAAGTTGCAGAAAGCAAAAAAACTTGTGAGAAGCACCAGAAGTAATCCAGGGACTGTACGAATGCCATCTCCGAGTGCATTTTGGAAATAATTCTGCTAACAAGGAACCCGTGTCATTGTACCAGAAGATAGTGTTTCTCATATTATCCCCCAGCACCTGATGCACAGAACAACAAAGGGCTTCCTATATGAGCACGAACTCTGCCCAGATCATTTTTAGCTCATGAAGTTGTTGCTGCTTCTGAGCCTGTACTTCAAAGCCGCCAGGACAAACAAAGTTCACTCAGATGTACGTGAAGAGAAGGTAAACTGCCTAGCAAGCCAAAATATAAAGTCTAGGGAAAAAAAAATAATTTATGAGTTTTGTTGTAAAAGAAACTTGCATGGACGGAGGAAACAATCTGATATTGAACTGAAAGGCAGCACCAGAGAAATTAAAGACTCCCATAATGGCATCACCCAGAGAGAAACTGGACTGCAGAAAACAGATAAACCACTTCAGAGGGCAGAGCTGGGGTGCAAATGAACAGATGATGTCACTGAAAGGAGACTGGCATTTGAGTGCAAAAAAAAAAAAAAGGCTCTGCATTCCTTGGATATCCAGCCAAGAAGAGAGCATGTGGCAAGCTCACAAGCAGAGGAGATGACCATCACCAGACTCTGCCACTAACAGCAGCCCCTGCATACATGCAGCATACACACGTATTGCCATATCCGAGGAAAACACATTGCTATATTTGATGGAACCCAAATGTGACACTGACAACTTGGTTGATGTGCAAAGGGAGGGCCCAGAGCATCACTTGGTTTTCACAGTAAATGCACATAGAAAACGTCACACAAAAGCCTCCAGCTTCTGCTCAGAAACTATCCTCAGCTGGCAACACAGCTTCTCCACCAGAAAGGACTGAGCTGACTCTATTTTAAATATTATTGACATGCATCAACAGTTGTTCAGCTACCGTGAGGACTTCTGCAACCACGTTAAGGCTGGACAAAGCATGCAAGGTAGAGCTCTAGCCTCCCACCTGCACACCAAGACTCCATCCAAACCTCTGTGCTTCTCTCACACCCAGATAACATCTCCCCTTTTATTAGGTTTTTGCCTCCATTTCTGCTTTTTTTTTTTGGAAGGGGGATGAAATCCACCCTGTCCCCACCACTCTGAAGCTGACTTTCAGAAGTACAAAAGCTCGATGTATTATATCAATTCGTCTCCCCTGCCATAAACTGTGGGAATAGACCCGGGTGTGCAGGGAGATAGATGGACAAATACAGAAGGAGCAATTCTCAAGCTATGAAAGGGAAAGGGTTGGAAAGCTCCCAAAAAAAGGTCTCGCGCAGGTCAACGCAGGAGGCTGGGCTCTGTACCGCTGTGGGAGGAAGCGGCTTCATGTTGCTTACTAGGAGGAGGTGAGGTGTGTGAAAGTACAATAAACCACTTCAGCTGCAGGACACTCTAGCTTACGCCTCAATGTTTCGTGTCGCACCCAAATTAGTACGTCAGGAGCGACATTGGCAATGGCAGTGATGCCTCCGAGCTGCTGTGACAAAAGCACGGGGTTTTATTACACGGGGTTCTATTACGCTCTTGCTTACAGAGAGGCCCCTTTACGCCTGCCTGGCACTGGAGAATGGCCCTACAGTGGGCACAAACAACATCACATTCATCTTCGTGCCCTCCACGCTGGCAGAGGGCTGCAAAGGGGCCCCGTAGTGTGAACAAGAACTCAGTCCAACCTATTGTCTTAAGGGACTACATAGCTTACATCAGCGCAGTAAACATTGTCTTCCACAAGAAACTAGGTTCAGAGGACAGTTTCACGAGAAACACCATTTTTAAGATCCTCTGTCAGCTTTCTTATGGGGTCATCATAAAAATTTCCATCCCGTTATGCAGCTTTGTTTTATTAGCATTTTCTTAACATAGCTGTTGAATTCATATAGCACCTTCCAGACACACAGCTGGATTTTCATCTTAGGTGCATTGGCATAGCTGACCTCTTCTTTTCCAGCTGAATTTGTTTTTCTCCAAAGGCAGCAAAAAATACCCTCAAAAAAAAAAAGCAACAATGCACTGGTCTTCCCTGAGCCTTGGGCATCTCAGATCTAGGTTACTGCTGAAAAATTAGTCATACTCATTCACGGCCAATTTCTACTTTCCCAGAAACTTCAGTGGGGGCCCAATCTTCCACCACCAACCCCAAAACACCCTTCCTTCACTGAATCACATGGGGTTGGAAGGGACCTCTGGAGATCATCTAGTCCAACCCCCCTGCCAAAGCAGGTCCACCCAGAGCAGGTTGCACAGGAATGTGTCCAGGTGGGTTTGAACGTCTCCAGAGAAGGAGACTCCACCACCTCCCTGGGCAGCCTCTTCCAGGGCTCTGCCACCCTCACAGGAAAGAAGTTCCTCCTCACGTTTAGGTGGAACTTCTTAGATTCAAGTTTGTGCCCATTTCCTCTTGTCCTGTCCCTGGGCACCACTGAAAAAAGACCAGCCCCGTCCTCTTGACACCCTCCCTTGAAGTATTTATAAGCATTGATCAGATCCCCCCTCAGTCTTCTCTTCTCCAGACTAAAAAGACCCAAGTCCCTCAGCCTCTCCTCATCAGAGAGATGCTCCAGGCCCCTCATCATCTTTGTAGCCCTCTGCTGTACCCTCTCCAGCAGTTGCCTGTCCTTCTTGAACTGGGGAGCCCAGAACAAGGGACTGTGCTGCTTCCAGGCAGCACAGTCTGCTTACGGGTAACGGATATTGCTACGGGCAGAGAAAATATTTTAAGGGAAGCCCCACCTCCCTCCACGCACTCATACACCCCCCAAGCAACCCCACTGCCAGATTCCGCCTTCAGATACGTGAGGATACCAAGAAGAGGACGGGGCGCCCAGCGTCTGGCTCGCAGGCAGTGCCCTAAATGCTGCAGGTTTGCACGAACGCTTGACAGTGTGTGGTCGGGAATTAGGTTAGCATTGATTTGGGCGAGCTGGCAGGAGCATCCTTTGCTTTGCCCGTAGACAGGCCGGTCACATGAGGAACAGCTGGAGCGCACACAGAGCCTTCTTTAATTAAAGTGCTACTCACCATTTTTCTGGCAGGGCTCCCAGAAAAGCAATAAAATGGCAGCAGAGAAAACAAATGCTACAAAACACACTTCCACTCTCCTTTATGTTCCCAAGTCCTCTGTCTCCCTCAAGCATAATCTTCTTACTTTCTTTTTTTTTTTTTTCCTTTTTTCTTTTTTTTTTTTTCCCCTCCCTTTTTTCTTTCTGTTAATAATCATTCTTCATTTGTGACAGGCTAGGAAAAGAAAAGGTCAAAAAGGGAAGAACTAAAAAAAAAAAAAGGGTCAGGAGAATCGAAGCAGCCACTCACTGCCGTTCGTGATTAAAACACGTGGAACAATGTACCTGCTTATTAGGACATCTCCCGCTCCAAGAAAACATCTGCAGAGCATGCACACCTTTCTAGGAGGTGCGTGTGCCATGAACACACACCAGCACCTTGCGGGAACGTTAGCAGCATTCACGTGTCAGTCGTTATGGAAACATTTCCCCATTTCCCCCCCCCCCCCCCCCCCACTGTCTACCTCAGATCTATTGCTTAAACAAGCTTGGAATTGTCAACACACTGATCGCTGCTGTCATTTCCCAAATTAGCCAACGTTACCGGGTTTTTGCTTTGTTTCTCCAACCTGTGACTCCCACCAGAGGAGCCCGAGCAGACAGAAGCATCCTGTCCTGAGGCACGTGGTCCATTTCACAGACCGATCAGTTCCCAGCAAGAAACCTGTCCAAAACCCATAATAACCACAATGCTATTTTTGTTGTTGCCCTTGCATTATTAGGCTCTTTTCAGCACAGGGCACGGAAGGAAAGACACAGGGACGTGAAACGAAAATGTGAAACCAAAGACAGGTACGTGCTGCTCCCATTGTAGAGGAAACGCATAATCATCTTCTGAACTGGAGCAAGGTTAAAGGGGATGTAGGTGCTGAAAGACAAAGGGAGGTTTCACCCCTGGAAAGCAGCTTGGAGGTGAGAGAAATCAGGAGCTAATTCAGTGCACGCCGAGTTACGCCAAACCACATGCATCAGTACGACTGGAGCTCAGTGGGACACGGGGTCCGTGAGCTAACCCTCTCCAAACGCAAGGAAGCTGGACCTAGACAAAAAACCAGCCCCAGGTCCTCAGACCCGAAGCCCACGACAGAGCTGATCTGAAATATAAGGATGTTGGAAATCTGGATGTGAATTTTTCAGCTTGAGCCCATCTCTGTGTCTGAGATTTACAGTTTGACATGTTTATATTGAAACAAGATGGCTATAAATACAGTATATTTCTCTCCCAGTAGAGTCTAAGGAGAGGAATGTTTAAAAGCACTCAGCAGGGGACTAGCACAGCTCCTGGTGAATTTAATTATGAACTCTCCCTGCTTTTACTCCAAGTAGTTTAGGCTGGGAGTAGTTAGACTGCTTTTGAAAATCCCACTTTATTTGTGTATAGCTACAAATCATCTATATTTATATAGCTGGATGTGCATCATAAGAACATACACAAGAACATATTTTTATTAGCACAGATCAGGAATTTTCCATGCAGGATTTTTTTTTTTTCTAATTTAGAGGATGATGAAGAGAATACAAAATTAATTCAGCGCATAGGCAAAAAAAAACACCTCCAGCAATTTTGACAAAACAATTTGATGATGTGAATATCCAAACAAATTATTTCACTTTAGCTCAGTTGGGCCTGAACTGTCGTCTCTCCGAAGTGCTGGCATGCCCATGGGTGCTGTGGATGGAGGTATGGACCTGTTCTCCTCCACGGGCTGGGCTCTCCGGCCAGACCGCATGCGCCATGGTGCATGAGTCTCATTACTGCTTGATAAGCAGCCTGGTATAATTCTGAATAGAAGCCACGCCACTATTAACTTATTGGGCAACACTGGCCTACAATTTTATCAGATCTGTCTGATGACCTATGGTCAGGACAAAAATTTTATCTGTGGCCGTGTAATCCAATGTAATTATTTTTCTCATCGTCTGAACAGAATTATTTTGTCTCATAAGCATTTCAGGCCTTTTGCTCTGCACGGAATGAACCAATTTTAAAAATGAAAAAAGGTTGAAGGCACAAAAGCTATCGTGGCTATGCAGAGCCCTTAATTATAACACTTTACCTTTGGAGAAAACTATTTTTCATTAACTGAACAGGTAATAGTATATGATCGCGATTAAGTTTAATGGACCTGAGACCAAAGTGGGGAAGATAAAGTTACAACTGAAAAATCTACTTTAAGTGCAAAACCAGCTTCTGTTTGGAGAGGCATTTGATGGAAAACTGCACTGCTTCTAACTAAATGAGGCTTAAATTGGTGTAATTTTGTATGTATTAAAATTAAGACTCCTTTAGTTATAAACCATGCAAGTTTCCGTGCAATTACCACTCTTGAGAAGCAACAGAGAGCATAAAACATAAAGAAAATGGCACTTTTTCATTTTATAAATGAGACCAAACACACGCTTTTCCAATGTGGGAAGGAAACAGAGCCACCAATGAGCTAGGCTTAGCCAAAATAACTGAACAAACTTCAAAACTGTCCACTCCAGTGAATTTTGTCTGTTCCAGCCTAAGGAAAATGTTTTTCTTCCTCACCCTGGCTTGCCTGCCTTGGGCTGTATCCCATCTCCTCGCCAGGTCCATCTCTCCAGCCTCTCCGCCTGCCTCCTGTGGACCCTCCATCCTCTCTGCCCTGGCTGTAGCCAGGGGACCCTGTGTTAGCACAGCCTTTTGGCATCTTTCACCTGCCTCCGCTCCCTGCGTTCAACCCAAATGTTTCTCCCAGAGAGGAAGAGGCAGATCTTGCGAGTGGGGATTTCTCAACGGCAGGCTAATTTGGAGTCAGTCCCCACAAGCTACGCAATGGCCTGCCCCTATCTCTCAAGCACCATGAAGCACAGAAAAGGCTACAACTTCTTCGTTAAACGTTGTCAGCAGACAGAGCAGAATAATAGAGTAAAAATGTGCGCAGATAATAAACAGACACCATCTCACAGGGATGTCTTGACGAGACAAATATCAGACGCCGAACAAAACGCATCCCCTCTTAAGTGGCATTTCTATATTTAACACCATCCAAAATGTGATAATTTACACTGTCACAACATGTCTCTTAGAAACAGTCCCATTTTATTTGCAGCCAGCTAAAGTCTGGAACTCAAATTCTGACCTCCTTTCTAGTAGAGGGAAAAAAAAATAAAAAGAGGAAAAAAAAAAAAAGGCAAGCTAACATCTGGCAGAGCTGGGTATTTATTAGACTTTATAAAACTCCACGCTTCTGTTATACATAAGACAGGCACAAAAGGGGCCCCCAAAGTGTTATTTCCCCACCAGTGTGAAACAAGTGGCTTATTCAGTAAGTTTTCAAAGAACAGAGGCAAATGGATTATCTCAAGGAGAAGTTAAACACAGAGAAACGCACTGTAGCTTACTGTTGGGTTTAGCTGCCTGGTGGACGTGGAGGGAGGGAAATCTATAAAAATCTATCATCGTGGTGTCCAGCTGAGATTTTACACTTCTCAGGGAAATCCGAGCTGTGAACCACCAACAGCTGCTTTTCTCCCAACTTGTGAAATCACCCACAGAAGGAAAGTGTTTTCTTAAGAAACTCTCAAAACACAGCAAGGAAGAGCCCGCTAAACCCTCTGGCTCCTGGTGCTGGGTCAAGAGGACGAGCTTTTTCCAGCCTAGCTGTGACTGTCAGGCACAACGAGGTGCGATTTGCGACTAACATAGCTGGGCTGGCGAAAGCCCCGGTCTAGGGAGAATTATTGGGTTTTTGCTTGTTTTCTTCCAACATCACCACAACACGGTTTACCCATTCGAAGCCAGGTCCCCACCAGAGGTGCCTGACCAGTTCCCCACTCCCAGCTTTCCAAACGTGGACCTGGGCTTAGCCCTGACACACGGGCAGGTCCAAGGTAGGATCCAGTGTCCCCTTCACTTACCACCCTGGTGTGGTGCTCCTGGGACCTGCTTCAATTACTGTGCCCAACACCTCCATCACACACCAAAATAGTGTTTTCTTAGGTGCACAGGGTAAAAAAAAGTACCAGTGTTATGTAGCAAATCCCAGCCAGGAGCTGAGAATGCCCTGTAACAACAGGGATAATTTTTCTACCTAATTTAAAAGCAGCAAAACTGCTCTAAAGTTGGATTTTTAAGTCGTTAGCATTGCTCTTGCTGCCAAGACACCCTTTTCTGCTCGTGCTGCCATCAGTAAAGCCCTTCACGGAGATGAAGGAGGAGAGGTTTGCCCTCCCACATGTGGATGCAGCCCTTCGTGTCACACTCTGCTGCCCTTGCAATGGGGCACAGGCAGCAACAATCCGCATGCGTGGTGGTAAACCGCGGGGTTCAAACACACTCTCTGGAAAATAGCAAATGCTTTTAAGACAGCAAGTTTTGAGTCTGAGATGTTCCTGGCCTCGTTGGGATGAAGGATAAAGGGAAGGCAGAGGATGAAGGATACAAGCAAAGAGTAGAAGGGGGCTAGGAGGTGGTCCCATGGGACGAGCAACACAATACTTGGTTCTAGGGCTCTTCTTTGGACACAGAGGTAAGGGTCAGTACTGGAGGGAGGCAGAGCTGCTGAAAGTCCAGGCTGACCCCTGGCTCTGACCATGACACAAGTTCCCCATACACCCAGGACAGCACAGGGAGCTGAAGATGGGCCTTTTCCTGGCAACACCCAGCAGCCCTGTGCATCAGCTGAGCTAATTAATTTTCCTTCCCCACACCAAAGAAATTAAGGACCTGCTGTTTTGGCAAATGGCAGCCATAACACAGAGATACCATCAACCAGTAACACTGGTTTTCAGATGGGCTGCATTTCTGCCTGGCACAGCTGTGCAGCAGGCTGAAGGAAGCAGACCTGATATACAGGGAAGAGCAATTGTTTTAAAAGCAGAGTGAAGCTGCTAAAAGATCCCGTTTCAGCCAGCCTGAAAGAGTTTGGGTTGCATTCACTGAGTACTCTTAACTGTATAAATAGTTTCAGGGCATTTGGCACCTTTCACAGATTGAGAGACAGCTGATGTCTCTCCTGCTGCAGCATCTCAGGCATTAATCTCAGTTCAAATCCCATCCCTGTTGAATTCAAAGTCTTTCTCCTCCAAAAATAGCCTAACCATCCAAGTGTAGGTATATTTAGGGCTGGGCACAGCAGGGTATCCCCATGTACTGGGATCTGTGCTTCCCTCCTGAGCTTGGCCTCACCAGGCTGAGAGCAGAGCCGGTCATGCCTCTGTTTCCCCTCTGTCCATTTGCGTTTCGCACAAACAGCAGGGGAGGTGGATGGCTGCCCATTCCCAAGGCAATCTCCTGGAAGGTCGATGACTGAGGCCCAAGTCCTTGTCCCAGGTTATGGTGTCATAAGTGGCACCAGGAGGAGGAGGCACCTGGAGGAGAGGAGGGGGACATGGCAGGTATTGGTACCTGTTCTGTGGGTCCAACCTTTCACTCCTATTTACAGGACTCATTTTTGGTCAAATAAAGCATTCATTTAACCCCGAAACATCTTTTTTCTTTCACTTTGCAAATCCAAACCAAATCAATTGGGGCCAATCTAAGTAATTGCAATAATTGCTTTAAAGCTGAGCTATTCACTCAACCTAAAGCAATCTATTCATTCAGCCTATCCCCTTCACCCCAGAGCCCAGGTTTTATACCACCCAGCAGGGTTGACACTCAGCCTAGGATGTCTCTACAGCACCCTACCTCCCCTGAGGATGGGTCCCCCCTTGGCAGGCACAGAGCAGCCTTGCTCTGTTTCAGGTCCCCTCAAACAGTCCAAAGAAACAGACCAAAACAGCATCCTCAGCCCTTGCCTTACTCTGTCTGCAGCAGAGATGTGCCAGTTACCTAATGGCATCAAATTAACAAATGAACAGGTCTGGTAGACCAATTAGCAGAGAGTGCAAGCAATTTTGAAACAGGCTGCAATTGTCAGCTAATGACCTTGGAAAAGCTGCCTTTTTTTTTTTTTTTTTTTTTTCTCCCCTCCCTCAGAAAAGTCCATATTAAAACAGAGTTGATAGCAGCTGAGTGTCACTTACTGGGCTTTCATGTTGTGGAAGTGCACTGGGTAAAAAAAAAAAAACACAAAACAAAAAAACACACAGAGAAAAGATGGCAAAATTGGGAGTCTGAGTCGGTGTAATTCAAGAAGCACCTCACTGCTTTACCAGTCATCTAAGAGCACTGCAGCTTTGCTCAGCAGACGTATCAGCTTCTCTCCAGGAGCATTATCTCCTCAACTCTGAGTAATGCACCACACACACGCTGCAGCAACCATGGGGTGAGCTGCAAGATCCCCGACATTTTCCTTATGAGACCAGGTCATCTCAAGCTGCACCGTGCTCCTTCCAGACTTAACTAGGGTTTTCTTTAGGGAAAGGCAGCTGCCTTCTTACACTGCTCAAGGAATAGCAGAGGACTGAAAGACTTTCCCTGCTGCCCCTCCTATTTTTAAAACAAAACCAAGCACTGTCTGACCCTCAAGAAACTGTCCACTTCCATCCAGGAGTGAGGAACCTGCATCTGCCAAGGGTTAGCTACACTTCAACATCTCACAGAAAAGCAAGGTCATGAACATAGAGTAGGACGAGACAGACATTTGCAACACCAGAGCATCTTGTTTGGGACCACATAGCTGGAGTGCGTGTCATGTTACCTCACTTCCCCAGGTGACCCCTTCCCAGGAGCTGCAATCAGTCCTGGACCAGTGAGATAATTAACCGCCAGTATCACACAAGCCCTCTGGGCTGAAGATGGAAGGCCCCTTCACCCACAGGAAGCTGGCATGTCTCTGTTGAAGCCAGCAAAGACCCAGTGACTTGCATCATGGAAGAGACATGACATCATTGAGAAGGAAAATCCCAAGTCCCCAAAACATGCAGTTTTTGATCCATGTTCTCATGCCTCCAGTGTGGTACAGTCTCAATAAGATGTCAAGTAACTTAGAGCAAGTTTCTCATTTGTTGGGCATTCCCCATGCCCTTCCTCAGACAACTGTATTTCATGATTCCCAGAGGCACCAAAGGAGAGTTTAGAGAGGGAACAAGGTAGTCCAAGAGAGCAGAGCTACTGCTTGTATGCCCTGGATTTTGATATATCCCTTCACAGCAGTCCACACTCATCATACTTCAGGTGCTCCCCTATCTACCACCCAACTCTGCCCACACCTGGGAAGGTCATGCTGGACTCTGTGGTGGTAGCCCCCAAGGGCTTTCCCCCCCCCCCCCCCCCCGCCGCCAGTTTCACAAAACTCCCAAGAACCAAGTATCATTGAGATCTCTATCCCTCTGCCAGCTATAGTTGGCATCAACTGAGGGGCTCACCCTTACTAACGGTCAAGGGGAAGATGAAGAGACTGCTGGTGGATGGCTCCTGCAATTGTATATGCCTTGTTGTTTTAGGAAAGCAGGTTAAATATGGGGTGGAAGGGATTAAATTATCTGAAAATGCTTCAGAACAGCTTTTCTAAGAAACTTACTGCATATCCACAACTCCTTTCAGGAAAGAACAAAATGGTAAGATATTAATGGTAATTTGCCTAGGAGGAACAAGTTATGAATTGCTTCTGGCTTGGATGCTCCTGAGTAAGGGATCAGACAAAAATGAGTCTGCAAAGCCTTTGTAATATCTCCTTACTATGAGGTAGTAGTAGCATCATCTGTCCTACAGCATCAGGGTCACAGACGATTGTGTAAATCAATAAAGTAGACAAGCATCTTTCATCTGAATCAGCTATTCTGTATGCTGTTTATTTGGTAATAACAGTGACTCAGAAACCTTAATTCCAACTCTGTTATCAGACCTGGTTTGGGACCTTAGCAAGCTCCCATGCCTCAGTTTCCCCCCTACAAAATGGGGATGTTAGCCTAAACCCTTCAGAAAGGCTTCAAAACAGCAACTGATATTAAAAGGTTACTGTGCACTACACAAAGTCTCCTGCTCTCACATAGCCTTCAGTGTTAGCATTTTCTTGACTCGCTATTGCAATAAAAAAATAACATCTCCATGTACAGATGTAGACAAGCTGTCCTGTAGGCACCCTAGGCACTGCCAGAAGCAAGGAGAGCTCAAAATAAAGAGCAAAACTGGACTGCCATCCACACCTTAAAACTGCTGTCTTGCAGTTGCAGGCACAGAGGCTGATGCCCTGGGGTTGGGGTTTGTCCCCTCCCTGCCCCCAGCCTGCCCTGCTCCATCACCGGGGGTGGTGGGACAGATGCGAGCTAGCTCTGCTCTGCTCCTCTTCTCTTATGGAGCGGTTGTCAGGCTAGTAACGAAACTTTCCACAAGTATGACACAAGCATTGCCAGTCCTTGCTCATAGCCGGCGAATCAACAACATAACTTCCCCACGACTCTCCCAGACTTGTTTTCTGTGATCTGTTTTATGCCAAGCATTTTCGTACGAGCTCTATCCCCACATTGCATCTGGGAAGCTAAAGGGCAGAATCATTCATCTAAATAAGAAGCGCGAGCCAAGAAGATTCAGTAAGAGAGAAGACATTTTCTGCTGAGATAGGAAGTGAGATGATGAGCTGATAAGTAGGAGAGATTTTTATGTGGCTATGAATATATGGTGTTTATATGGCCTTATACCATAAGTATGAGTTAATAAACAAGATGTACTTATACGGCTATCTATCACATCCAGCTGGCGATAAGCACGTTGTAATGACATAACTATACATCCCACATAACCAGATATAAATGCATTGCTTCTTTTGGCAATACACTAGACTGTTTCTGGACTTAAGTGTATGTACTTGGTATTTATTCAGCATACACTGTGTGTGTGACAATGCTTACATTTCATCGACTTTTCTGTTTGTATGCATGTATTTGTACCCCTGTTACAGACTTCCTCAAACCTTTTAGCATCCAAACACGCCCTGCTCCTGCTGCCTAAAAGCTCATCAGCACGTTTCTCCAAATACGTTGGGTTCAGAGCACTGCCAGACCGAGTTGGTACACAGCATGAGAGTTCACCACACCATAGAAACAAATACCCTGATTTTAGCCCATCCCTTTGAAATCACACTTAACACAAAGCCAGGTAAAATTAAAGCCCCCCCCTACACACACACACACAAAAAAAAAGTCCAAAGCAGGCACCATAACATTTCATAGGTTCATAATGACATCCATCACAAAAAGGAAAAGAAAAGAGCTTTTCATATGGTTGTTGCAAGGTCAAAACCAATAGGAAGCTTACTCCACCGTGATGAGTCCACAGCCTGGAGACACCTCACCAGGGGCTTGCTCACGGGATGCCCTTTCTCCATTCGCAGTTTGCATTCACAGGGAAACAAATAAATCAAGGTTGGTGCAGCCTGTTGCTTCTCCTTCTTGAATTCAAATTTCCCTTTAGTCATTGCATCACGTATACATTGATCCCCCTCGAACAGGAAGCAATTTCACCAATTTTCCCTTCGGGCTAGGGAGAGGTCTCCTCTCTTTGGAAATGCAAATATCCGGTTGGGTGGCCAGGTGGAGTCATCTCCTGTGCTTGAAAGCCATTAGCAGCTCATTCAACCGCTAAAGGGTAAGCTGATCTTTTCTACCCGGGCAGGTGCTCTGCAGCCCTCAGCGTGAAGTCTTTCTGCAGACTTTGTCACACGGACGTGCAAATTACCGGCTCGACTCTTGTCTCCAGGCATGCACATATGCTAATGCAGGGTGCTCACAAATGCTTCTTGATTGAGACCGGACCCAACTGAAATCGGTCACTTTAGGATGCAAATGACCTTCGGGGGGACTGACGCCCCCGCTCCTGTCTGGGAGAAATACGGTGACGTTCTCCTCCTCTGCTGGAGATGAATCACTTCAACACCACTGAGAAACATGCTGCAGGTGTAAACACCTGCAGGAGGGTGTCCCCCTGTATTTTCTTTGGGTATCTATAATAAACCACATTTGTCTTTCATTTACAGTGAAACAATTGGTTTTAAACTTTTTAAAAGTTAAAATCCACTTGGAGTGTTCTGAAATACCCAAATTATGTTTCCATTTCCCTGGTGAGATGAAGGGGGTCAATTTGCAAAAATGTGCTCATTTTCAACTTTTCTTCCTTGAAACCTTGAAAATTCTGGTACACCTTCCCTAGATCTAATTCTGAAATAAGAGTTTGATTTTTACATTTCAGTAATATAACAGTAAGTTTAGTTTTGTTTTAAGAGCATTAGCCATGGATTAAAATGACTAAAAGATCGCTTGAGCAATGGCCTTCAAATTTTCTTTTTGCAAAGAAGTTTACCTAAATCACCCCATTTCTGTTGGTGGAATGTTTTCAGTGATTGAGGGAAACTGTAAACTTGGGTACCTACATGAAAGCAGCGAGTCCGCCCTGAGGACGCCACTGTGGAAGCCCTTCTTTCATACTGCCTTGGGCAGGAGGAGAAAATGTTTAAACATATTAAGCAATTTAAATAGGCAAAAATAAGGGGAGTTATTTCCTTTAGAATCCATAATGCACTGTAAATCAAAGAAACTTTCTGGAAAACATAGCAAACATGCAATAACAGGTAAAAGAGAAAGCAAAAGAAACTCAACTAATTTCTGTAGAAAACAACAACAACAACAACAACAACAAAAGGTCGAATTCTGGTGTGTTAGATCCCTGGCTCCTGGGCGCTGGATTTTCCTTCAGAAAGAAAAAAGAAAGAGGCATGTAGATCTGGTTTCTGTCTGCCTCAGTTCATCCAATGTGTGCCCAAGAGATAACCAAGAGAGTTTGGTCTATGCTGTCATGCGTCTTTAATATCTCAGCTAGCCAAAGGGATGCTGAGGATGTCAGGGAAAAGAGCATCCCCATTAGCCCACCTTTGATCTTTCATATGCGAGCTGTACAAATAAAACACCGCACATGAAAATTGGCTTGGTCTTTGAGTTTACTAGGATGAAGAAGCCGCGTTGAAGCACAGAGATGACTGGAAAGGAAAGCAGGTGCTGGGTCAGGGGATGCAGAACTCAACGGGTGACATTTGAAGGCCACTTTATGAAGCAGACCCCAGCTGAGGCTCACAGACCCATTTCACTGCAGTGGTGGAGGTGCACGTACCCACTCATGCTGTCCACCCAGCTGTAGGACTCCTGCACGGGGTGTAGGGCTCATCAGCCATTTACAGTCCATGATAGCCTTGAAAATTGCTGGTTGTCTTTGTTAATACTTTTAAGTATTAAAGAAATCCCTGAGAAGTATGGCTGTTCAGGGATCAGCACCCTGTTCACCCAGCCCTGCTCTCATCGTGGCGCACACCCTGTAGGCAGAACCTGGCTTGTCTCCCTCAGCCCGCCCTGCCAGATAGCATGTGTCACAGCTCAGTTTTGCCTGTCTTCACCTGCTTTTATCTGTGATGTGGGACGAGGAGCTGTGATTTCAATGTCTGAGACCATCACTTCAAATCATGCATAGCCCTGCTGAGAGCCTGAGACAGATGCCGAGGATGCTGTTTGAGAGGCAGCAACATCAAAGCTGACTCGGATGATGGGAGAAACCCGTCTGCTGCTGCAGTCAATGAGATTCCTTCACCGTTTGGTTTGTGAAGCGTGAGACCCTGGGAAGTCATTTGGTGTATCTATATTTTGCTGGCATGTTTAATTATGTAGCCACTCAACGTATCTTCCACAATGGCACTCCTCACCATAACGAATGTGCTTGAGGTGTGACTCAATGCTGGGCAGCAAAGGAGAGCATTTACTGCCTTCTCTGTCTGCAAGGTTAGAAAGGTGTGCATAAAGGCTGGGAAGAGAAGAGAAATACATTTGTTGTAGCTGGGAATCACAGTGTGATGCTCCCACTTCCCTCTCACCCCTCTTACATTTTACTCAGCATGGCTCGGTCCCCAGAGGTCCGCAGGTGGTGAGGGCTGAACCCTCCTGGGTGCCACAAGAGGTGCTATAAAAGTGTGGTACTCCCACAAATCAGGTACACTGCAGGCAGGTACTCAGCCTCCTTGCAAACCTTTGCTCTTAATATCTCTTCAGCCCTCCATCCACTCACCTGGCAGCAATGGGCACAAGAAAACCCCAGGGGCTCTCACCTGGGGCTGTGCATCCAACAATAAGGAGCAAAGTGTCTCCAATAGCTTCTCAGTGAGCGAGTGCCATCCCTTCACTGCATTAACTGAGAAAGGCTTTAGTGGAAAAATTAGACTGTGACAGGGTAGGTGAAGATGAGATCATGGTGAATTAGGGTTGCATGAGCAGCCCTGAGCCTGGCCCTCCCTAACACTGAGACTTGACAACGCTCTGTGAGCAGCAGTAGGATTTCTGGGGAAGCACCATGTAACAGCCCACACTGAACAGGGCAGTAATCACAGTGACATGGATACGGCAACTAAAAATACTACAGGTTTTCAAAGTTTTTTTGAAACCTCCTTATTTTCCTCAAAAATAGACAGAAAGGATAGAGGACTTTCATAGCTCCATGTTCCCACAGATGCTACACAATTCCTCCCCACAAATATTACATTACAACAGGTGACATAGTCCTACAACATGGAAGATAACAGCTAAGCCATGGGGCAAGCTGGGTACACCTCTGCTTCTTGGACCAAAAATGATGCATTCACTACAATCTCATGGTTTCCTCATCTGCTTGATTTTCCTATTCTTGTCACTGACCATGGTCTTCCAAAAAAGTAAAAGTTTCTGGTTATAAGTGAATGTTATTTGGAAGTGTCATGCCCTGGTCTTCATGCCCTCTGGAGACAGAATAAAGAGAACAGATTAAGACAGTAGCATGATGGGTTTAGGCCTGACAGTATGAAACACTTTCTAATGCTCAAGACAACACAGCACTAATGAGAGCCCTCGGAGAGATGGTCTTGATTTCTCAGGATGGACAGACACATCTGCCAGGAACAAGTCAGGCCAAAGTGACCCTGACAAGGACCAAGGAAGTGGACAGATGAGCTCCTGCAGTTCCTTCTAGCCTTCACTCCTGTGGTTTGTGGCCATTAAGGCCTTGGGGTCAGAGAGGAATCACAGAAGTGGGGACATAAGTAGCTTTAACCTAGCTGAAAACGTAACTAAGATTATAAGAATAGCCTCATTGGGTTAAACCATGGGTCTATCTCACCTGATGTTCTGTCTCCAACATCAGCCAACCAAAAGCAGACGCCCAGGGAAGAGCAGGAGGATAGGGCAAGTGTATAGTATATATAGTAATACCTCCCTGGAAAGCTCTTCTAGCTCCCAAGCTTTGCAATTTGAGAACTTTCCGAGCCAAAACCAGCATCTTTGATAGTAATAAACTCCCATGGACTCTCTTCCAAGTGTTTCTCCATCCCTTTTGGAAACATTAATGATGAGTTCCAGTGGAGCTATTAGCCATGTGACAAACCACCTCCTGTGGTTTGTTTTGAACCTTCACGCCCCTAGTGAAGTCCCATAGTTTCTTCCAAAGAATTAGAGAGAAAAAAAGTGGCTGAGTGATGAATTATTCCTTATTCATCTGCTCCTGATGCAGTAAGCACTCTGTCCCATCCTTAGAGGACATCTGATGGCCTCTGTCTTCACAGAATCACAGAATCTTCTTGGTTGAAAGGGACCTTTAAGATCATTGAGTCCAACCAACAAAAAAAAGGGAAAAAAAAAACAAAAACACAACACCAAAACCAAACCAAACCAAACACCCACAACCACACCCCACACCCACCCACAGACACAAACCAACAGTCTCGGGCACTAGAGCATGCCCTGAAGTGCCACGTCTACACGTTTCTTAAATACCTCCAGGGATGGCGACTCCACCACCTCCCTGGGCAGGCTGTTCCAGTGCCTGACCACCCTCTCAGTAAAGTCACTCTTCCTAATATCGAATCTAATCCTCCCCTGCCCCAACTTCAGACCATTTCCTCTGGTCCTGTCATTATTCCCTTGGGAGAAGAGGCCAACACCCACCTCTCTACACCCTCCTTTCAGGGGGCTGTAGAGGGCAATGAGGTCTCCCCTCAGCCTCCTCTTCTCCAAACTAAACATGCCCAGTTCCCTCAGCCTCTCCTCCTATGACTTGTTCTCTAGACCCCTCACCAGCTTGGTGGCTCTCCTCTGGACACGCTCCAGCAGCTCAATGTCCCTCCTGTAGTGAGGGGCCCAGAACTGGACACAGCACTCGAGGTGAGGCCTCACCAGTGCCCAGTACAGAGGCACCATCACTGCCCTGCTCCTGCTGGCCATGCTATTCCTGATACAGGCCAGGATGCCGTTGGCCACCTTGGCCACCTGGGCACACTGCTGGCTCATGTTCAGCCGGCTGTCCACCAACACCCCCAGGTCCTTTTCTGCTGGGCAGCTTTCCAGCCACTCTGCCCCAAGCCTGTAGCGTTGCCTGGGGTTGTTGTGACCGAAATGCAGGACCCGGCACTTGGCCTTATTGAACCTCATCCCATTGGCCTTGGCCAATTGATCCAACCTGTCCAGGTTCCTCTGTAGAGCCTGCCGACCCTCAAGCAGATCAACACTCCCACCTAGCTTGGTGTCATCTGCAAACTTACTGAGGGTGCACTCAATCCCCTTATCTAGATCATCAGAGTCTTCCAGACTCTCATGCAAGCTGAAGAAGCCTCTCTAGCCAGGGGCATGTCACAAGGAAGTCACTCCCCTCATTTTGCCAATGTCTGTAAACCTGTGTATCTTTTTTGACGTGGGTCCAGTCACAGCTGCTGCAGTGTATTGATACCACTGCAGAATGACGCTGCCAGCTTTCATTCTCTTCCCTATTGACAACGACATGGCAGGCTGGGCCAGAAAACAGTGCAGGTCCACCAAAATATGCAGCCAGATTGCCAGCTTGATAAAAAATTCTGCCACTGCATCTTCACTGTTTGCATTTCCAGTTGTAGCTAGATTGAATGGTCGTAGCAAAAGCACAGGAGTCTTCCATGCGTGTCTACAGCTTCTAATACAATGGGAGTCTAACCCTGGGGTGACCGTATCACAATCCAGTCCACAGCCCTTCCCAAGCACACACAGCTCATTCAACCAGCGGGATTAAGACACACAGATGTTTGTTGCCAACAAGACCTTTTGACTCCAGGTTTCAGCTCTGCACAGCTATCCATGAATAGCAGGGTCAGTTGGTCCTCACCTTTAGCTTGCCTCAAGAACAAGGTTTCAAATCAATTCAGGTTTACTCTCTCTGGAGACAGTAGAGGGACTTCCTCTACCACAGGGCATGTGAAAAAAAGAAATGAGTGAAATGACTGAGACAAACCTAAATAAAACATTCTTCTCCAAAAGTTTAATTTTGTTAATAGCAGTCAAAAGGTCTAGTTCTGCAGGTCTAAATTGTCTGACCATTTCTGCCTGCTCTCCAGGCTGTTAGAGCAATGCCTCTGCTAAGTGGCATCTTACTTTGTTAACAGTATCTCTTTCTCTTTTTCCAGACCACTGCTTCTCTTCTTCTCGGGGACATTTGCCATCTGTTTTATAATTTCACCATTATCTGATGGTAGGACTCGATGACCTTTCTAGACTTTAATTAAAGTTTCTTTCTTTTTAAATCATCTTAATCAAATTCATGTTTCCAAGCCACCTCTCTTGTGAATATTTTATCATTCTGACTGCAAGGAGATACATGACAGAAATATATTAATTACTTTTTATTTTATCAAACTGATGAATTAATCTGTGATTGGGTATGAAAAGGGTAGAAAATGTCTCCTGAAGTCTATATAGATGTCATGTTAGTCATTTTATGAGTCACTTTACAATTTTTACACTATTTGAGTTTTCCACTGCAAATGCAGGCTTAGCAGTTCAAATCCAACACGTAACCACCCAGTCAAGCCTAGTTAAGCACTTACAGGACTTCGCTACATCATGCACACAGAGCAGTGGGAATGCTTTTCTCTGCAGCATGTGCCTAAGATGCCAGAAAGGAGGTAACGAGGTCATCGTCTATCCCAGATGGAGGGACCAGCACGGGGGCAATGGGAACATGAACTCCAGATGATGCTGGAAAGAGTTAAAGATCGACAAAGTCGAAAGGCATTAAAAAATCTACAAAATTGGGCAACCATGATGGTTCTGAGACCATGACAAGGAGAATGGAAAGTCTCTAGGACTAATGTCTGCAATTACCTACGTTGAGACTACCTTGGACATTGTCTAAGCAGGAACTGCAACAGAATGTAAGGTGAAACCGTAACTTAGTGGTAGCTGATGGGATGAAGGTGTAACTTCAAATTGCCTTAGCTAGTTATAATACTAAAAAACACAGCTAGGAGGAGATTTTATATGTAAATGTAGGACCACCTTACTATAATGAGCTAGACAGAAATTAGGACATACGCTAACAAGCTTTTGTGATATAAAGTACAAGTGACCAATCAGCTATTTCTATGTGATTTCTTCTTTGTTACAGTTTTGTATAAAAGACCCTATGTGTTTCCTTAAAGGTGTGCTGGCTGCGTTAGTTTCCTAGCACCTAATTCTGCAGCACTGAAATAAAAACAAGTATCTCGACTTAGTGTGTTGATTTGCTCTTGCATACCGGCTGAAGAATTCCCTTATTTTTAGGGAACAACACAGGTGGGCGACCTGTGAGCATGGCTACGGAGCAGGCTTGGTCCAGGGAATCTCCCTGTCTGCACCACCTGGGGCTGCCCAGGCAGGGGGGTATTCCCCCAGACCCCGCCGGTGCCTCCCTGGTGCTTACAGTGGCCCTGTTGGCCAATGCCACAGAGACCCTCTGCGTGGAGGAGAAAGACTTGGTGACAGGCTCCTATCTCTACTGTGGCTTTCTTTGATGGATGTGGGCAAGACAGTCAGGCTGAGCTTTAGCATCTCTTCTCCACTGCTCATCCATTAAACAAAAGGAGGAGAGGGGAACACACTCCTCTGCGTCCCAGGGAGCTGAGGATAAACAGATCAAGCTCTGACATGCTGTCAGATGCTGTAGATGTGCAGGGACATGCAAAATCACAAGCTTAGAAAGCCTCTGCTTTTGAGTAATCGGCAGGACAGGAGGGATTAGGTCTCCCCCTTTGCTAGCTTCAGAAACAGACTCTTTCCTCCAGGCTGGGGAGGAAGGGAGGAACCACCATTGCTCTGTTTTCTCCACCGAAGGCAGCAGACGCCCAGCAATGAACCGCAAATGCAGACTGGGATGCATCTGTTCACCCACAATTGCTGTCAGGCCTGCTGTGATGGGGCATCCCAGAGCACACACCTGTAAGGGCAAATCTCTACAAGGGCTGAAAGATGTTATTCAAATTAAGAACCACATTCCTCATTTAACCATCTGTGGTACAATGACCCCTTTCTTCTGCTTCCAGGATAGTATGACATGTAAATATCACAAAAGATTTTGCATTTAATATCTTTGTAATATGATGTACAAGATTTTAAAAGAGTATCTCCAGAATTGAATTAGAAAAACAAGTAGAATATTGTTCAGACTGATAGTTAAAGCATAAAAAAGAAATATTACTCAACAAACCTCTAGGGAAAGAAGGAGTGGGTGAGTCCATCCCTCTCTGGTACCAGACCATCGTGTGGTCTCATGCACCCTGTCTCTGCAAGCAAAGAAGGAAGGACTCTGAAGGAGGCCACAGACAAGGCTGGAGCATTTTAGCTTCAGATGGTGTTGCATTTGTTCTCTGCCTTCCTCTCCACTAGGTAAACCCCTTAGGCAAGGAAACTCCAGCTTGATTGAACAGAAGGTGATTCCAGATTCACCTAAAGGAAAGACAAATAGAAACTGGAAGATTAAGCCCCGGATATTAAAAACGGGCTACTGGAACATCATAGCAAGAGTCCAGCTCCCTAACAGACAACCCCTAGGCCATTCAAAGAGCACTCGATGTGTTACAAGAGTAAATGTGGCATGAAAATTGTCATAACAGGGTTCAGGAGAGGAAGAAGTGCCTTTCATTGTCCATCCTGATCAGGAAAACCATCTGGCATGGAGTACAGCAATGAGGAGCATACCTGAACCCCAGGGAGCCCCAAGGAGGCTGTGAAGGCCACTAGTCATTTCTACGAGCAAAAAACAACACACTACAGCTATACCCATAGAAGACCGATGCTTAGGTTGTCCCAAGCCCACCACTGCACTTCTCTGCCTCAGTAGGAGCTGTACTTGGAGGAAATCTGCCTTCACTTCACATGCCCAGATCAACTGTGCAGAGGACACCTCAATTATGCATGGAGTATGCATAAATTGACACTTGAGCTGGGACTTCTGGCACAGAAGGAGGGCCCTGTCTCTGCGAGATGGCAAGAAGGGAAAGGGCACAGAACATGGCTGCTTCTCCTAACCGGCAGTGAGCCCATCAGGGCGAGTGAGGGCACCAGCAATGCAGTGAGTACTGGGGTTATGGATGGTGAGAGGATACACGGAGGCTTTCTGTCCCATCTGGAAGCCAGACTGACACTAACGTCCAGTACAGCAGCCCTCAGGGACACCACACGTCTTGGACAACGTAGAAATGAAACTTACTTTTAAATTGAGGGAGCGAAGAGACACCTTTTTTGCTAAACCAGGACAGGGAACAAGGATATCTCTACTCTGTTCCTTGTTTTACTGTAAACTATCTGTGCTAATTGCCGAAGTGTTTTGGGCCTCATTTTCCCCATCTTTGTGATGGGGAGGATAAGGATACTGCCTCACCCCCGAGAAGTGGTCTATGAGTACACAGACCCTCTTTAGGGACGTAATATTTTCTTAACACTTCTGGCACTCTAACCGGACGGTGCCGTGCCTGTCCGTCTGTCCATCCACCCCTTCATCTGCAGGAAGCATTGCGCGCAGTCTGCTCGGGGAGCGTGTCCCTGCCCCCCTCCTGCTCTTGCAGGCTGTTAACTCTCCATAAACACTTGCTGCACAGCTGTGCCTCTGTTTCCCCATTGCCCTGCCTGTACGGCGGAGCAAAGCGATGCAGAGGGCCCTGGGAGCCTTTGGGACTATTAGCTGCTCTGAAAACAAACCTTTCCCCTCCCACACTGGAGCCTGCTTTGCCTACCAGCACTTTGGGGAAATAACTCGGCTCTGTTGCCTGCAGTTCGCCTCCCCGACCAGCGATCCCACTGATGATTTCCTCCCACCAAGCCACTCTCTGCTGATTTTATGACACAGTCCAAACAAGCACCTTGCGCTTGGGTATTTCCCCCCCCCCCCAGTTGGAGAAGGAGGAGTAATTGCATTTGTCACCTCTGGTCGCACGCCCACAACCCACTGAAAGTGAGCCATTATTCTCATTTACAAACAGGTAGGTAATCTCTTCTCACATGCCCTTAAAAATCATTGTGCTATCGGAGCAGACTGTGCAGATTAGCCGATACTTGGAGATTGTCTTCAGCAAAACAGTAAAAGCCTTAAGTGCACTAGATTGGTTTTTGATTGACTTTTGGAGGAACAGTATATCAGAAGAATCCCAATAAGCTCTCCCTGTGGTATTTTAAGTGGATATAATGGTCAGAACTGACAGACAGTAATGAGCCTTGTAGACAGGGGCAACTGTATGTTATTTAATTTCCACTAAAGGAGATATCTCAGTGAGGAAGCTCAGGTTTAAGACAACACACAAATACTCAACAGCCCGATTTTTTTTTTAACAATGCTGAAGCGCAGGGTAGTCCAGTTCCTTCTACAGCTTAAAATTTGGGGGAAAACATCTGAAATGCCACCAGTCGAGGAACGCAAATAAAAAATTACTTCCTCTTTGGGAAGATCGAGCAAGAGCATCTCTCATCCATCCCACTTCCTACCATCTAATGGCTTTCACACAAATCGTTTCAAGCTGAAAACATGAAAATGCTGATTAGTACCTGGGGAATTTCAGCTTGGATGTGGGAGAATGAATCCCCTTTGCATCAAATGTCAGACAGCAAGACACAGACACCCTGCAACCAGAGGTACTGTGTTTTTTTTTTTTTCTTTGAAGTTGTGAGACTTGAAGGAGAGTTTCTTGGAGAATGTGGATTAACTACCCTGTCAGGCACTCCGCACCAGGTCTCAGGAGGGTCTCCTTGGCTTTGCACTCTCCCCTGATTCAGAAGGACAAAAAGAAAAATTAAAAATAACCCTTTAACGAAAATTCCTGACGATCCATAAAACATTTGCTAAAGTAAACAGAGCCGGTCGGATGCTTTCATCCTTTCTATCAAAGATCTACTCGCAACATTGTTGTTTTCTCATGGTTTCTTCCCAATGGACAACCAGAGATTGGATTTTGGCTCTCTCCAGATGCGTCAAACAGGACCATAGGCAGCTGCCAGGTGAGCAGAGAGGAGCCAGCACCCTGTCCATACTCTGTGGAGACCTCTCCCAGGAGAGAAGATGACACCAACCCTCTCTGCCTTCACTGCCCCACCGCCCGGCCCATCACAAGCAGCTGGGTGATCCAGCATCCCACTGATGCTGGAGTGATCAGCAGCAGTGTTTTAAACGGGAGCTGGCACAGCATACCCACCTCTCCTGGACTCCCTCCCAGCACCTCATCCCACCGCCTGGCAGAAGCAGGTCACCGGCCAGACCCTTTCCTCTTGACGGGGAGCTGAGGTGGCAAGTAAAAACAATACAGTGCCTTTTTGACCCTGTTTGCATGTGGTTGGAAGTAGTTGTAATAGATTTACAGCCCTCTCTGCAGGGTTTCTACAGAGCCTGCAGAGGAACCGGTGGCTGCAAAAATTGGAGCTATTTTTCACATTGTTTCCTGTTTTTCCTATTTTCACCATGGCCGTCTCAGCAATCTCCCTGTTGGTCTGTGCTGCTGCCTACCCACTCACCTGCCCGTCCTCTCTCCTCACGTTTTAATTAGATGCAGCCAAAGACGTTAAGACCCTAGAATATTTGGGTGAAACAAGCCTGAGACCTAAAGGTATGCCTTTTTGGTGAGAAAAAGGTCGCTACAACTCGGCCCCTTGCTTATTGTTAAAGGCAAGTGGTCAGTGGCAAGTGGCAGGTATCGTGCCCAGTAAATCACAGCGTCTGCTGCTATTTGCCACCTGAACGGGGAGGGGACAGGGTGGGAGAAGCAGCGGATAAGAGGCCAAGGCAAAATCTATAGGAAAGTAGAAGGTAGTAATTCTGCTTTTTGAGGGGTTCAGGCACTGTATCTTGGTCTGCTTTCAAGAGAAAAAAATGAATTAGTCGCTGTTCAATCCATTTCCTACAGAAGCAGAAAGACCAGTATCGGGAGATGCTGCAAGGTGTGTATCCAAAGGGATATCCTAGCTAAAATTTACTGAATCCCACACAAGAGGCGTGTGAGTACCCTGACAGCCTGTGCCTGGAGCCGCACACACACGTACACCCTCTCCCACGGCCATCTTCAGCCCACTCGGCGGGAGTGGATGGATGCTTTTATATGTCCCCAGGGGAAGGGTAAATATAGTGTCCAGGAACTCCAGAGGAGCTCAGAGCACACCTCAATACGGCTCTGTAAAACTTCTTTTTAGCGTGTTGCATTTTCAGCACATGGGCAAGAGGAAACCAGGCTGTGGCCAGGGCTGACCACCGCCGCGGTGCATGGCTGCTTCTGCAAGGGCTGAAAAGTGTGCTCAGCTACAGCTGATCCAAGGGGCTGACGGCGACATTGCTGACGGCGACATCCCTGCATCTCAGCTGAAGTCTTCTCGGCAGGAAGGGACCACAAGGCATCCCCTCGTGCCATGTTTCTCAAGTCCTGCTTTCGGCTCACGTCCAAGTACAATGTCTAAGGGCACTGGCAGTGAATTAAAGGGTTAAAGGCTTTCAAAAGAGCATAATTCTAATCCCATGAAACCGTCACAATCTGTTCTTTTTCCTTCTTTAAGTGTTTTGCTTAATTTATTCAAATTTTTTTCAGCTCTTGTGGTATTCTCTGCTCTCCAGAGATAGTCTGAGACATGCTGTTTGCATGTGTGGGGTCTGCACTGGACACCATGACCCCCTCACCCATCACACCCCCGTCCTCTGACCCCCGTGGAAATCCAAACCACGTTCATTGAACTCAGTCCCAGAGGTGGGAGAGGGGCTTTTTCTCCTCCCCGCTGTGACAGCTGTGACTGTCTCCCTGATTTGAACACCAGTTGGGTTTCACTGGGGTTAGACATGAGCTGGACAGCCAGCACAGCCAGCTCAGGAGCTTGCAGTGACTATACGTAGAAGATTTAAAGAACAAAAGACACTTACATAAAGCTCCTGGTTGTCCTGCTTCCTATTTACAATCCAAATATACCAATACCTGCCACAGCATTCAGAAACAAAAATTCACACAGGCACAGTAATTCACCGCACAGAGCTAGCTACAAAAATCTCCTTTCTAAGCCTATCTCCTGGTGCCTCCCTTTCCCTTCCCAGTGAGGTGAGAGCTCCCCTCTTCCCAGAAGTGTTGCAGAAAAACTCATGGTTTGTAATTTCGTTTTTACCAAGATCTCCTTCCCCCGGCCCTGGCTCAAGGGGCGTTGTCCTTAGAGGAGAGGTCAGGAAAATTAACACACACAAGAAACAGCTAAACAGGCTCTGACTTGCTTCTCGTATTGGGAGAGAAATGACTGAGGGGAGATGTGGTAAAGGTCTATAAACTCAGGAGGAATATGGAGAGAGTGAGCAGGGAATGATGTCTCACTGCCTTCCCGAGCACAAGAATGAGGTGGCATCAAACTAGTGGGTGGCAGTTTAAAAACAAATGAAAAAGATGGTTTTCTCCAAAAAAACCTCTGGAAGCTCCTTGCAGCATTGGCCTGGGGGTTCTGAGGGTTTACCCGGCTTGGAGGAAAGAATAAGCACAACCACAGAAAATGAATCTTCTGGGGATGGTTAAGCACACAGACACCGCATCAGGCTTGGGAAGTCCCTGAGCCAAACACTAGTAGGGGCTGGGGGTTGTTGAGGGGAACCATTATCCCATATATTCTCTGCTCTTACCCTTTCCCCGCAGCACCTGCGTGGCCAGGATCCGGGTGGGATCCCTGGGCTGTTGCCCTGCTCAGTCAAACCAAGCGACCCCATGGCCTTGATGTGGAGAAGCCACTCCACCGGCAACCCCATCCGGAGACGCCTGCAACGCAGCCAGAGGCTCAAGGCAGGAGCTGCCACCCTTAACACCATCCAACACCGAAGCGGTCCAAGCAAGCTACTTCACAAATTCAGTCGGATAAACTGTAGGGAGGACGCCCATGCAGGCAACCCGCCTCTGCCAGGCAGCACCAAGGCTTAGCCCAGACCGCGAGCGGTGCAGACACGTCCCACGACACCCTCTTCATTTTCAGCTGCTGATTCAAAGGAAAAGTAGTATCAAGCACTTAGATAGCGGTTTTCAATTTTCCACCGCTTTCTCATCAGCAACTAATTAATTCTCAATGCCCCTGTGAGGTAAATATATCTGTTTCATGCATTAATACATATATATATTATGTTTGATCTTTCCTTAACAAGTCCCCGTAGCCCTGGAAATCCACACTGAGAAGAGAGCGGGGGGTGGGGGGAAACAGCACCAGCTTTGAAATCCAAAAGATCTTCATTTGTATGTCAGATTGAAAGTAAAAAGAAAATAGTTGTTTGGCAGGTCTGTTCCCACCGAGGGATTGGTTTGCCTCAATTTGTATTTAATAAGCGTACCACTGAAAAGTATTTAATGCATAATGTATAATATAACTGGCACTACACTAAATAATAACCTGTGACTTTAAACATTAATGACTGTTTGTGATTATTTCTTTTGAATTTCCAACTACACAGAAAATATTTGTCAGCAGTAAAAATAAGCTTGCAAGAAATAAATAAAATATTGGTGCAATAAATCCAAGTCATGATGTGCCTGTTTAAATACGTATATACCCCTGTTTAATGGAGAACAGCAAACACTGTTTTTGTATAATATTCCACTAATGTGAATTCTACAATATAGTAATATTCAACATGTTTTCACTTCAGCTGCAGAAGAATTGCCAATTCACTACAACACTCGCAGCTGAAGGATATGTTTATACCTTCTCACTTTTTTTTAACCTCTTGGTTTTTATTCAAAGATGAAAGAAATCCTTTCACCCACATACAGACAGGAGATTTCACACCAGATGAGGTAAAGCCAATTATTGTCCTTTTATCTAATTATAGTTTTTACGTTTCTGGAAACTGTGCGCTAGGCTCATTCTCTTTACCCAAGGAGGCAACAGCTTCCACGGGGACCTTTTGGGCAGCAATGAACTGAGCTCTGGAAAGCACGTAAGCATTTTCAGGTGCATGCTTAGGTCCAGTTTAAGTAAGTTATGTACACGTTTAAGGCTGGAAACACGTTTAAGTGCTCTCCTAGCTAGAGCTGAGTTGAATCAACTTCTTAACTGCTTGCTGAGCCAGGGCTTAAGCTCTTTTTTTTTTTTTTTTTTAATTCTTTTATTTTAAATCAGGTCTCATATCACACTTGGCTAGCAAAACGGGATGCCCTGCTGCAGCTTGGATGCCATACAGCACAGAGACTCTTCACTGTGATGGTTATGTAGATAAGAGCCTAAAAGTTTGCTCCTCCCAACATTTTTTAGTCCTTCTGTTGCTCAGAAAACTCCCCACCTCTGGGAAGCTGCCCTGAGTTGTCACCGGAGACCATCCTGAAGGACCCACCGCGCTTCAAGCCAAAGTCACGCTCGACAACACAGATGTCAGCTCACCCAGAGCTCTCACGCGGGGCACGGTGCCAGAGGCAAGGCTTGGGGGCATCGGATTGGGTGCTCTGTGTAGGAAAACCAGCCAGAAATATTAAGGTGAAACAAGAATTTACTAAGAAATTAAGTTTTCAGGATGGTCAGATTTTATTAGCTTGGACTGCACTTCTTGGGTATGTTCCAAATAAAAAAATAAATAAGTAGGGGAGTGGAATTCTTGGAAATTCAGGCATGAAATATATGGCTTTGTTTCAAACTTCATAATGAAAAAATAACAAAGTTAAGTATCTGAGCAGTTAGACTTCATGTTCTCAGTAAAACAAAACATTTTGCTTAGTATCTCACCTTGCAAATATACTTTTAAAAAGTCTAGCTTGAATCCATCTAACCTGTCTCCTTTTCAGTTTGGTCAATGAACAAAGGGAATCCAGCGTTTGCACAGTTCCCTTGTGCTCAAATGGACGTCCTATTTTGTTATGACCCAAAAATACCTTTCACTCCTCTGATACCTGGTGGAAGGGAGCACCGGTATCTGCCGCCTTGCCCAGCTCTGCTCAGGATATGGAAGCTGGGCACGGGGAAGTATCTCAAATGCCTTAAAAAGGCTTAGAAATGCTGTTTCTAAGGACAAAACTACAAAGCGTGGAACAAATGCAGCTGACGCAGAGATATTTTCTTGAGTTTGCTGAGAGCCTGGAACAAAGGTCTCCAGGGTGCCTGGCTGAGCTGATGGAGAGATGCTTCGCAGGGCAGCTGCACGGTTTTACAGGTCTTCAAGGCAACATAGGAAAAAAAAAAAAAAAAATACAACCAACTACATTTATAAGCTGGCAATCTACCTAAATAGCAATAGGTCAAGGACATACTCATTTTGGTACAGGGAGGCCTTTACAAGCCGCTCAAATTACAAACGCTACAAAAGTGCTGAGTTAACTTCTATGTTGGTAAATGCAATTTTAATCCACGGCACCGGCATTCCTGCAGCGTGCAGTTGTCAGGGTGGGGTCACAGGCAGGAAAAGATGGTTTTCTGAGGCATTCAGATCTGCGCCACTGCTCTATTACTCGAGAACCACCGATAGCTCCGAACTATGGGCCACATGCTGCTCTCTGTTATACTGGATTAAATCTGTAACCCGCGGGGTGCTAAATCTGGATTTACACTTGCTTTGAAAATGCAGAGCCTGGCCTTTGCCTCTGCAAAGTCTCAGAAGGTGCAAACACTTCAGTCAGTCATTGCAACATCTCCAGGGCTCCCTGAACACAGCATCTTCCACAACCGAACACCCGTTCGCCAGCACCTGACCGGTTTTCCAGCCAGTTTATCAGAAAATAATAACACCAGAAGAGCAGAAGCTACTCCCCAAAACATAAACTGCGCGGTGTTTTGGTGTGCTGCTCTACTGATTCTAATGAGGTTGTTTCAAAGGGGTAGAGCAGCCACTCCACACTTTTACAAAGAGCTGTGCAACCTCTGCCACCTGAACTTCAATTATCCAATTTCCCCCCTACCTGGAAAGGCAATGCACGTTAATTACAGCGAAAGTTATTTTAGTAACTCAATCATTCAAATTTTGCCAAGCTTCTCGTAAATTGGGAGAAGCCAAGGTTATGCTATAGACATGGGTGTGTTCACATGTCGGCTTTATGTATCTAAAAAATTAAAGACTTGACAGCAATTTCGAAAATGAGTTGCTGTTTTTTTTTAAACACCAAGCAGATCAAAGGTTTGATGCAATTTGGGGACGTGCTATAATCGTTAACTATTTTGGAAGGGATCTCCCAGCCAGGCATTCAGTTTGAGCAATTGTTTGCAAGTGCGTAGGATTGCTCTGTATCTTCCAGCCTCAGAACTAGCACAGGAATATGCACATGATTTACTGCAGCAGGGGGAAAAAAAAAAAAAAAACCCACAACCCTCCTCATTCGGAGCTGGACTAATCTCAGAGCAAGACAGCTGAGGCAGGAAAAGCCATTTAAGTAATGCAGCGTTTAAAAGGCCTGGACTGACCTTCATCTCTGTCTCTCTGCTTCCTTGCAATGCTGCCTCTGAAGTGCTGTACAACATAAATAGCATCTGCCCTGGGATTTTTAGCCTGAGCTCCGCAGAAATGGCTCCGGTGGCTGTGATGCACCCTTTTGCAGCGATTAGTCACCGGAGTTTTTCAGTTCTTCTGCCATTCGGGGCATATGTTACACTTCTATTTATCCAGCCATGACTGGGGAGGCAGCTGATGAGGAGTGACTGAGGGCACTCTTGCTTAGCAAACCTGCGCACACAGATAAAAATAGAAAGCAGAAAGCACATAAAATGGGAGGACGAGAACTGGCCCAGCAGAGAAGGCAGCTTTAGGACACAAAGTTCTCCTTCAGCCTCCAAGTGTGTTGGAGTTAAACCTGTCACCAGCATCAAGTGATCAGACCGGCAGGGACTGCAAGGACTTTCTTGTCCCTTCCGTAGTGCGACAGCACAGGCAGCTTCCCAGGGGGGTTATGCAAGAAATCAAAATTGTTATCGCAGGGACTTAGGCATTGCTGATCTTCTCAGCCTCCTCTGCACCTTTACTGCTGCGTTTGGTAGTCTATTTTTTCTTTTTTTTTTAAAAAAAAAAAGGTCTTGGGGGGCTACAGGATGCCAAGAAGCATCTGTAACCTGTGGAGGTACATGTCATGACTCCTCAACGCGACGCTTCTTGCTCATGACCACAGGAGCTCATCACCAGAGGTGGTCTCCAGCATCCCACGTGCCTTGGCATGATTTGCTGGTGCCTGAGAGCCAGGCTCAGCCCTGCGAAGTCTCATCCTTCGAGCACGAAAGGCACACACCCAGAGCTGGTTGGCGTGTCCTGCTCTGAGCCTGGCAGCCATCCTCAGGTCATGAGCGGCCTCTGCTCTGTGCTCGCCTGGGGAGAGGCACCCCAATGCAGCCCACTGGGGGGGCCTCTCCCCCTCCCCACCCCACAGCACTGGTTTACATCCTGCAGAAGCACCAGGGGCTCTTGAGGTCCGCAGATTTCAGCTCAGGTGGACAGCCTGGGATAGGGATGGCAACGCGTATGTGTGAGGAGCACAATCCCAGGCAGACACAATGTGGATCACGTGCGGGTTCTTCCTCCCCAGCAGAAAGGAAGAGGCAGGGTGGAGTTGCGTCTCAGCAGGTCTTCAAACCATCACACAAGCAGACCAGCCATTTCTTCCAGTTAGGCAGAAGAAATACCAATGTGGTTTCACACCACCCCAAGGCACAGCCACAGAACAGAAAGGGTCCTTCTGAATTCCCTGTTCCTTAGGACACCAGGAGAGCACAACAGTGATGGCAAGGGCTGGCTATTGCACACAAGCCACAGAGCTGTTGCCCGTTGTCGTGGTTTCGGCCAAATTTACCAAAACCAGACTGACAGATGGCCCTTCCTCCCAAAAAGAGAGGAGAAGAAGAGATAAGGAGACTTAGAAGTTTAGAATGAACTAAACTACTTTAATGAAGAGTTAATATTAAAATCAAAAAGAAGAAAATAATGAAATAGATATAATATATACAAAACCGTATCAAGCTCCCAGGATGACAGTCACGTCACCGGCAGGCACTGGGGAAGCCCCAGACTGGACTCAGCGACGGATGGGAACTGGGTTCCAGCTCTGGAGTCAGGAATATACGGATCGGGATCAAAGGCAGATGAACAGAGTCCTCTTCAGACATCAGCCATTGAAGAAAGAGAGTTGACCCTTTGATCCCTCAGCTTTTACACCGAGCATGGGGCAGATGGGATGGAATACCCTGATGGTCAGGTTTGGGGTCACCTCTCCTGTCCCCTCCTCCCCACTGATGTGACCCCTCTACGCTTTTCCGCTTCCGACCCTCCAACGGAGCAAATAAGGAAATCGGCTGACCTTGGTTGTTACAGCAATAAGTATAAGCAGGAGCCTCTCTGCCCACCATCCCTTGGCATGGAGCACAAACATCGGTCTTATCGCTCTGAGAATGAGCGGTTTTCTCCACAACACACCCTTAATTTCAGAGAGTTAGAAGAGGCCTGGCTAAAATGTAAAATTACAGAACAGAAAAGGGGTTCTGTTTTACTTCAAACCAGGACACCCGTTTCAAGAGGAGGCTGGAAGCAGGACTGCAGCAAACTTCTACCCACAGCTCGACTGGTGGCCGCTGCAGTTTCGACAGCGCTCCTCTTCAGTTCATCGCCGCCCACCTGGTGGCCTTTGCAGTTATCATCGATCCTCTGGCCCCTGAATTGTGTGGCCACTGACATGCAGGTGGGGAACAGCAGGGGTAAGGCTCTTTCCTCGCGCTGCCCAACATGCTGCTGCAGCGAGGCAGGCAGAGGGGGACCACACCGGTGCCAGAGCAAGGGAAGGATGTATGGCCAGCCAGGGGGACAGCGGCTTGGAGCAGATGACACAGGAGCAAGGATGGCTTTGCAGAAGCATGAAAGGAGGCTGATAAAGCATCAAACCCTAACAGAAAGCAGAGCATAGAATCATAGAATGGTTAGAGTTGGAAGGGACCCTAAAGATCATGGAGTTCCAACCCCCCTGCCATGGGCAGGGACACCTCCACTAGAGCAGGTTGCTCAAAGCCCCATCCAGCCTGGCCTTGAACACCTCCAGGGATGGGGCAGCCACAGCTTCCCTGGGCAACCTGTTCCAGTGCCTCACCACCCTCACAGTAAAGAATTTCTTCCTAATATCTAATCTAAATCTCCCCTCTTCCAATTTAAAACCATTACCCCTTGTCCTGTCACTACATCTCCTGACAAAGAGTCCGTCTCCGGCTCTCCTGTAGGCTCCCTTCAGATACTGGAAAGCTGCTATGAGGTCTCCCTGGAGCCTTCTCTTCTCCAGGCTGAACAACCCCAGCTCTCTCAGCCTGTGCACAAAGCAAACTAAATACCAGGCACGTGAATGGCCTTCTTGGTTTTAACAGTGTTATTCACTTGTTTAAAAGTACGCCCACACTTTGCAGTTGAGGACCTCAGAGAGGCTGGCAGATGGGTGCTGTTGCCTTCTTGAACAGGGCAGCGAAAGCAGAAAAGCAGCTCTTATTCCAGCAAACATTTTGGGACATTTCCAAGGTCTGTCTGACCTTTTGGGAACCTTACAAAGTTTCTCAGAGCACTGGCAAGGGCGGACTATATATTAAAGCCCTTTTAAAAGCAATTCTCAACACATCCAGCAAGCTCCCAGCACCTGATGGAGTAGAATCAGCAGTCCTGACCGGACAGTGAAATCATTCAGAAACATTTAGCCTTAGGCGCTCACTTGTAACAGCAATCTGGGCACAAAACAATTTGAGCATTTCTTCTTATCACATCTCAGATGTTATATGGGGAAAAAAAAAAAAAAAACAAACTCACCATAAGACATCTTCCCAGTGTAATTCTAACCTGTCGGGCTCCTAATCCAAAACTCTGGAGAGCAAGAGACATAATTTCTCCATAGGGTTACCTGACACACCAGGAGGTGGGATCCTCCCGCTCCTCCCCTCCTGGAAAGTCTGATATCCCTCTTAGCTGTCTGCAATTTTTTGCTTGAGGTTTCTCATATAGATCCTGCCTGGACATAACACAGTGCTCCTGGATGCTCCACACGAGTCTGTAAGCACCTTGTGTGGTACCATACACCAAAAATGCCCCTGGGTTTACCAGCTTGGTCACCTGGAGAGATGTGGGATGTGCGATGGGAAACAGCAGCAGCCTCAAGTTGCAGACTGAAGTGGAGCCCCTGGACGAGGTGTGTTTCAGCCTTCCTGTGTCTGCTCTGCCAAGGAGGCAGCTCTGCTACAGCCGAAGGGGTGGAGATTTGCCAGTTTTAGGGGCAAATCCAGTTTCCAAAGTTCCTCCTCCCCAGCTGACCCTGCAGCCCCCATTGCAAACGGGACCATTGCAGTGATCCTGGGTTTGGTTTGGTTTTTAGCCTGTGGTTAAAAACATATGTATCGAAGAAAGGTAATTTTAACCGGGATCGTTTCAGGGGTTCAGTATTCAGGGCCTCAAAAAAACCCTCAACCATTGCAGGGGCAGAGAAAGGCACGGTGATCTGTCCCTGACATGTCCATCTTTCTGCCACATCCAGATGTGACCCAGCAGTGCTGCTGAGCCCCCAGGGACCCTGGTTACACCATCGGTCCCGTAGTGGCACTGGGTAAGCAAAAAGGGCTTGCAGAGAAGATGGAGACATCAAGGGGTGTGCAAACGCTTTGAATTTCCCCCAAACCAAAATTGTGTGGCTCTCCAGTGGGAGCTGAGAGAAGCCTGGCTGCTTCCTTCTGCCAAGATGGAAGTTCACATCCTTTTCTAGAAAGACCTGGAGCAGCACATGCCTCATCCAAAGTCAACTGTCATGAATGGGAGCCTGGTATTGACTTCTATGGCCAAAACTTCCAGTCCTTAAATAAACAGTATAAGAAATTAATATAGAGAGCAGACAGAAAGCGCTCACCATTTCCAGCACATTTCCAAGGAGTGGTTTAACTCCCTAAGACTGAGGAGGAATCCCAAGAAGACAGCAGGAAGAAGTTAATAAATTTTTTCCATGTGATTTTTATCTGGTGTCAAGTGTCAGCCAGTTTGCCCATCTGGGATATTAATAATGCAAATAGTGCTAAAGGTTGCTTTGCTCAGAATAAGCCGCAGGAACTTACAGAGTTCATTAGACTCACATATTTCCTCTCCTCCCGTTTAAATAAAGAGAGGGGACGCCGTGCCGTTTCCTTTCACACAAAACTGTCGGGCTTTGGCAAGGTTTTTACATTATTTAATTAGCCCACTCAAATTTCACTGAATCGGGAATATTCTAGTGACAATAATGTCCCTCTCCTGCTGAGTATCAGAAGGTGGAGAATAAAAAGCTCTGTCATGCAAACGCAGCCTCAGCAGAATGCTGAAGGTGGTTGGAAAATATCATTTAGTCAAATTGTTCTTCCTGCATTTGCTTGTGAATTTGGGGGAATGAAAACAAACCAGGAGTTTTCCCCTCTCTAAAACCTGCTGCTGCCTCGCACTATGAAAAAAAAAACCCACAACCAGCTCACCACACTCCACAGTTCAGCCTTACCCACTGTGGGTGCAGTATCCCATAAACTCCTGCAAACGCATCTTGCGATCACCCAAAAAAACTCCAAACACCCCAACAACCAACCAACTCAGCCCAAAATACGATAAGCAGCCAAAAGCCTGATTCCGAGCCTGATGCAAAATGTCCTCCCACCGTTCATTGAAGTCAGCAAGCAGACGTATTAGTCACTGATTGATATATTATCCTCCCCTGCCAACGCATCTGGGCACATCGCGAAGTGGAAAACAGTCCATTAATCTCTGTCAGAGGGAAATCAATGGGAATCGGCACCTAATTCCCTTAGCTGCTTTGGGAAGTCCCGCCCTTTCTCCACTTATCATAAATCAAATTTAAAAGAAAATCTTTCCCTGTCTGTGAACATACTGTGTCTGCCCAGCTGTGATCTCTTCCCTCTGAAATTTGTCCCTCGGCAGCTGGTCCTGGGGTCCGAGGACCACGTGCCACCCTGGCTCTTCCCAAGGTCCGTGGATAATGCTGCAAGAGGCTGTTACGGCTTTGTGCGCTGAGTGAGAGGCAGCTCTTCTGTGCCTAATCCTCCCCAAGCAGGTAGGTACAGGGGAAAGTAAAATGAAGGTGATGCCTCAAAATAAATTCAGAATTGAGAGTCAAACATTAATTTTGCAGTCAGGTACCTGCTGGCTGAGTTATTCTGCTCCTAAAAGCATTGTAGCATCTGTGTGCGGTAGGAACATTTGTCAAAATCACGTTTGTTATTTGGTTGGTACCAGTTCAGCAATTTAGATACATATCTATGAGCAATCACTTTCTCATTCCTGGCTTGCAATGTTCTGGGTAGGTTTTTCATAGGAAAAGCTGATTAATTACAGGAATCTGAAGGTAACATCAGAACGGCTGAGCAAGATGGACACCTGGTGGACTTGCCCAACTCCCGTTATGGGAGTTGGGTCCACAGTGCTGCAAAAATTTTTCCTTGCCAACAAGCTGCGGAGGTTTATCCCCAAATCCATGCCTGTTGGTGAGACGAGCCAATGCACATCTCTGTACATTTTTTTCTGAGGTGCCACAGAGGAAAGAGTTGCACATGAGACAAGGTTTCTTGGGGCATCTGAAGAAGAGTTGGTGCTACATTCAGATGAAGAGGAACCATATGACTGCCTACCCCCCTTTTCGGCCATTTTTCCACACCTTCATGGCAGTTAGCGCTCTAGAAAGCATCTCAAACCAGACCACACAAACATAGGGCAGCCACTCTGGGTCCAACTGGGCCTTACAACTACCTGAACCATGTCTACTGAAGGCCTGGTAGCCTTGTTCCTGCTGAGATCACTCCACCAGCAAAGGAGGAATCCAGCTCTGCTGTCCTTGCTGCCTGGGCAAAGAAGACATCAGTCTCCAGCATCCACTACTGAGCAGCACAACCACCACAGTGCTAAAAGCAAATGCATTTTCTTTTTTGTTCCTCAGGTGGTGGTTAGTTTTGTTGGGTTTTTTTTTTTTTTTTTAAATCTTCAAGGGACAGTCATTCATGTTAAATTGTATAGAAATAATTTTCCTTTCACAGCACCGCCAAAGTCCCTTTCTGTCATGAAGTCCCACCTCTATAAAGCTGCTGGCTTTGTGCCTGTTAATTTTCTCCTTCAGAAATCAGCAGGAGGACGGGCAGAAACTATCCCTGCAGGGACGAGGGCACAGCCAGGAGCAGGGAGAACCGTAAGGCCCGGCCGCACCCCTGGAAATGCCAAGGGCATCCATACAGAACAGCGCTTTCTCATTTCATGCTCTGAAATTGCAGCTGGACCAAAGGAGCAATGCGAACGCTTCCCAGGCAAGAGCAAAAGGCAGGGGAGGAGCAGGGGCAGGCGATTGACTCGGGGGGCAGAGGAAGCAGAGCAGCTTTCCCCAACACAGCAAGGAAACCTCTTTGGTCAGAGCTTATGCAATTGAAGAACGCAGATTCGGATGGACCCGAGAACTCATAGGTCAATGTCAGATTGGTTCAAGCAAAAGGGAGCCTGAAGGATTGTCCGACAGGGAAAAGCTTGATTACAATATTATTATTTTTTTTTTAAATGGACTTTTCTTTTTGAAACAGTCTTTCAAAAGATTACATACAGCCCCTTACTGTAAATGTTAGGGCAAGCGCACATTAACTATAACTTACGTTTAAGGGGGGAGCGGGTAAATATTACAAAATAGACAATTTATCTGAAGTGAAATAAGATACCTGGATTTAGCTCAAGCAAAATGTTTAGAACTGCATTTTTTTTTTTTTTTCCCTTCAGTGTTTTAGTTCAGCTGGCAAATCTAAACATCCATCATCACCCTGCTTATTCTTCCATCCTGTCTGAGCTCACAGATAATGCATCTCCACACGGGGATCAGAGGCGGTGGCTTCCCATAGCGCCCACCTTCCAAATAGCACAAGTAAATCAGCCTCAACAAGCCTTACAATAGCTGCCAAGGAGCAGAAAAAAAAAACAACCCCCACACGTGAACATGAACTAGATCAAATGAGGGGCTGTGCATTCGTTTGACAGGTTCTGTCCTCTGTAGTTAAAATAAACCTACTGTACCAGAGATGTTTTCGTTGTAGCACACAAACATCAAGTGCTAAGAACGTTTCAGTTCATTGCAAAGAGTCTGCTTCCCAGCAGCTGCTCCGAATCCGGCCTCATTTCTCTCTGATCTCGTTGTCTTTGCATCTATCAGAGGCTTTAGTCTCCTGCCACTTCTACGGCATCTTGAAACCCAACTCTGACAGGCTTCAGGAAGCGGGGCAGCCCCGAGAAACTCCCGGCGGAGCGGACCCTCCCCTCGCAAACGGCTTTCCGGCAAAGCAGGTTGTTGATGCTATTGCTGAGATAACGAGGGTTTGCAGGCACATTAAAAATAAATAAATAAATAAATAAATGGTACATCATCTCCCTGAAAGCAGAGACCAGTGGGGTCTGCTGACATATGTCCTCTGGCATGGTTCAGCCAAGCCCGGGTGGCTGAGACAGAGACCGATGTTTCCAGCTTTGCCCATCCTTCTCCTCCCCACAGCATAGGGTCCCTCCTGTGCTCAAAAACTGAGGTGGCACCAGCGGCACCCCTGCTACACTACTGTCTGGGGCTTGGGCAAGGAGGAACAGGGGGCTCTCACCTGCTTCTATTGAGTAAACCCCAGCTCCTTGAGTTTTGCGAGGTTCCCACAGGGTGGGAACCTTGGACCCACAGCCCCGGGGAGTCCCCCAGCTCTGTTGCGTTTTGCACCTCCTACAAGGTGTTTATTTGGCACCGCTGATGGAGAAGTTGTTTATTTTGCATCGTGTGCGTGGCAGCAATGCCCGGCAGCCCTGCAAACCACCCCACAGCAGAGCAGCCTCCTGCGGGGAGCCCACCTCCTCCGCAGCCCCGCAGCTGCAGTTCATTGGTGTCACTCTCCATCCTTGCAGCCTGCCCTCTTCGTGCTATTAATAAATACGGGGAGGGAGGGTGGGGAAACAACATGAAACCTGCCACTGTTTTGCTTCCTTCAGCCTCTGTGCTGGCCCAGCCTGAGGCCAGCTCATCCCGCTCGCTGGCGGCACAGCATCGTAGCAAAATAAGGATGAAATGCCTCTCCTGGCCATCTGAGCCTCTGCTGGCTGCTTTCCTGGGTAGCCAAGGGATGAGCTCCACCAGGGTAACGGTGCCGTCTGCGTCATCCTACAGCAACACACTCTAACCGTTCATGCTTAACCATTTCACGAGCACAAACTGAGCCAGCACAGCGGGACGATGTTACCCCGGTGCATCAAGACTGAAGATGGGCAGGCTCATCCCCAGGAGCCTGCAGACCTGAGCTCCTGGGAAAGGCAGATAACCCTTTTTCAGATGGAGGCTTTTAATGCAGGTTGGGAAACCTCCTGCTTCATTCATTCTAGCAAACCCCCTTTCGCCCTCATGCCTCGCAGAGCCTGCGGCAGAGTGGTGAGGGAGAGCGCTGGCCGGGATGTAGCTGCCAGCAGGGGTTTGAACTGAAGCTGGGGGACACATCTGCAAAACTGGATGGCGGCTTGGCAAACAGAATTAACTAAACCGTATCACCTTCCTTGGCCTCAAATTGGCTTTCAATAACACGCTACAGAATCGCAGAATCTTCTTGGTTGGAAGGGACCTTTGAGATCATCAAGTCCAACCACGAAAAAAAAAAAAACCACCACCAAAACACAAAAACACAAACAAACAGCAAAATCAAAACAAAACCAAAAACCACACGAAACAGACACCCACCCACAAACAGACACAAACCAACAATCTGGGGCACTAGAGCATGCCCTGAAGTGCCACATCTACACATTTCTTAAATACCTCCAGGGATGGCGACTCCACCACCTCCCTGGGCAGGCTGTTCCAGTGCCTGACCGCCCTCTCAGGAAAGTCATTCTTCCTAATATCTAATCTAAACCTCCCCTGCCCCAACTTCAGACCATTTCCTCTGGTCCTGTCATTATTCCCTTGGGAGAAGAGGCCAACACCCACCTCTCTACAACCTCCTTTCAGGGAGCTCCTTTCATTAGCACTCCCGACTTCTATCCTTGCCGGGCCGCAACATATAATCATAGAATGGTTAGAGTTGGAAGGGACCCTAAAGATCATGGAGTTCCAACCCCCCTGCCATGGGCAGGGACACCTCCCACTAGAGCAGGTTGCTCAAAGCCCCATCCAGCCTGGCCTTGAACACCTCCAGGGATGGGGCAGCCACAGCTTCCCTGGGCAACCTGTTCCAGTGCCTCACCACCCTCGCAGGAAAGAATTTCCTCCTAATATCTAATCTAAATCTCCCCTCTTCCAATTTAAAACCATTACCCCTTGTCCTGTCACTACATTTCCTGACAAAGGGTCCCTCTCCGGCTCTCCTGTAGGCTCCCTTCAGATATTGGAAGGCTGCTATGAGGTCTCCCTGGAGCCTTCTCTTCTCCAGGCTGAACAACCCCAGCTCTCTCAGCCTGTCTTCATAGGGGAGGTGCTCCATCCCTCTGAGCATCTCACCTTGCCTTTGTTTCCCAGCTCCGCTGACAAGAGATCCCAGCACTCCCCGTGCTGGGAATGCCACCAGAGCTGGGGAAGCAAGGGGAAGTTTTTACTTAAAAAAAAGAAATAAATGCAAACTGGAGACTTTTGCCCAGTCCCCATCAGCGGGTCCATTCACCAAGTGATTGGTGTGACCCTGTAACTTGATGCGTGCTAGGAAGTGGGACAACAGCTGGAAAGGGAAAGGCCGGGAGCTGTAAAGATGCAGGATAAAAAAAACTGAGGTGAGATTTCAGCTGTTAGCACATAGCTTCATCTGTGCAAGCAGCACTTGGCACCCACCACGTGAGGGGTGGGAGACGTGCTCATTGCATTCACAGGTCACATCGCCAGCCCTCTCCCCTCCATCAGGCAGGCAACCAAGTTAAAGCTCATTTATAACCTGCAGGAGGGTTGCTGCAATGGACCCTTATGCCAGAAACCTTCATCTCCCAGAGGGCTGGAGCCGTCTCGGGTCCCACTCCCCTGGTGTGCCGGGTCCTGTGGAGTCCAGACGCTGCTGCACACAGGGGCAGCAGGCTGAGAAACCTGTACCCCAACAGACTGAAAACTGTATTTTATTCAATTAAACGCCAAGAGTGATCATGCAAATCAGCACAACCCCATCCTTCTTCCCGTGACATTTTTCTTTTCAGTTTAATTGACTTTTCTATTTGCCTAACATCTCTTGGTTTCTAACAAGGAGACGTGTTGCATCACCAGTGCTTGAACCTATTCAAGACCTTGCCAGGAACCAGCCCCAGGAGGTGGGATGGGAAGGAAGGTGCTGCCCATCAGGGGTGCAGGTCAGGGCCCAGGACCATTCATAAGCACATTCATTTTATGCTGCTGCCAGAGACAATCAGCAGCAGGATGGTCAGCAATGTTGGTGTTGGAACTGGTCAGTCATTACATTTCAAACTCATCCTCTGGGATGAAGGGAGCAGCCTTTATCTCCCTTTCCTGAATAAACAGAACATAAAACCAGGAGAGACTCCCCAGAATACTGAAAAACCTTCCTGTTTTCAGCCTAGATTACTTCATGCTTAATTTATTCTTATTTATTCTTATGCAACCTTGTTTTCTTTGCTTTTTCCTTTCCCTGGTGCTTGCCCCTTTGAAGTATTAATAGATTGAACTCAGATCCCCTCTTTGCCTTTCCTGGGTGAGACAAGCCATACTCTTATGAATCTCTCCTAAGGAAAATGAGCAAAATGACAATGAGCAAGCAATGTGCTCTTGTGGCCAGGAAGGCCAACGGAATCCTGGGCTGCATAGGGAAGAGTATGGCCAGTAGGTCAAGGGAAGTCATTCTCCCCCTCTACTCTGCACTGGTGAGGCCACAACTGGAGTATTGCATCCAGTTCTGGGCTCCCCAATTCAAGAGGGATAGGGAACTACTGGAAAGAGTCCAGCGAAGGGCAACAGAGATGATTAAGGGATTGGAGCATCTCCCTTATGAGGAAAGGCTGAGAGAGCTGGGACTCTTTAGCCTGGAGAAGAGAAGGCTGAGGGGAGACCTTATTAATGCCTATAAGTATCTCAAGGGTGGGTTGAAGGAGGAGGGAGCCAGACTCTTTTCAGTGGTTCCCAGTGACAGGACGAGGGGCAACGGGCACAAGCTGGAACATAGGAGGTTCCACTCGAATATGAGAAAGAATTTCTTCATGGTGAGTGACAGAGCCCTGGAACAGGCTGCCCAGGGAGGTTGTGGAGTCCCCTTCTTTGGACATTTTCAAGACCCGCCTGGATGCAGTCCTGAGTAGCATTCTCTAAGCAATCCTGCTTCAGCAGGGGAGTTGGACTAGGTGATCTATATGGTCCCTTCCAACTCTAAAAAAATTCAGTGAAATTCAGTGAAAATGCTCTGTTTTCCTACCAACCTGCTGGCATTTCCAACCACATTTTAGGAAGGACCAAGAGATGAGATCTAGCAGCAGGAATAGCCTCACACAACCAACTCTTTCCCCATAGGGCCAAACCTCACGGTGACCTCCCTCTTGCTCAACATCCCATGGGCCAGAGATCCCTTCTGTAGAAGGGCCCAAAGCACTGGCTCTGTCAGCGAGGACAAGCCTGTGGTTTCTTGTTGTGCGAGGTGGCACTTGTCCCTGGAGCCCAGCCCTTCACTGGAGGCACCTAAACCACGGAAGGGAAGATGTGCAAGACCCAGTGATGTGAACAGGAACACCCAGCCCTCCTTTCTGCCAGCTGCAACGCCTCATCTCACTGCGTGGGGGTCAGCGGTAGATGCCACAAAACGTCCTTTCGCCACCCCGGAGGTTCGCACAAAGCTCCCAGACCCCTCTCTTTTCGGTGGATGCTCCGCTCGCACCCCACCAGCGGGCAGCTCCGCGGTTCTGCCCCTGCACCTTTCATCTTCTCCTCTGTCAGCAGCACTTAGGGGAATTTCACGGCGATGAAGCTTCTCGGCATTTGCCCGGGAAACCGTGAGAGGCAGAAATGGTCTAAATACTTTCAGGCCTCTGGCAGTTCACAGAGCAATACCCCAGGCAAAGAAAAAGATATCTTGATTAGAATAATTATAATTGTCTTTTCCTTCGTTCTTTCTACAGAAATTCCAGGCTAAATTATCATCTAATTTCAGAGAGCTCCATGACCAAGATTATCTATGAGTCATTTGTAATTATGTGCCAGATTGTATTAAAGCATGAAAATACAAAGGTTTCTCATCAAATACTAAGGGGGGGGGGGGGGGGGAGAGAGAATCAAATTACAATAGAGCAAGATAACTGTTCCAGCCACTTTCTGATTTATGGCATCCAGCACATGCAAAGAATAAAAAAAAACACAACAAAAAAACCCCAAGAAACCACACACAAAAAAATAAAATTCTCATTTTAATAATTGTAGAATTGTGAAAATGGACAAATTACAGGAAATTCCAGTTTAAGGCTGACATATCATCCTTTTCCAGTGCTGCTCTGCAAAAGGGTGCAAGGAGCTTTAAGGCTCTTCCATTCTGGCTCTGCACTAATTCTCATGGGAAATTTCTACCACAGGTTCGCCCTGGGCCTGAGTTTAGTGTTAAAATGTAGATAAAAACTGTCCATTTAGAAATGCAGCCCATGTCTGTCCAAACAAGTTTAGCTGGGAGCAGCAAATGCATCCGCTGCCTTACCTCATACCTTCATACCCCGCAGCAGGCAATGTCCCCAGACTTCTGCATCTCCCCCCGGTCTCCTCCCCAGGGCAGGAGATGCATTGGCAAACTGGGGCTCTTCTCCCATGGTAGCACATCCACGACACCAGTGACGATCCCCAGGCTCAATCCTGGCATGCCGTATATCGTATTTTAAATAGACAGAGGGAAACAAAAGCAAAAGTGTCCCCTACGTGGCGGTGTGAGGAGGAGGGAGGACAGGGGATGCTGGAAACAGGGTCATTGGTTGCAGGGGCAAAGTCACAGGGCTGCATGTCAAGGGAGACCCAGATGACAGTCTTGAGAAGGCTCTAACATGTGTTCGCCTTGCTTCATAAGCGAATGCACACATGAATTTTAAATTAAATATTAACACACTGTACAACTTGGATGGGACTATTTTTATTTCCCAAGAGAATAAAGACTCCTGTTTCCCCCCTACAAAAATGAGCATTATTGAACAGTCATAAAAGACAGGGAGATGTCTCAAACCCCAATGGCCATGCAAAAACAAAGCACAAGATGATGATAGCTCCCATGTGACTCAAAGATCTGGGATGTGTGCATATCCCATCCTGTCCTCTCTCCCCCACACCAGATTTCCATGCCTTTGGTTAACTTGGATGCCGCCCATGGAGCCACAGCCAGGAGTCCCTCAGGTGAACCCCCTGCCACATCCCATGGCAGATCACACCCACCTCCGCTCTCCACAGGCACGGAAGACAGCAGCTCAAACTCACCATCACACATACATCTCTTCCAGAGGGCTGTTTTTGGGAGGAATCAAACTCTTTTTGTTTGGTTTCCTTGGTTTTGCTGATGGCCTCTCCCAAGCCTGCAGTGAGAGCTCTGCCCCAATCTCCAGGGTCTTTCCATTACCCCTGGCCCCAGAACAGGGAGTGGGGAGGTGCTGCACTGGGATTTATGCCCCAGTGCCCTGCTTACAGGCTTGCCCAGCTCCTGAGAGAGAACAGCAATAGGGTTACACAGGTGCCTTAAATCACAATTGGCTGACACAAGCCAGGTGAAGGTAAAATGTCAATAGCAGCACTTATTTACTCAGACCCTGTGAAACAAGCACCACCACCACAAGTGTTTGTAAAAGCCAGGGAGACATTAAATAAACAAATATTTGCATCTAGCATTCCTAGGGTGGCATCTCCCTCGCTCCCACCCATAGAGCTATCCTGTGCCTCGAGCCACCCCTGCCAGCTGGTGCCATGGCACACCTCACCAGTGAGAAGGAGCACCCTCCATGTGCACCCACAGTCCACCTTGGAAGCCTTCCAGAGGACCTGGCATATTTTGCCTTTTGCCTAGAAACTCAGCCCATTCCTGCTGCCCAGGACATGGCCTACCATTTTGCTCAACTGAAATAAGGAGACCTTGCCCTCTGTATCTCCTAGAGCCCACGTATCTTCCCAGCCCCTCAATGATTCCCTGCCTCAGGGAAGGGCACATATTCCCATTTCCCTTCCCCATCTCACTGATGTGTCTGAAAACAATGAGATCCTTTAGGTGAAACTTCATTTACATATGACCTTCTCCATGCAGCATTTCTCGAACACTGTGGTTGGCACAAACATCTGCATGGATGTCCGTGTGTAGATACTGAGTCCAGGTACAAGGGCAGCTGACTTGGGCCTTAATGAGCTCCTGCCTTCCCATCTCCACCCTTCGAGTCCCCATCCTCGGTGAAACACTAGGTGCTTTCATTGCTGGGGATGTCCCATTGTGGATGTCAGAAGTGCAGAGGACAGGCAGCTTTCAGGGACAGTAGCAGGCAGGAGTTTGATCTCCAGCTCCATATGACACTGTAACCCATGTGCTCTCTTGGGAAGAGACTGGATCCAAAATGTACTTTAGTTTTAGAGGGTAGAGAAAGTTCATGGTGACCGTGACCCTGGGTCAAAAGAGCTCCAGAGGTGGTTAGTGCAGTTGCTTCTGGAGGAATCAGGGCACCCTGGGATTGTTCCTGGAGGGTTTCTGATGGGTCCAACTCACATGGACACAGGGACCACAGCGGTGGGCCAGGGACAGGAGGGGATCCATAGCATTCAGGATGTGGCTTAACGCAGCTCACATGAACTTCAGATTTCATTGATGGAGCCCAAATTAAACATGCACACGCACCGGGACGTGACACAACATTAGTAATAAAACTGCAGTGTGGGAATCGCCAGAGAAAGAAGCTAGAGCAGCAATTAATGTGTGGGGCAAACAGCCCAGCTGCAATTTATTCTGCATGTGCTTCAGACATTTTAAATTGTCTTCATTCCTCACAAAGTTTTTGTGATGCCTGTCTTAGGAGCATGTTTTAAATGCCAAATTTAGCTGCAATGAACATTGCTTAGCAGCCTCAAGAATGTTCCCCCTGCCTATCGTGAAGTGGCAGATAAACAAATTATTAATCTAAGATATTTATGGTGCAACATTTTACAATGCCTACTTTGCCTAGCCATATATTAAAAGTTCTTTTGTTTTGTTTTGTGGTGCATGATGGCTGGTTAATAGCAGAAGGGAGGCACTCAAGCCTCTTGCTCTTTAAGACAATTAGGACTTTGAATGAAGGCTGAGGCAGGCAGGAATGGGGTTTCCTCACCTCATTCCTGGTGCCTACAAGGCAGACAACTCTGTCCCAACAACTCACCAGCAGCTCCTTTATATTGAGTGGAGAGAAACAGGCAGCCCAGGGAGTCACCAAGCAAAGGCGATGGCTTTAAATGAAACAAAATGTTCCTAGAGAGTCTACAGCTCTACAGAGTAGATGCCCACATATACTTAAGGGGCAGGGCTACAGAGCAGAGAGTGGTGGATTTGGGAGTCAGTGGGATAAAGAGGCCGCAGCCAAGATGTGTTGTCAAAACAGAGCAAGAAGATAAGTGAGTCCTTGTACGTTTTTGCATGACCATGGAGAGGAGGTCTGTGTGTTCCCAGAACAACCTGGCCTGGAAACCTGCCCAACCACAGTGGCCTTTCTTTACCCACCTCAAATGGCCTTGCCCCTTTGTCCCCTTGGCCACCACACAAGTCAATGTGGTAACCTGAGAGGGTTTGGGAACCACAACCTCTGCAATTACCAGCCTGGCAGAGCTGGCAGGAGTGGGCTGACTTTCATTCTGCAGGAGTCACAACACTGCAGATGGCAATTTGCTACTCATCAGTCCCATGACCCCGAGAAGGGCATGAAGAGATGTTCTCATCATGCAGCGCATCTGCTGCTGGGGGCACAGATGCTTCTCGTCTGTTCCTGGCAAACGGAGGAATTGTTTTTCTCTTGGCAAGTGCCCTTTATTTCCGGACAGGCCTCCACAGAAATACCCTCTGTTGGACAGAGAATAGAGCAGAATGTGGCAAGGGTCTTTATTACCAGGAGCTAATAGTGATGACTGTAGGGATGGTGACAAAAATGTCAATGGATGCCCCCTATTTGCTACTTAATCATCACAAAGCAGGGGAGAAGATGAAGAGCTGGTACTTCCCTTGATACAGAGGCACCTTTGCTATTGGGATCCTGAAAATCAGTTCACCCCGACCTCCTTCCCGAGCTCCTCCTGAGCAGTGGGGCAGAGAAACACACTGCCATTAGAAGAAGGAACCTTCTTCGTGTCAAGTCTTTGGAGCTCACAGGGCTCCTCAGAGCAATTGTTAGGGTCTTGGGGGCTCACAAGTAGAGAAACTCTCCTCCACTGAATGTTAATGTTCCAGCAAACTTTCTTGTTTCTTCTATACATTGGTTTCTGACAAGTCCATCACTATAGTTCCCAGATACATTACAGCATGTTATTTCTTGCTTGGTGTGTAGATGATCCTACACACTCTATCTGGAAAGCGTGTAGTTTCCTTAATGGCCTCTGTAGCGCATATAGCTGCAAGGCTTTTCCAAATCTGAAAAATGGCCTCTGAGATTAGATCAGCTAGATCTAGAAAAACTAGAAGGACAAAGGTCTCCAACCATGCAAAAAGCTGACACTGAAGCTTGGCCAGGTGTTACAGGGTCAGCAGTCCAGGGGAGGAACAAAGGGTTGGACAGACTAAGAAGGTAGCCAGGCAATTACTCATTTAGTAGGCATTTTTTTATTGCTTTTGTGAAGCATGATTCATCTCTTAATATGTGCAGGGACAGTCAATCCTCTGGCTGTGCAAATGAATCACCACACGCTCCCCACTCCCTGCTCCCATGAGGCCAAGACCCTGCACAGCCAAAACAAACCCTTGGAGGAAGCAGGTCTGAAAGTCAGCAATCGCTCACATAAAAAAAAAAAAAAAAACCACAAACAAGAACTTGCATATTTAAAGGGCTATAAACCCTCCTTGTCATGGACTGGGTGTTCCACATGTGAGTTCTCATATGCATTATGAGACAGCTCGCACCCCCAAAGAACATGGCATTGGTCGCTCAAGCAAGAAATACAGACCTGGAAGAACCATCGAGGCCTTGAAAGGTGGGTTTTTCTTTTTTTGAGAACAACCACGTTCCTACCTGTTTTCAGCACAAGCATCTTATAGCTCAGGAAATTTAGCAAGGGTGGAAGAAGAAAGGCAGGACTTGCAAGGCTGTCCCTCATGAACAGGGTCTCAGGACTCTACCATCTCCTTTTTCTTATCCCCACATGGTGCTGGTGCTGACATGGAGAAAGAGATGTCCAGAAGGAGTTGGCACACAGCTGCCCTGCCTGTAAGGGAGCTGCCTGTAAACTTCCCAAAAAATCTCTTGACTGTGGCAATGGAATGAGGCAAGTATACGAGAAATGTAATATTTCTCCTGAACTGCACTGAATTAATGACATTTCCCTCTCCCTTTGCACCTCTGTAAATCACGGCATGACTGTGGAACTCAACGATGTTACACTGATGTAAAACCACTCTTGGGAGGGAACCAGTCGGCATAAATCATTCCCTTCTATTTCCTTGTACATAATCTGGTGCCAAGCTCCGCCAAAAACAAGGAGAAAACATTCCCGAGATTTTTCCGAAGGCAATAGTCTGTCTAAGCACAACTTTAAATGTCTGCCATTAAAGTTTTCTTCATCTCATTAAAATGACTTGCAAAACCATCTGCCAGCTAATAAAGACTTTTTAAAGCTTTAATATTGTATTTTATAATGAAATATACTAAGGGGAAAACAGGACATGTATTTAGAAAGACAGAACGGCAACAATCTGCTGTTCTTTCACGGAAAGCCGATGATGTTCTCTCCCATGACTAATTAAAGAGACTGAAGACTTCAGCCCTTTGAACATTTCTTGTACAAATACCATAATTCCTAAATGCATCCACATTTTTATTCAGACTGCTCCCAGACACTGCAGCATTGCTGATGTCACGCTGTCTTCAAGTTAAAAAAAGGCAAATTTCACTTCCATGTCCGACTCCATGCCGTTTTGTTAGCTCTTTACATCTCAGATATTTGTTACAGATTGCAGGGATTCCAGCGGGTAATTCTGCTTCCACTAGAGACGTTTTCCCTTTTTGCTGTTAGACGGGGTGACCACGAGGTAGGACTTCCACCCAACCATAAGGGTGACTCTCTGGCACCAGCCTGAGTCTCGCTGAGCACCAGCCCAGGATGCAGCCCAAGGTTTCGATGAGCTGCCACCCAGAAGCAAAACCCACTCCTGTCCCTAAAGCTCTCCTCCGGTGTTGGTTGGGAAGTAGCTGTCACCTCCTGTGTTCCAGTTAAACCGGACTGTCTGTGCCATGCTCCCAGCTCAGCCCTTTCTCCCATGTTGCACCCTCAGACACAAATACCGTTTTCTTCCTTATGGCTTCTTTTTTTTTGGCACTCTTGGATGCTGCTGCGGCCAGGGCATTGCTGCTTCTGCACTGGTCTCACACTATTTGCCACACTGCCTAACACACAGAAACTGAGAGCAGCACTTCCAGGAATTATTTCAAAAGGCCCTTCTCTTCTAAAATTGCCAGCGATCAGTACGTTACAGAGAAGGGCAGACAACATGGGCGCTAAGGGTCTACATGTGAAGCAGCCCCATGCCAATTTGCCAAAAGCCCTTGGTGGTTCTAGATTCCCTCAGCTTCCAGGTTCATTTCCTTAAGCAACTCACAAGAAATTATACAAGAAACAAGAAATTGTCTAGGTAAGACACATGGAATCATAGAATCATCTAGGTTGGAAGGGACCTCCAAGATCATCCAGTCCAACCATCACTCTAACTCTGACAAAAAAAACCAAAACAAACAAAAAAACCCAAACCCCAAACCATCACTAAACCCAGCACCATGTCAACCCGTCTTTTGAACACCTCCAGGGATGGTGCCTCAACCACTTCCCTGGGCAGCCCATTCCAATGCTTGATAACCCTTTCAGTGGAAAAATTCTTCCTAATATCCAATCTGAACCTCCCCTGGTGCAACTTGAGGCCATTTCCTCTTGTCCCATCGCCTGTTCCTTGGGAGAAGAGACCGACCCCCATTGGCTACACCCTCCTTTCAGGGAGTTGTAGAGAGCGAGAAGGTCTCCCCTCAGCCTCCTCTTCTCCAGGCTGAACACCCCCAGCTCCCTCAGCCTCTCCTCCTAAGACTTGTTCTCCAGACCCCTCACCAGCTCCGTTGCCCTTCTCTGGACCCGCTCCAGCACCTCAATGTCTTTTTTGTGGTGAGGGGCCCAAAACTGGACACAGCAGTTGAGGTGGGGCCTCACCAGTGCCCAGTACAGGGGGACGATCACCTCCTGAGTCCTACTCACCACGCTGTTCCTGACACAGGCCAGGATGCTGGTGGCCTTCTTGGCCACCTGGGCACACTGCTGGCTCATGTTCAGCCGACAGTCGACCAACACCCCCAGGTCCTTTTCTGCCAGGCAGCTCCAGCCACTCTGCCCCAAGCCTGTAGCGCTGCAGGGGGTTGATGTGACCCAAAATCAAAGAGCATCAAAGAGCAAAGCAGGCAGGCTCAGAGCGAATGCACAGGTGAAACCCCCGAGTAATGGCACTGCTCTCTTTCCAGGAAAAGGACCATTTGCTACGATGTCCCAGTCCCTTCACCTGCTGAGCTGCAGAGCTGGGCAGGAGCTGGCAGTGAGTGAGGTATAACCACTAGCAGAAGAACAAGTTGGGTGTCATGCTCATGTGAGCAGTTCGTGGTGAATAATAAGCGATGTCACAGGGAGCCATCCGAGATGGTTTCACCACCCCCCTTTGCAGTATTAGGAAATACAGAGCCTGTCTTGGAGGCAAAATGAGGAGGAATTTCAGTCACAGCTTACCAGACCAGGCCTCCTCCACTGTGCTTGCAGCTTCCTCCTCTACCTCCAACGTGGGACATCCCTGGCTCCACCGCCTGAAGCAACTGATGTTTTCACGCTCCAAGTTTCACCACAATTCTCTGTCTGTGCTGCTTTTCTCCCCTTTTTGTATCATTTAACACCTCTGCTCTTCAGTAGTGATTGCTTGCTCCTGCTGAGCACTAAGGACTCTGCTTAGAACGAAAGCTGCGATTCCCAACAAGGTCCTTGCAATTTATGGCAATAGAGGGAGCAACTTAAAAACATACCACCACCTCCAAACCCCCCAAAAGTACTTTCTTGGATGGCAAACCACCTGATGCCCCAGCCAACCTAAGATCTACCCAGGAATTTAATGATAGCTAAGCTTGGCTGAGAAAGTAGGCTTGAAATTACACTGGAAGAGCCATAGCCTTCCTTCCAAACCTCAGCTAAGACCTGTGATAGCCATGTCTTCATCCCGACTACTTCTGATCTTCACTTGAGGTGTCACGGATGGCTTCAATCATCTATCATCTCCTTCTAAACATCATACGAGCTGCAGTAGTCAAGGTGGATTAACAGATAGGACTAACCTGTGGGATGAACACAGCCCTTGGGACCACACCTGCTTTTCCCCACTCATGTGTGCAGCAGACTGGGACAAATATAATCTCCTAAGTGGTGTACCATCATCTCTCATATGAGATGTAGCCCCTTTCACACCGGTATTATACCCGTAAGCAGTGACAATACTTGGGGTCTATGCTGGGCAGCTTTACAAGGGTTGGCACCACCCCTGGTGATAGAGACATTTTGCATACCAAGTGGCCAGGGGAGACCCCAAAATCTACACTTGCACGTATGCCAAGAACATTGGCCAAGTGTTAAGATGGTGTTTCATTAATGCCGTGCAGCCAGCTCCTCTGAACCAATACAAAATATACTGGAAAGATCAACAAGATGGAAGATCCTTCATCTTACTGCAGGCAGCAAAATCCACTCTGACTCTTCCTCGTGGTGCCCGATGGTCCAGAAAGAAAACACAATGATTCACATTGCACTGATTTGCTACTGGAGACCTCAGAGCTTACGGTAGGTCCCACTGATTTAATGCAGCATGCAGCAGTATCAAACAATTTCCCAGTGGCCTTGTGTCAAAGTTTGCTTGAAAATAGCAACTAGAGTTTTGAAGCCATTTGCTATAGCTATATTTTACCCTGTGCTAACCCATGAATCTTTTTTGAATCGGTCCAGTATGTACGTGTAGACTCCGCTTCGGTGAGCTCTCAGAGTATGGGTAGGAATCAAAGCAGATACAAGGATTTAGCCTGTTTCCCAGGCATGATGCTGCTCTGAAGAACCATTATTCAATTACAACAGGTCCATGTCAGAGTAGTCTATGACCACCGAGAGAGAGAGAGAGAGTTTTGACGGCCGCAGCCATCCCCATGCAGAGCTGAAGAGGGATGCATTATGAGCTGCACTGCAGCTGTATCACCGCTGAAGTTCCCTTTTCTCATCTATTTTAAAATCAGCAGAATAGGTAACTCCAGTTTGCTGGTTAATTAGGCAAGGCAATAAATTGTGCTGGACAAACGGAGTGCAAAGTGGCTTTGGGCAACATACCACAATATCACAAACTGTTTTCACCCCAGAGCATTTTTCTCCCATCCTTCAATACTGGTACCACCTCTAGAGACTGCTGCTAATGGCACAGATCCTCAACTGACGTAAGCCAGTGGAGCTCTTACTGCCTGATGGGAAGTCGCAGGAACCGTACCAACTTACAGCAACTGTGAATATCTATCATGGATATTTTCACGTCACCTTCCTATTTGTTGTTTGCATTTTTAGGAACTTGAGATCCCTTGACTGCCAACAGACCTCTGCTTCGGGCACAGATCACACTCTTTGCGTGGACCTTTTACTCAAAAATGTTTGCTCCGAAATCCTTATGTGCCCAAGGGTATTTAACGAAGACCAGGATTAGCACCTCTACAAGAACGGCAGACTCGGGAGACCCTCATCAAAAAGGAGAGGAGTCAGAAAGCACTTGCCAGCTACACTACCCACCGAGCTGCTCAAGGATGGATGGCTGCACCAGCCATGAGTGCTGCCCTCCACCACGCACTACTGCTCCGCAGCAAGGTGGGACCAAAGGCCAGCTTGGGCTGCATGGTCAGCAGTTCAGCCTATTTCTTGTCAGGGTTACAAAAAGGCAGAATTGAGAAATGAGCATGTGGCCGCTTTTTTTTCCCCCAAAATCTCACAGATTCTTCTTCGGGACTGAGCAGCTATGGGCAGGGGGGACAGGAAACATCTGCACCAAGCCAGAAATGTGTCCACTAGCCCATGTGTGGGCAGCTGACATCTCAGGGCAGAGTTGGAAATGACACCCACAAAAGCAGAGGCATGGCAGGAACAGTGGCATAGCCAAAGAATTCACTTTTTAATGCAGCTGCATGACCAGCTGGGTTTCCAGAGGCATGAATATTATCCTTGGTCCATTCCTATGCTGACTGCCTGTTGCACAGTCCAATGCACATCACTGCAAAGAAATATTCCCTGATCTTTCTGGGCTTCTTAATGCAGCTTGTTTTTCTCCTTAACATCAAACTACAGCCCGTAAAACTACTCTAAATAATTAATCTCCTTTTTTTTTTAACTCACGTGAAACAAAGACACCTCGCCATCTCCTCTTCCTTACCTGGCTAGGTGTCCTACCTCCTTCAGTATCCTCCAGTGGACTGCCCAGTCTACAAAAGATGAAGATGGTGCAGGATATACCATGAAACAGGAGTCTGAAATTCTCGTGTGGAAAATGGGCAACGCTGCCTCACCTCTGCTGCTGCCAAGATACAACTTGTGTGCCTCTTAGCCTCTGCATATAAATACTTTTTACCTTTCCCACAGAAGAGCACTGACGAAAAATTACCCGGTAAGCCCAGTGTTGGTGCTGTTTCTTTTCATTGCTTCATTCAAATTCCTTAATTGCTGTATTTTTCTGCTTTTGAAGAATCGAGAAACTTTACTAAGAGCACCGAGAGCAGTAAGAAAGCATTCTTGCTGCAATTTTGCAATAGAAACGGGTAATACAACGACTGCCATTCCGATATCCAGTACAGTGCCACTTAGTGCCAACCCGTACAATAACAAATGTAAGGTTCAGACTAGAAGTCATTAAATCCTGTGCTCCTAGAATCACGCGGCAAGATGGGAATTTCATTTTGCATTTTTATGAAACGTATGCGCCTCCCTCATTTCCATGAAAATGCACAACAGTCCCATAGGAAAAAAACAATTAAGATGAAAACTCACCAAGTAAATTTGTTATGCCGTTAAGTTATGAATTTTCACCCAGCCTCCTTTCTCATGTGCTTAACCTGGGTTAGTTAGTTAGTTAGTTTGTTTGTTTGTTTGTTTCACTGAACAACCGCCACTCCCCAAGACCGCTGCCAGATACCGGGGTGGGCATAAGTAATACCAAATAATACGCTGCAATTCTTCTCACACACGACGAGAGCAGAAAATTATAACAGCCTCTTCCGCATTACGAAACATGAACCTCATGAACTCATTCTTATGAGTATGCCATGGTCTACTGGTGACAAATGAAGCTAATATAAAGCTTTGCAAGATTTCAGCTTTATTAAGATTGTTTAACTTCTCAGACTCTTAAAGGAGGAGCATTTGATGAACACATCTCTGGGGACAGAATGGTTTTGCTTGTGAAAGCCTGGTGTGGTGGGGAAGAGAAAAATTAAAGGACAAAGCCAAGAAACTGTACACCTTGGGAAGGGCAAAAATACGAGGCCAAAGGGGCCAGTACTTTTTAACAGCTTAGCTGTTACGAGTGAGGGAGCATCAGTGATGGACATCACCGGAGAAGTTCCCAACTGCCAGTGGAACGGGTTGGAACAGCTGAAAAGCAACGAAGATAAAAACATCCCAATGCCAATGAGAGCAGAAGGGCACCTACATGAGAGTATGGGAACCCAGTGAAATGCTGGAATGAGACATACTTACTGCCTTATCAAAACTACCATTAATTGTCCTACAATATGCTAAAAACTTTGCAGGAGACACTCCTGAGGATCCAGCAGTAGCTCCACTTCCAGAAAAAAATAAAAGCAGCAAACACCCATATGCACCAAGAGTAGATGTGGATTTTGGCCTCCCAACTGTGGCGACCAGATGTTGATAAAATAACGTGATTTTTCACTCAGCACACACCTTATTTATCAAGATACAACTTTCAGAAACACACACTGGAACAGTTCCACTAAACACACACACTATATTGTTCCCACAGTCAGTTAATTATATAGCTTAGTGGAAAAACCTTGTTAATGTTATGCAGTTTACAGAAAGTATCTACATTTATCAGTGGAACAGTATCTTGTAAAAAAACTCCTGCCTGATTAGATGTGTCTTCCCTTTTAGAGACGAAAGCAAGCTGAATTACAAATTTTGGTTACTATCAACCAATCACGCAGCAATGAAAAAAGAACACTGGTAAAAACGAAGACAGAAGAATCGGAAATTAGCAGGACAGCATCATAAAATATGGGTTATGCAAGGGTTTTACTTTTTATTTACAGCAAATATAGTACAGTAAAAAAGCTTAACATGGCTCATATTGTGGTTGTGTAAGGACGACACATATGCTTACATCAAACAGGTTTAATTTCCTTGGCACTAACTGAACCAAATGCGAGGATTCAACACAAAAATAAGAAACAGAACATTTATTAGGCAAACTCTACATCAACTGTACACATCTGTGACTGGAGTCTCAATGCAATCCAAAGAATACAAACAAGCCATCAGGATGACAAGAACTTTTTCGACGAACATGTTTAACCCTCAAGACAAGGCTGTCTGGCACCATTTAAAAGTTGCTATACCAGACACGGTGATTTTAAAGAAATGTCATAGATGATAAGACACTGAAAATGCACTCACCATAGTGAAAAACAAGGTTATTTTCCTTATTTCTTTCATTTTTTACTCCCACAATACAAGAGTGTTAAAAGGCTGTACAGCAGACAAGCTGGATGCAACAGCTGGAGGGTTTTGTCTGTCAAGCAAAGTGACTTGCAGCAACAGACATGCTTTACGCAACAAAACCAATGATATACAGCTTGTGTGGGTTCAAATTAGAAGATCTAAGAACAACAAATGCTGAAGCCTTATAAGCTCTCTTCACTATAATCAGAATCCTGAGAAAAGCAGGGTCCAAATTACTCCAAGTGAATTTAGGCTCACTTATATACAACAAAATGGTTCAGATACATCAACAGCAGTAAACAGAGTTAATGCAGTGTTAATCTTTTTACATTTTAATGACTAGCTATAAAAACAGAAACTAGCATGTTCTAATCTGTTTACATTTCCTGAGCTTAGTTAAATCAAGAAGGAATGAACATTATAAAAATCCTGGTAAGTCACCAATAAATTAAAAATGCACATAACCACTATCGCTTAAGAAGCTTTACAACGCTCAGTGAAGTCTGCCCACCCGATACCGCGGCCTTTCCTTTAGGGTTCCTGTACAGAAACCATGCCATTAACTTCACCAGCAATACTGAGATGCTATGGAATCTTTTGTCTTTTGTTTTTTGTTCGTTTTTTTTTTTTTTTTTTCCTCGCCAAGTGCCCTCGTAGCAGACTATGCGACAGCCTTTCCTAATCAAATCTTCCGGGAGCATTCAAAACCTGCAATCCTCTACTTCCAGTGCTGGAAGCAATGTTCTCAAAAACACGATGTGCTACTGAAATTCAAGTTTACTAGCAGCGGTTATTTGGGTGGACCCTCAGCTCCCGCACATAACATCACCACGTGGCAGCAGGTTTAGTATCCTTTGGGGGGAACAAACCAATGCAAATCTACACAGAAGACTGGAAGAAAGACCCTTAGCAATAAAGACCTCATCTTAGCGGTTTCTTTAAGAGCTAACAACATGGATCTGGGAAAAGCACTCGACCTACACGAGTCATACACGTTTATTTATGCATGTTTATTTCCTGCATAGAGAATAATGTGTACCTTGGAATAAAACCCAAGCTTTGAGAATATACTGAGAGTATGGGTATGTGTTAATAGTGCTATTGGCAGATTAATTCAAAGCCAAATGCTCAAACTCATCTGTCTTGAAGACTTGCAGAGCATGAACTTTGACAAAACAAACTGTTTTTTAAAAAACTGTCTGCTCGTAGCATGCTTTTGAATTTACGGTGCAGGTAAAAGAGAGGTAGAAAGGTTTATCTCCTCGGTATCATTTTCTGTGCAGTATTTATAAAGTATCAGAAAAAAATCTATAGTTTTTTTGTGAAAATGCCTTTTCTCTCCATTTAAGTGCTGCAAACTAAGTAAATGAAATCTAGTTCAGAAGAGCTTTTCTTCCCATTAGCCTCACTACATCATTTTTGTTACCAAGTTCTGCTTTTCAGAAGCCATTGGAGAAATACTCTTCTATAGGGCTCAACAATACCTAGCAGATACAACCTAACCAACAAACTACATTTACCAGCCAAATAATAGCAAGTCTGCTCCTAGAAAACGCACTCACTCTTGCTCTAGCTACATGATCCCTCTTATGCATGCTACTGAGATGGACAGAAGAGGTATGGAAGGCCATATGGCCCTTCCCCTCCTTTGGCGATGACCTCAGGTATGAGCATCATCGTCACTCTGGCTGGCAGTAGCGAGAGAACTTCCCAAGGCAGCTTCTTTTCCTGCCACAATCCACTTTCTGCAGCGGGAGGATGGATGGTGCTTTAGTGATGAGCACTTCCCAAAAAGGGCAGGAACACCGAGCTGACCAGGAGAGAGAGTTTAACAGGAGAGACAGCTTAACAGAAACCACGTTGGCAAGATAAATATCCATCTTCCCCTGGCATAAGACAAGCCTGTGGTGCTACAGTTCTCATAATTGTCACGAGACAAGGGAGAGAGATGAAAAGCATCTTGGGTGCTGCAGCTGCAGCCATCAAGAGCGTGATCTGGAATGCAGTGCATTTCCTACTGAGCCGAGAGCACTGGACCCAGCAGTGCCAGGGAAAGGCAGGTCAGAGGCAACAGGGTGGGATCTGGCAATAGGGCTCCATCCCTGACCCCTGCTCTCACGGCATTGCAAGAGCTGATGTATCTGGGTGAGAAGGACCCGCCTATTGACATTTTGGGGTGCACAAGGCTGGAGCCCCACCATTATTCACATAGCAGCGACTGTTCGAGGGTGGGCTTTGAGCCATGAAAGTCTGACTGCTGCATGGTGACCTTTAATTTACCCATAGAAAGATAAATAAATTTCATTAAATTAAATTCAACCAAGTAGATGCTAGCTTATTTATTAAAAAGCTCAACTTTCTCTTTCTTTCAACTGGTTTTTGAGACAGGCAGCTCTTGGGAGCTGACTTTAACTCAGTCAGACAAGAGCAGCTCCATAGAGATGGCCAGAGTGACTCTCCTGCAGAAATACCAGCGGCAATGAGACCCGGCTGTCCCTAGGGATGCCCAGCAAAGGCAAGTGAGCACACCTTCTTCACCTGCTTGCTCTCTACACTTTTTGCCTTACCCAGGTTTTCTCTCTCCTTCCACTCGCAGTGGAAGACGATTCTTCACCACCAACATTGCCTTCTATTGTCGTATCTTTTAAAAAAATCCATGAATTGATTAATATAAAGAAGTATTTACTTCATTTCAGAGTAACCGATACTGCCCTGCTTGTCATTAATTTTTGATAGGCTTGGGTAAGAAAGCTTGTATACAATAATGGGGTCATGTTTACAATACAGGTTGGAAAGGTTTTATTTCTTCTGGTTGTAGCATTATGAGACAACTAATGCTACTGTGCTCAAATAATCAACAGGTGCTCTTCTCGTTTTCACCTGTCCTCCTATCTGTCCTTCAATCTGCTCCCTTTCAACAGCATGCCTAAAAGCAGAGTCACATAAATAAGAGATGTGTTGCTTTCAGCCACACATGCTTTATACACAGTCTATTTTGTCTCTTTTCTTTTGTTCTCTGGAAACATTACTCCCATTAATTTCATCCTCAAACTATGATCCACTAGAATTAAAAAAAAAAATATTCAAGTACAAACCCAAACTTTATTGCTGGGTTATGGGTCAATGTAAACTGACCAGAGTCAGTGCCAATCTAAAATTTGTTTTACAAAAGTAAGGATTGTTCAATTACATTTGCTGACCATAGACAGCTTCTTTCACTATTCATACAGTTTGAAGACTGAAGATTTGCTGGGAACAAGATGCGGTCCATGTCCTTTGGAAGGTAATGGAACTAATAGCCATCATCATCATCCATATCACAGCCATAATCTGAAACACACAAAGACAAAGACATATAAAAATGCAAATATTTCAGGTAGACGGAAGATACAAGGGAAGTATTGCTACTTTCAGGTTGTTTTCCTGCTGTGTAACTAGATGGTAAGTTTTGCCCTAAGCAAGCACTTAAAAAAATCATACATTTTCTTAGGGCTAAATAAAAAGTTCTTTCATGTCCTTTCCTCAATGAAATAAAATTATTTGCAAGCATGCATGTATAAATATCTCTTTTCACTTGTCACTGGAACCTCATTTAGGAATACCCGGCACATGGATATGTGCTTGGTTTAATTCGGTGGTTAAGGTGATCAAGCCTGATTGTCACGTGTAATTTGGAGCACAGTGGATGATAAGCAGCAGCACACACTTACAAGTAGGCACGGTTCTCACTACGCATAGCCACCAAGAAAAAAGCTAGCTTGTTTATATTATTCATGGATTTATAAGCTGAAACTGCAAAGGTTCAGAGATAGCTCGGGGTTCCCATCAACATCAAAGGAGCCGTGCAACGAATCCTGACCAAAGCATCTGACTCAGACCTCCTGTATCTACTTACTCCTAGAGGAACAACTTAAAGTTTTGCCCAGCTTTTTTTTTTACCCAGTTTTGTTTACTTAAGCAATGCCGAGTGCAAAGACTGTGTGATGTGTGTGTCAGAAGGCATGTCTGTGTGTTTCTAACACACGAACTTCTCTTCTGTCTGCTTCTGAATGCAGTGAAACACATTTTCTGTTGTGTAGTCAAACCTAAGGATAACTATTACATATGAGCATTCAGGAAAGTTAACCTTTATATCCCAAATTCAATACAGTGCAACATTTCATCCAAAGAGTCAAGCAAATGCTTGGAAGCAGAATTAAGTGTAATCTACAACAATCTGTGTAGAATGGGTGAAGTTCACCATCTGTAATTCTGACAGTTACTCCAGGCAGACGAGTCTAAAACCCACGAAGAAAGCGGTTAGAAAGGAGTTATTTGTTCTGCTGAGCAGCTCTGCATACCTGGGTTTGAATTCTGGGAATATTCTTTTCCTTTTATTTTTTTTTTTTTTAAACTCTGATTTTTCAGCTGTTGTCCAGACGAGACAGGGAGTAGCGGAATGTTCTCAGAATGGTTTAAAAATAGCAACATTTACAAAGAAAAAAAAGCTCAGTGACCTTTATTCTATTTTTGGGGGGGCTTTATTAATAAACATAAACCCACCCTCCCCAACATGGGTGCTTTTTCTTGGGAACATTATTCTAATAATAAATGCAGGCAACAAACTGTTTTTCCTATGGTTCAGCAATTATTTTCCAGTGGAGAAATCAATTTAAAAGCAACAGACACTTTTGTGAAATGTATACATATTGTCCTGGACAGCTAAATTAATAGTACTGGAAAGATTTTTGCAGTAAATAACGTGTCGGTAGGAAAGTTATTCCCATCTTGCTTTTTCACAACCCATAATTAGCAGCTCTCATTTTAAAAATATTTTTGTATATTTTCAAAGCTTAACTTCTTAAGGGGAAGTTTTTAATAAAGGATAAATGTGGATGTGTCCAGCTAGGAAAAACCGCAGCAGGGAGGATACTGCCTTTTCCCGCCAGCAAAGAAACCTAATTATATGAATGGCTTTGCTGGGTAACCCAAAGAAATTAGCACACATCTGTGTACCACACAGCACACCGTACGCTATCAATGCGATTCCTGTACTTGGTGAAGAACTCTTCCCTCCTACCACTTTCCCCAGAAATAAGAGTGTGACAATTGGTTTTGTTTGGAGCTGGACAACCACGTGCCCAGGGCTAGAGGACAATCTGGACATTGCTGCAGTCCCAGCTGAAGGGGCAGGCAGAAGTAGGGTGGCTCGACTTGGGAGGCAGCAAGCCCCAAGCGCTGCTGATGGAGGGGTTACTGACCCCTCAGTAATTCCTCAGATCCACATTAATAAACCTAATTATGAGGAAGGCGTAACATCAGTTTGGTCCTGAGAAGCCCTCTTAGCCTAAAGCTCGAGATGCAAAGTCTTCTGAGGAGCAGGCTCTACAAAGGTCAGGTTTTGGACAAGGGTGACTCCATCCAGGCTTTGCCACAGGAATGGGTAATGCCAGAAAGGCGGCAGGAGCTCTGCACAGGACAAGCTGCCAGAGGACAGAGGCAAGCAGGGGAACCCTGTCTGTCCTCAGCCCTGCAACAACAAACCCCACAGCACCAGGAGACGATAATTCAGACAGCATCCCAGCTTACCATTTCCTCCCATTAACTGCAAGGCGCTCATGCAATGATCATCATCTTCTTCTATTTCTTCCTCTTCTACCTCCTCATCAGGGTTATAGGCTACTGGGCCACTCTCCACTAACACAGCTGCTGGTTTTTCTACGTCAGGGGCTTCTGCTTGTGCATTTGGGAAGGTCACCTGCAAAAAAGAAGAGAGGGCAGTAGAGCAGCCCTTCCTTTTATTCAATATTTGTACAAAACGTTAGCAGCTTCCACACAGAGAAGCCCACATCCAGTGCTAGAGGCTCAGCTCTTCCAAGGGACATGAAATGTTGCCCGAATGAAAGTCAGGCACAAACATCCACAGTTTTCCCATAATTGCTCTCCAGGTAAATGAAATACCCATAGATGGTAAGAGGAGAACAAGGATCCTCTTGCAAGCACAAGGTAAGGAGAAATCTGGGAGTGAAGGCTCCTCAGCAGAGCTCTGTGGGAAAACTTACAACCTTTTCCTCATTGTCCTCGACTCAATTCAGGCCTATTACACAATAACAACGTTATTGACACTTTAATGATAGCAAAAATGTACCCTTCAAATCAGCAAAAGCCCAACATGTATTAGTTTTGACAGCTCTGGTTGGATTTATTTGGAGGCACAATGAGCTGTGGAACAAACAGCATTCTTTGGACAGCACTTAATGTGATGGCAGAGCACTAGGTTGATAATACACGTTAGCAGCTGCAATACTACCTATGAAATTCATCAGAATAATGATCCCCAAACACTAATTTGGGAATTGATCACTGACGGGACCCGTTCCACACGTGCACCTCCCCAGCTGCTCCAAGGTTAGGCAGGACACGGCAGGGAGGGAGAGAAAGGACACCACCGCAAGAAGACAGGTGAATTTGGAGGTAATAGTGTCTTTGGTTCACTAATGAGTGATCTGGGAATGGGGCAGGAGTCAGCAACGTGGCCTGCCCCTGCACAGCCTGACCTCCTGGTATCCTGGAGGTCTCATTTCCACGGTGTGCTCAGTCTAGGGCTCCATCTCCCTCTCTCATCCAGGGAAGACACATCACAGGAGCTTTATCTCCACCAGCTTTCTACCAGCCTACTTTTCCCTTCCGTTCTGTACTTGGACTATTTGGGGTTTGCACACTAGAGCCCGTGGCACAGAAAGGACTAGTGGCACCTTGAAGAACACTAAAGATTAACCATTAACGCTTTGTCATGTAAGCAATTTTGAGACAGGAATGCTTAACAGGAGCTGTCAGTACCAGCAGTTATCAGCACAGATAATTAGAGTCGTCATTAGATTATCAGAGTCGTCTCCACTACTAGGAGAGACAAAAAAGGCTGGGTTCACTTCCTTTGGAAGGACAGTGGTAGGGTGCTCCTAACAATGAACGGTCCAAAGGAGACCACGAAACCCCAACTACTCTGGTCCCGACCACAAGAAAAGTCCTCCAGTGCTTCAGCTTTTAAATTACAATACACAACGGTGTAACTGCTGCATATTCTCCAATTCCACTGGCAGTAAGTTCTGATTCAGCACTGTAATTTATTTTTATTTATTTATTTATAAATGTATTTACTTGCAATGGAATAACTCCCAGAATCCCTGTAACTCCAGGCACTTTACAGATATACCATAAGAGAGAGTCCCCGTACCAGAAAGCTGACAGTCTAATTATTCAAACATCAAAGCTGTTCCTTAACTTGTTATATACCATGCCAGTCAACCTAAAGAATCTGCCTGAGTTTCTCAAAGTCACCTAAGGGTTTGCTCCAATAGCTCATTAATAGGGCAAAAGACACCCATTAATTTTAATAGAAAATCAAGTATTTTGGTATTCGGATCACTCAAAGACAGGTTTTCATGATTTTTTAATGCTCAAATTAATCATATTATTTAGAGGAACTTCCCTCCAGTTTATTTTATATTTCCTACCACTGCTTTTGCCTCTAGAGTGATCAAATTGAGTCCATCTAGGTTTTTGGTATAAGCAGAAATAGACACAACAGTTTGAGACAAATCAGCATCATAACATATATCAATTTATGAGCTTAAAAGTATCCATCTGCTCTGAAAAAATGGGTGACTATAAAGGAGCTACAATTGAGTCATTATTTTTTAAAATTGCACCATGCTAATTAAAACATGACCTTCTTCTAATTATCATGTCCACTTCCAGACTGCTACACTTCTGAAAATGTGCAGAGTTTTCTAATGAGCATAGCACAAGAAGTGAAAATGTATTTCCCCGGGCAGGATATCAAACTGTTTTGGAAAATCAACGGGTTTCAGTCACTTTAAAAATAAGGCAGTCAAACAACACCTTTAAATAGAACTTCCTGAATTCACTTCCAGACATCCTGGACTGCACCTTGGCATCTGTTTATGTATGGGAGGGCAACTGTCAAAGCATGTTAAACTACTCAAGGTAACTGGTTCACTTTCAAAGGGGTGTCAGTGCCACACGTTCATGGAAAAAAGAAGAAGGACAAACACTTTTGGTATATTTGGAACAGAATTTTTAGATACGCAGTAGACAGTTATTTTATCATCCACAAAATGCGTCTGTCTACTCCGTACAGTGTGAAAAGACTAGTGGAAGAAAGCAGTTTTCACTGCGACTGATAATAATCATAGAATAATAGAATCATTCAGGTCGGAAAAGACCCTGGGATCATCGTGTCCAACCATCAACCCCGCTCCACAAAGTTCTCCCCTACACCATATCCCCCAGCACCGCATCTAAACGACTCTTAAACACACTCAGGGATGGTGACTCAGCCACCTCCCTGGGCAGCCTCTTCCAGTGTCTGACCACTCTTTCTGTGAAGAATTGTTTCCTAATGTCCAGTCTAAACCTACCCTGTTGCACCTTGAAGCCATTATTACGATCCCTTCATCAGAAAATGCAGATGCACGAAGCCACCCAAGGAGGGTTTCTGGCGGTGGCCAGTTACTAGCACTAACTTTTCGATGGCACTGCTGTATTTTCAAACTAAACCAACCAACCAAAGAGTAAGCCATGCTATATAGGGTAAGCTGTCACTCTGTGTTTCCTCACCGGTCTCCCGCAGAAGCCCAGCCCCTCCCTTGGGTCAGTGCTAGCTGCACAGAAGTGGCATCTTACATCATCCCTCTTCTCCACGGGGATGGTCCAAGTGCTGAGAAAAAGGCATGAGCTCTGCCCTCTCCTATTCCTCCTACCCACTTGTGTGATACGTATGACCTGGACGAGTGTATCCTCAGCAAGTTCGCTGATGATACCAAACTGGGAGGGCTGGCTGACACTTCAGAGGGCTGTGCCGCCATCCAGTGTGACCTGGACAGGCTGGAGAGCTGGGCAGAGAAGAACCTAATGAGGTTCAACAAGGGCAAGTGTAGGGTCCTGCACCTGGGGAGGAAGAACCCCAGACACCAATATAGGTTAGGGGTGGACCTGCTGGAAAGCACTACTGAGGAGAAGGATCTGGGGGTCCTGGTGCATAGCAAGCTTTCCATGAGCCAGCAATGTGCCCTTGTGGCCAAGAGGGCCAATGGGATCCTGGGCTGCATAGGGAAGAGTGTGGCCCGTAGGTCGAGGGAGGTCATTCTCCCCCTCTACTCCGCACTGGTGAGGCCACAACTGGAATACTGCATCCAGTTCTGGGCTCCCCAGTTCAAGAGAGACAGGGAACTACTGGAGAGAGTCCAGTGTAGGGCAACAAAGATGATGGAGGGGTTGGAGCATCTCCCTTACGAGGAAAGGCTGAGAGAGCTGGGGCTCTTTAGCCTGGAGAAGAGAAGGCTGAGGGGAGACCTTATCTATGTTTACAAGCACCTAAAGGGTGGGTTGAAGGAGGAGGGAGCCAGACTCTTTTCAGTGGTTCCCAGTGACAGGACGAGGGGCAACGGGCACAAGCTGGAACATGGGAAGTTCCATTCAAATATGAGGAAGAACTTCTCTCCGGTGAGGGTGCCAGAGCCCTGGAACAGGCTGCCCAGGGAGGTCGTGGAGTCCCCTTCTCTGGAGATCTTCAAGACCCACCTGGATGCAGTCCTGAGTGATGTGCTCTGGGCAATCCTGCTTTAGCAGGAGAGTTGGACTAGATGATCTCTGACAATTCCAACTCTGACAATTCCATGATCCATATCTTTTTAGATGCTTGCAGCGAGTTTTCTCTTTTTTGCTGTCTAACCAGGCATTAGGAGGCTCTGCTAGTATTACTGATGGATAGGTGAGGGCAAATCTTGGTTAGAAAATAGGCAACCTCAGCTTTGCAGTGTTTGCAGTAACCAGCTCCTGCTCTGATCAGAGAGACAAGACTCTAATTTCTTTTGCCCGTATCTACCACATAACCAGATCTGGGCTGAGAAAGGCTTGTGGGAATTTCCAGACTCAAATTGTCGCACTAGGAGAAGTGCTGGACTTTACGTACCTCTTCAGTGGCAGCCTTTTTAGCAAGCTGTGTTGAAATCAAGGGCCTTAATCTGCAAAGAAGGAAAGAAGAAACGGTGAACATTAGAAAAGTTCCACCACGCACAAGGGTTTGACACAGGGTATTCACTCTCCAAACAGTGAAAGAACTTTGCTAGTGTTATGTCGTGCAACTACGATTTTAAAGATGTAAGATAAAGGGCAGAGAGCCACAGACTCCACAGTAATTAATACACACATTCCCTTGTAAGCGTCTGTCCCAGTTCAGGAAAATAAGAAATGATGTCTGTCAACAAGCAGAGCAACAAAATCTCATCTTAGTCTGCAGCCCCAGCTCAGCCTGAAGGTCTTTGAAATAGGGGGGTTTGTCACATATTACAAAAGTCAAAAGACTCAACTGATTTTTAGAAGAATGCAGAGATGGCAAAAATGAGCCACACTGAATTACCCAGCACCGCTCTGCAACTGCTTCCCTGTATTTGATGATATAATGAGGATACCAGTAACATGATACACACAGGGTATCATAATCATCACAGACGAAATTCTAACCTCCAGCTACAGGCTTCATCATCAAAAACAAGGGGACCCTGCACACCTTGAATAAGAAATGACAGAACTTGAACATAAATGTTTTTAAAAATTCTGCATTAGATTTGAAAAAGATCTGCATATTTTGGGAGAAAAGATGGATCAGTATTACTTTACAGCTAAGGGTTAAATATTGTTCTTCCTGAAACACATTTCATAATGGCCTGTTGTTTCCTTACTGCCACAAAGGCTGTTCTCAATCCATCACTTAAGTGTTGCTTTCTGGTGCTCTCCTCCTCATCTAGATGTATCTAGTCACGAAGAGGATGACTTGCTTTCTACTGAAACAGCTGCTCAGACAGCTCCTCAAGTATGTCTTTTAACTAAGTCTAGGCAAACAACTTAATGAATACCAATTTATGTCTCCAGAGATACAGTCTTTTATGATAAGCAGTACCTTTCTTCTCATTTTTCTATTAGTCATTCCTCCCTGTTAACACACAAATACTGGTTGTTTTCCTACTTGTTTATTTATTTCAAATAATCAGCAGGAGGAAACAAGACCCCAGAGAATGAGCAGGGGAGACTCAGATCATTATCTCTGATGGAGAAGACAATTAACATACAAGATATTGGCTAAGCTCCAAAAAGGTTCAGAAATTGGTCATCTCTGAAATGCTTTGCAAGACCCAAAAGGCATTTTGGCAACCAAAGTTGTCCAAGGTGCCTCCTTACAGTAGATCTAAACAAAAAGAAGCCACAGGAATGGTTCAGGAGCTGTACTGCTGAAGGATTCAGAACACATTGTTCTGCTACAGATACTTCTTGTCACATTTCATAATTATCAAAAATGTCAAGAAAGAGATATTCTTGACCCACATAAACTACCTATTACTTACTAATCCTGGTGGACTTCTGGACTTAGACAGAATGTATCTGAAGGCATGGGCGCGCTCCTCCCTCTGTGTCTGACCTTTTCTAACCTGAATTGCAGAGGTTTCACAGAATCATAGAATAGTTTGGGTTGGAAGGGACCTTTAAAGGTCACCTAGTCCAACCCCCTTGCCATAAGCAGGGACATCTTCAACTAGATCAAGTTGCTCAAAGTGCCATCCAACCTGACCTTGAATGTTTCCAGGGACGAGGCATCTATCACCTCTCTGGACAATCCATTCCAGTGTTTCACCACCCTCATCATATAAAAAAACTTCTTCCTTATTTCCTAAGATTTGCGACTACCTACCTACCGTCAACCGGTGTTTTCCAAAAGCCAACCGGTTTAGATGCCTGCAAACATACGGATGCAGCAATGTCAAAAGGTTATGTAACTGAAGGATGCTAATTACCAAACAGGTTGCATTTCATTGACATGACTGAAAAAAAAAAAAAAAACCCCAACAGGGGTAAGAAATGAAGGACTTTTATTTTAAACCAGTAGTAGTGATTACTGCAATTAACACTGTACCAAAGATAGCACCTATTTCCTCCTGCTACCAAAAGACATCAGACCTCCCTGGAGCACCCTGAAATCTTTCCTCCCCCCAATTAACATCAAGCTGTTGAGTAAGACTCACGAGGTAATCAGAAACTGCTGACATTTCTTTTAGAGCAAATTATACATGTGCTCACACACTGAAGAAAACAATCACAGCTATAGGAAGCGAAGAGTAAACATTCCAGTTCCATTTTAATTAAAATGGTCCCCTAACGAAAATAAAAAGATTCACGCTTATGAAAAGCCTATTTGCAAACTTTAGTGCTAAATCCAAGAGCCCTTCTATACCATTTTTCAGCAGCGAGTGATTCTCACACCCAAACTGAAATTAAAGCTCTATTTCTGTTCCATGATAATCGCTCACAAAGCATACATCTTCACTTCATTACCGGAAATACAGTGCTGCCGTTCGATTTGGGCAATACAGTTTCCCTCTCAGCATCGTATCTAATGCATCCAAAATAAGTGGGTGGGATTCTGCTCCTGCTCTGGCTGTTGGGTACCTGCTGCAGCGCAGACCTGGAGGGATCATTCACCATGTGGGCTGAAGAGCCCAACTCACTGCGCCTTGGTACCTACAAACACTAGCAATGCAAACTGGAAAACGGTAAAACCACCACAAAGAGAGACAAAAAACTTATTTCCCACCTCCCCCCCCAAATAATATCTTTCATTAAAATTACAGAAAAGTTATAAATATATAAAAAGAGAAGTTAATTTCTCTCCCTTAGCTCTCCTTATGCCTACGGAGAACCCTACTATTACTGTACAAAACCATTTAGGAAGGTTTTATAGTGGGGTTTTGTTTTGTTTCTTAAATGTCCCCATGCCCTGACCTCCTTAAACCAGAGCAGCTGCTGCCACACCAGCCATATGGAGCAATAATTTACTGGCTGCCATGGCTACAGATACGGGCTCCTTCTGCTGTCTGGCTGCACCACAGAGGGTGGAAAGAAGTGCCTTCGTGGAAGAGCACGACTGCTTTTGAGGCTGGGAGAGATCTGAGTATTAATGATCAAAAATGCAGCTTGAAAAAAACCAAGTAACTAAAGTATCCTATCCAATTTTTAACGTACATTAATCAACCTCATCTGTAAAAGGCCATCAAGAAGCACACACACACATTGTATGTGAAAAATCCTGTCCATCGAAGACCAGTTTGATTTCAGGGTTGCCAAGTTCCATAAATAACAATAATATGCTGCATTAAGATACGACCCCGGATATGCTAAAGCACCAACAGCCTCTATTGAAAAAGTAGCCCTGTAAGCGGTCTTCCCCAGTGTTTCAGTAGTTGTGCACTATTTATGATGTTTTCTAGTTTGGGTGACTTTCGTTATGAACTTTGCAAATTAATACAGTACCTTGTGGGAGGGAGTAACAAAACAAGCAGCTTTCTGAACAGCAATGGGATTCGTAAAAGGGGAGGGAAAAAAAAAAAAAAAAAAGATTTCACACAGCCCCAAGTGTTATATCCACATTTCAAACTACTTCAAAAATTATGCAGATTTACAAACGCTCATGTCAGCCAACGCACGTAACACTGGAAGGAGAGAATCTTGACATGTTTGTATCAAAAACTAATGGCACGGTACATAGCATCAGAGGCTGCTCCCTGCCGAATCTGCTCCACTCTCAGTTGAGATGTGAATGATAACATCTAGTTTTGTCCTCCAGCTTAAACAATTTAAAAGAAGGTTCAATGTAATAGCTCTTGACAGGGCTGGAGATCACACAGACTGAACTTTCAAAGTGAGCAAATTCTCTGAAAAACAAGCCGGCTGTGACAAACAACTGTTTTTAGTTTGCTTATTATTTAATAACAAAAGATTACACAGCACAGTACATAAAACAGAAAGAGCAGTGCGAGGCAATAAAGCCACCTCCCTTGCATCGGACTGTTCGCCCACCAAAAAGGTTTATGATACCATAACAATCTCCTCAGCGTAATCCTGCAAGCAATTTGGAAACTCACCCAAAGCTCTGTTTCTTACTGAATTTTAATTTAATCCATACGAGTAGGGAACATCTTACTGCTGCTTACCGCCCATACTAATTTTATACGTGGACGATCCCAGAATACACGATGGAAAGCAGAGATACCACGGAGCCCGCCACAGCCACAAGCCTGCAGTGTAATTATGCAGGTCATCTAAGACAAATGCCCATAAAACATATATATAACCATACCACAGGCCTTTCATACGTATGCCACTTCAGTGACAGAAAAAGCTATTGAGAAACCATTTGGCGAGAGACCGGTCATGTTCTCCACGCTGGCTTAGATCCTCCTTCCACCTGAGGCCAGATGGTTTTGCCTCAGGAGGTCAGTTTACCAGACATCTGCGTGAGAAGGAAATTAATATAAATGTTTACCCCACCTAAAAGTGCCCTTTAATTAGGTACTGTCAATGTTATCCTTACCGGAAAGCTGGGAATTACCTCTCTGCAAGGATTTAATGCTCTCGTTGGAAACACAACAGCATCAGGAGATACCAACCCACTGTTCTGCCACTAGGTCAGGACAAAGGGGTGACCCTCCTGGACTTGGAGCACTGCTCTTTTCCAGAGGGAGAAACAGAGACAGCAATTACGACCGGGACCCTGGAGCACTTTGGGGTTTGCGCGTCCAGCTGCGGTCCCACTGCCTTCTACATCTCTTTCTGGCTGAGAGCTGGGTGCTCACAAGAGCCGTTCCCTCCCATAGAAAGGAAGCTGAGGCATGTGGCCAAGGCCGTGGGTGGTTGTGACACTAATGAGTGGCTGCCTGATGCCCTGAGGACAGGGCTGAGGTGCAAGGGTGCACCGTGGCACACCAGAAGAAGTCCAGATACAACCACAGACAACATCACACTCTGCAGAAAGACAAAGCACCTCTGATGCTCACACCTGGAAACCGCATGTGCCTACATGTGAGGCAGGCAGCGATTTTTGGCTTTCTGAAGGCCAGGCTGACCAGCCTTTTGCCCAGCCCAGCTCACCATCAGTCTGAAAGCTCCAGGGAGTTCCCCTGAATCACCTTCCCCAGTGACAGGGCTGCAGAGACCCCAACCAATGCCCAAAAGGCACCAACTGAAGGGCACATCCACACTGCAATGAGCTCGGCTCACCCTGGTGCCGCCAGCTGCACCAATGCGACTGACGGAGGAGCAAGCAGGGTCTGAACCCTGCTAGATGCTACCAGGCACCTGGACAGAAAGACTAAGATAAGTTGAGCAGGGCCTGAACCACCTACTTCAAACTCTGCTCTGACACGCCTGCGTGAACTTCACCAACTCCACCAGCACAGCCAGCCTTTTCCTCCTGCTTCCGAACAAGCAAAGCTACAGAAAGAGCCATTTCACGCAGGAAAAAAAAAAAAGCAAAGACGAAGCGACAACACAAACTAAAGCGAAACGAGAAATTGTTCCCGCTTCTGATTCCCACTCAGCCCTCTTTCATGCCGGATCAGAGAAGCTCTGCTTTCACCAGCGCAGCATCAGACCACGCAGCGCTGAGAACATCCTCAGAGCTGATGAGACCGGCCGCCTTCTAGCAAACGCCCAGGCTTAAGTACCTAGGGACCAAAACTTACAGGGGTAAACTGGCAAAAGTCAAGAATCTCTACCATTCACTAAAAGATATATTTGTCAGTGAGGAATCAAGCACCTACGTCAGTCATCAATATGCTTTTGAAAAGCAGGAACTTTACTAATGTATCGTGAACTTTCATTCTAATGTACTAATGTATCGTGAACTTTAGTTATAATGTACTAATGTATCATGAACTTTAGTTCTAATGTACTAATGTATCGTGAACTTTAGATACATCACAAATACCTATTTCAGGCTTTTCACAGAGGGCCAGAGACCGTGATGTCTGGCTTCAATAACCCAACTCAGAGCGGGCAGTATTTTTTTGCATAGCTGCAGCGCTCATTCCTCCATTAGATGCTGTAAAGTAGCAGCTCGCTGTCCTTTCCACCAACTAAACCAAAAGATTTTCAACAGCAAAAATGAGAAGAATGAAATCTAAGGCCACCTTATTGGGACCAAATGAAATTATGCTACTGCAGCAGATCCAAAACAATCTCTGCAGATATCTGCTTCTAAAGGAAATTGCTGCAGACCATGGGAAATTACAATTGCTCCAGGACAAGAAAGGATGACTGATCTAATATTTCTGGTCGACACACCTTCCTCCTGGGTTTGTCAATAAAGATACCGATGAGCTCATCCCTCCACAGGTCAGAAAAATATTAGTTGAAAATATGCTATTCCTTTCACCATGGAAATTTTTCCAGATGAAATGATGGCAGCAACGCAAATCTGCACCTTGCTGGGAAAAGCTACTTAAAATAAGGAAGCTATGAAGCATTTTAATGAAGGTAAATGAGTAATCACGATGGTCTCAGCTAAGCAAGTCTAATGGCAGTGTCACTTTTAAAATGTGGGCGTGAGACAACTCATGTGGTGACAATCCAAATACGTCTATCTTGTAGTGCAGTCTTTCAAATGGTAACAGTGCAGAATGCATCCGTTATGGCAGAAAGCACCATTAATAGCAGATAAGGCAAATATAAATAATTTTTAAATCACGCTTGGAACTATAGTAACAGAAATGAAATTAAAAAAATTAGATGAACACATTATGATCTCAACAGAAGGATTATGCTATTGAAAAGTTCTCAGCAGTAGCACTGCTGTCTGTTTCTGGTGCAAATATATTTTTCTAGACTCAAACAAGGAGGATTACAGTTATTTGCTTTTGGACAGGTGTTTTGATCAATCTCAAGCTCACAAAAACAGCTAATAAGGCGAAAGATGAGAAGAAAAGCATTTTAGTAATCTGCAGACTCTGAGAACAATCCACTGTGATCTTCTCCATTGACATTACAAGGACAAAAATCATGCTAGGCAAAACATCATCTCACCTCTTCTGCCACCTCTGATAGCATATACCACTGTGTAAATTAAGTTTCTCTCATCCGATTATGCAGCCAAAACTAATATTTCAAAATCCAGGTAACTTTAGATTCATACAAGTAATCCATCAAGGAATAAAGATGGATTACAGATTTTTTTTTTCCCCTTCTGTCTGGTGTATTATACATTAAAGAGCAATTTCACTGCCAGCCATCTGGAAATCAATGTATTCCAAGCTTTATTTTATGATTACCAACATTCCCCTTCGTAACTCATTTCTAATTATAAGCAATAAATCATTCCTTCTTGCTTGTAATTTATAACAGCCAATTAAGGCAAACCTCTTATTTAAATAGCAAATCTAGCTTTAAAACATCACATACTTTGAGGTATGCACAGAACATCTAATCAAGCAGCCGAATGGTGGAACGATGATTTAACGTGGCTTTTGCAGCCACTGAGGAGACAAATGTGGAAGAATCCGCTCTCCCCTGTGCCCCAGGTACACCAGAACTTTTCAAAACCAAAAACACAGGTCTCATCTGTCTGATTTAATACAGAAGAGGCTGGCACGTAGCAATACGTGAGCCAGGACACACCTCAGGGAAGTCTGGTATCAAGGTTTCCTTTTACCGTATCAGGAATAATAAAGAAGCTGTAATAGGAAAAGAAGTTGTAGGGTAGTAAGAAGTTCTGGAGGTTTTCTAATTTCATTTTAGAATTCTAATTTCATTTTTTTTTTCATTTTTTCAGTTTAGTTTTCTAATTTCGTTTTATGTATTAATGGTGAAAGAACGCAGCTCTAAATTTAATATTTAAAAAAACCCAACCAACTCAAGCAGCTTTGCCCGTGCATGGATTTGCGTTTGAGAAATGGACTGGCCTTCTCCTGCCCAGCTGAAGGATGACACCACCACTCATCGCCCCAGAGCTCGCCCTCTCGGCTACTCTCTGTCCTAACAAGGTTTTGCAGGTGTTAGCCTACGGCACAGGGCTTGCCACGAGCACGATACTCGCTCAGATCACTGCCCCCCGTCCCTCATGGCTAGGAGAGGATCAGGCAGAACAAAGAAGTGAGAGAGCCTGGAAAGGAAAGGTGTCACCAAATAAATCCAGATTATTCCTTCAGGGAGAAGTCTTTAATGGTGGCTTCCTACGGCAACTCTTACCAACAGAAGAATAGCAAAGAAATGTAATAGAGGATGTCAGACGAGACCAAACAGGGTGGGTCAAAAAGCACTGGCAAGGACACAGAGGAGTTCTTACTTATATTTGTTCTTCAGTGTAGGTCTGAGTAACAGGCATGTGTGTGCAAACACGAGAGAGAAGCTTCTTATAAATAGCTCTGCTGGGATTTGTCCGTTAGAAAAAAAACTCACTCTTGTCAGAAAAGTATTTGATACAATTTTGGATACAGAATTTATTACATGAGAAACTGATCTCAGGAACGTGGAAGTGGTTCCCGCTGAGATTTTATTCGGTCATCACACAGCTCGAGTCTGTTCCAGCTTCACATCGTGTCATCTGGTAAGCGTTTACAGTAAGAATCAAGGGAACTGGATTTGGAAAAAATCCATCACAACTGACCTAAATCTGATCTGACCTGAATAATCAAACTAACGCCAAATTCAAAAACGGCTAGACAGAAGCAAGGAGAGGGAATTCATCAGCTGCAGGAGTTATCTCATGAGTTTCCTTTCCTCAGCCATACATGAGGGTTACGTACCCCACTTTTTTCTTCCCAAAGAGTGGTGGTGATAGAGGCTTTGTGAGCATCCCCTTGTACCAAAGGAGTCAAAAGCCAAGTCTACAAGCACTGCAGGCTCCACTGCGTTCCCATTCCTTTTCAGACACCATTTGTTCCTCAGAGAGCAGCACTTGGAAGGGCAGAACGGAAGATAGCAATTAAGTAAGAAAATCCAAAGGCAACACCATGGAAGGGCAGTGGAGACCATGTCAGTACCATCTTGGCCGGAATGGTGCTTGGCGTGCGATGGTGCAACAACCACTGAGGTGCGGGTAACGTCATGTTACAGCCACAGCCATGCCAGCCCACCTTACAGCCGCGCGTCATATTCACAACCTGTCTCGTCACCGAGGCTTGCCCGTGTCGCTGCCACAGGGTCTAAGCAGGTTATGCTGCCAGCATCGCTTCGTTCCTAAGAACACATACAGGCACAGCACCACTTAAGCAAACGCATCGCAAGTCTCCATAGATGCATCCTTGTTTATGTGCACCTTGTAGTAACGTGTTCAACGAAGCTTCACCACTTTCAAGACTCCTTATCTTCTTTTTCTGAGAGATCTAAGTATTATATATCAGTCTTCTTAAAACACAAAACCCAAAGACATCTTAACATCTGGTTTACTCTCTCGGCAGCAAGAACAAAACACTCAGAAGAAAACTAAAAAATCGCTGCCTTGATGTCGGTGAAACTTGGGCAATATTTCTGGCAAAAGCTTTGGATGAGGATGCAACAAAAAAGCCCGTACAAAACTGTAAATTGAGGGAGAAACAGACACCAAAGCCTATAAATTTCATTTTGAAAATAAGGCGTCATTCCTATTATGCTTGTGGATGTATATCTTCCCCACATAAAGTTTTAAAAGCTTTATATAAACTACACTTCTAAGCAAGCTTGTAATTAGCTAGGGGCAGGCTTGGCTCTAATTATAACTTGTAGAGACACACATTATGGAAATACTTAGCTAATAACCATAGCAATGCTCTCTTGATGGCTCAAGTCAGGCTGGCATGTGATTGCTGTGTAACCACCTGAGTACTTTCTGTCTTGTGTAAACTGGGTTCCCTAACAGAGCCTGTAGGACCAGTCTGTCAGGTCATCCTCCCAGTGCTACCATACAGGGTATGCCAGGCTTCCCGGCCACGTATGCCGTGACACCCTGCACACCAGCATCTGGCTTCCCGGCTCCTTACAAGTACATTGTGGGATATCTGTTCTCACCTCATCAGGAGATGCTGATACCAAAAGGACTAGGGAACCTGATGGAGAGAGCCAAAATTGTGCCATTTCTGTAACAGATCAGACTGCATCCAGTGCATGAAACGCTCAGATGTCAGCATCCACTGTGAAGATGTATACATCAATCCGTAGAGCCTTTTTCAAAGTTAAAATAAAGTTGGTCCCACCTCCCATCACAAAAAGCCACTGGGATGCTCTGCTAGAAGAATACCCCTCCAAGTCAAAGCTTATGTAAATCTGCAAGTTCGTACAGGTCTCTCACAGCTTCGCATCCAACTTCTACTGACATAAGAAAGGTCCAGAAAGTAGACTTTTACTCCAACCTTGGAAGCTGCTCGCCTGACAATCTCTACTTGGGTATAAGCATGCATGGATGATAAAGTGCAAGAACGGTACAAATCACTGGGAAAATGGGCTTTTACCATCAAATATGACAGAAGTTAAAGGGTACCTTGCTACACAATATGGGCGTTTGCTCACACATACTCTTATGTACCAACAAATCACTGAATCGGGTCGCAGAAGCCTTTCACATTATAAAAAGCCTATCTCCTTCGCAATGCATTTGCTACAGCTAAATGAGTCTAAAAATGCAGCCACATTTTCTTATGGAAAGAAAATTCCAAGTCGAAATGTTAGGAAGGAAAACAAAATTAATGACTGTTTTAAAATCCGTGTACAATATGTGCAAGTCCTTTCAAAAAAGGTGGATGCTACTTCTGATGAGCAGACAACACCATCTTCTCCCATGTCTTGTGTAAGCTCCACGTTGCACGTCCGTAATTAAACTAGGTTAGCTATTGTAGGGGATCCTACACGTACAGCAGACTCAATTAATAGCGGTTTAACACAGCTTAACGCTAGTATTAACAGAGGCAAATTAACCAATAGAAACCTCATTCTAACTGCAGGAGAGATGCCCCTTGCAGCCTCTGGCTCTGGTTTAACTGGATCGAATGGAAAACCTCTCCGGGTGAAGCTGTGCTGCCCACAGCCAGCTGCACGGGGCTGGTAAATGGGGCAGCTCTGCTTGGGCCACCGGTCCCTAATTTGGCTCAGTCAAAACAAGCCAGGTCAGCCTCAGGAGACCTTTGCTAACTAGTACCCTTTGAAATTGTTGGGAGTTTTCAAAATGGGTTAAAGGGCACTTGCAAAAGCAGGTCAGTCGGCAGATCTGAGGGACGGTGAGAAGCGGCTGAGTTCAGCTGGGAAGACGTTTCCTGGACCCTGGCTTACAGCCCACCCGGATGGCTCCTGATGCCTCCTCCCCACCAAGCCCCCACCTGGATGTGTGGAAGGAAGGCTGACCCCAATCTTAAACATTCAGATGGCCAAAACATCTGTAACTGGGAATTAGTCGCTCCTTGTCAGAGCAAAACACAGCAAAACCCATGTGACAAGAGCTGTTGAAAAATCCTTACTCCACCTCATTTTTTTTACCCAACCCTTCCAAGGAATTGTGGCCCCCGGTGCTTAGGTCTTCGGCCATCAAAAATCCATCTTCTGCGAAAGGTCAGTGTAAAATCCAGGCAAGCGATTCCTATTGCTGAACAACGTCCTTTCCTCCGCTTCACTAGTAGCTACAGAAGACGCGTTGAAAAGAAAATTACTGCAGCTATAAGGCTCCGTGCGAAAATTGCTCATGCACATCCTCAACTTTGCGTGCACAAAAATATTGAAAAGCTCTAACGGCTGCGGTCGCCTTTCAGTGCTGCCTTGGACACGTAGAGCTAGGGATGAAATCAGGCCACCTGAGCAGGAGTCACACACACGCTGTGCAAGCTACATTCCTATCACAATTATTAAGATATGGACTGTGAACAGTAAAAGGAGTTCAACTGACCGTAAAATGTGCAAATATTACAATAAATAGATACTTACACCCTGCCTTATTTATACAAAATTCCTCCTTCCCATCGTATCATTCATCTTGTGTCACCATATTCTGTCAAGTTTTTCAGACACAATTTTTGACACACAACAGATTTTAGTATAACTCTAGCGAGAAAAACATGAAACAAACACTATTAATCCCAAGTAAATCCCTACTTCTTTCTTTGTACCTAGGAGAGCTTGCACTCGAACCCCGTCGTGAAATAATAAGTGTACTGAAGAGAAGACAGTGAATTCTCACTGTAGTTTAAAACCTTCTAAATACTAACCTATGTTCGAAGATCATTAAAAAAAATGTACTTTCTGCTTAATCTTCTTTTCAAATTTATTTTGAACTTTAACTCCTCGCACTAAAAATTCACAGAAAATTAACCAATATTCCTACAAGACCTGAGCTACTTAAAGTTAAGTGCTGAGAAGTATTGTGGGACTCGGTATGTAGGGACCCTTTCTAGGCTTTGTGCCCCACCAAAGCGAAAGGGCTCCCTGCCGAACACAAAGAGAAGGCTGTTTGGGCTGAAGTCACAACTTCAAAGAACAGTAGCACAAAATTTGCCAACTCAACTTGGCCATTCAAGCAAATGTCAACTGAAACAAAAGCACACCAAGGAAAGTTGTTACCCAATGCCACGCTGGGAAAATAATGCAAATTCGTATCGATGATCAACTTAGTTTTAACTGAGTCTAATGAGCAACTTTGCTTTTGTTCTTTTTCATCACCACGCTCGTTTTTGCTGTCTAACTTTGAAAAGGCATTTCTGAGGCATCAGTTAAGAAAAAAACCTCTAAATCAAAAAAAACAGTGACACCCTCCCCCCCCGCCCCTTTTTTTAAGAATCATCAGACTCAAATGCATGAAGTTTAGATTCTTACATTCTGTACTTGGTCAAAATATGCAGCAAATGCCTACGAAGTGCTTGGCCCCAGTGAGACAACAGCCTGCACAGACTCACTTGTAATACATGTCTGCCTTTCAGCTGTTTAATCTCCATACGCTGTATTTCCTTTATCAGCGCTGCAGCATCATTCCAGTTTGCCTTAGTTTTTCTTTTTTTTTTTTTTGTCTACAAAGTATCGTGGGAACATCGATACTTGGCAACCTAACACTAGAGGTTTTAGCATGACACCACAGATCTCCATGCTACTTTGCTCAGTTGGTTAGTAAAATGTTACGGCAAATAAATAGATGCATAAAGTACTTTTTTTTTTTTTTGTAATGCAATGTAAGTGCCATATGGTAATGTAAACACTTTTCACTGTGCATATTTTTATGGAAAAAGCTTTTCAGAGTAAACTGTTTTAAAGGAACTGAATCAAATTTAAACATGTGCACGATAGTCTTACATTTGGGAACTAGTTTGGTAGCAATTTATGACCCTTTGACGTGAACTTTTCCAGTTTTTCTTAGAGCAAGAATGTATTCGTTCAGAAATGTAAGGTTTTTCCTGGCCTCAATGGGGAAATTACGGCTGAAGCTCCTCTAAGGTTCTTGTTACCTCTAGGTTTCCGAGTATCGATAACTTATTTGAAGATCTTAAAAGATGAACAAGAAAGCAGCACAAGCCTCTGATTTCTTCATAAACAAAATCCATGCTTCCACCATCAACCCACTTTACACAAAGGTGCTAGAACCAATTACCAATAATGGCAAAAGCTGATCCGCCTGGTATCAAACTTATTAACTGCCTCTGCATCTTCCCACTGAATTATGATGTCCGTGCAAGCAATCCAAACATTCAAATTCCCCATCCGTCTCACAGGACAAAAGTGAAAAAATATACTTCAGAAACAGCATACGAGTGATGTGGTAGTTTCACCAAATGGCAGCACCACACAGAGAGCCCTGGAGCAGACTTCTCTCATCTCTTGACAAAAGAAATACGGAGAAGTCATTGAGAGAGCGCTACCCCAGCCGTCGCACCCTGGGCTCCTGGCCCATCAGTCCTCCTGGTGGCACAACAGGCATGCTTGGCAAAACCACATTGGAACAGCCCTCCCTCATCTGCCATACATCGATCCCTGCCATACCACCACAGCCCCCATCAACAGCTGACAGCATGTCATGCACGTTAGCTCAGACACAAAATTATGCCTACAGGGTGTTACAGCTCCCAGGAAGCTCAGGAGTTTGGTACCACCAAAACCCTTCCTGTAGGCATCACCTAAACGATTTGTTCAAAATGATGCGGGAGATGCCAGGCTGATCACAGAATCACAGAATATTTTTGCTTGGATGGGACCTTTGAAATCATCGAGTCCAACCAACAAAAAAAACCCAAAAAACAACAACAACAACAAAACCACCAAAAACAACAACAACAACAAAACACCACCAAAAAATCCCAGAACACCAAACACCAAAACCAAACCATAACAAACACCCACACCCCACACCCACCCACAGACACAAACCAACAATCTCGGGCACTACAGCATGCCCTGAAGTGCCACGTCTACACGTTTCTTAAATACCTCCAGGGATGGCGACTCCACCACCTCCCTGGGCAGGCTGTTCCAGTGCCTGACCACCCTCTCAGTAAAGTCATTCTTCCTAATATCTAATCTAAACCTCCCCTGCCCCAACTTCAGACCATTTCCTCTGGTCCTGTCATTATTCCCTTGGGAGAAGAGGCCAACACCCACCTCTCTACACCCTCCTTTCAGGGAGTTGTACAGGGCAATGAGGTCTCCCCTCAGCCTCCTCTTCTCCAAACTAAACATGCCCAGTTCCCTCAGCCTCTCCTCGTATGACTTGTTCTCCAGACCCCTCACCAGCTTGGTGGCTCTCCTCTGGACACGCTCCAGCAGCTCAATGTCCTTCCTGTAGTGAGGGGCCCAGAACTGAACACAGCACTTGAGGCGAGGCCTCACCAGGATGCTGACGCCTGACCCACTGAACCTGGCTCCATCCTCCTCTCATCTTCCAGTAGTCAAAAGAGGACTCTGTTGGACTCTCCCCAGCTTTAGCACCAGCGTGTCAGACCCAACCAAAGCCGATTGCTCCCAAGCACCGATACTCACCTTGGCCACTAAGCAAGTCCAGATGTGTACTCTTTTGCACAACCAGCATTTTTGCTGATCAACTTTTGCTTTCCCTCCATGTGCGCACTTCGACACCACAGTTTAAATAAGACGATGCACAAGCCTCTCCCATTTTTCAAAGGGTAACAAAATGGTAAGTTGGGTAGGTGTCTTTAGGAGGAAGAGCTAAAAAGTTAAGACTCCAACATGTCAGACTGCAACACAAAGTTGGCTTCAGTTCTGACATAAATAGCGTGCAAGCCTCACATTTATTAAAAACAGATGAAACAAGTCCCAATTCTTTTTGAATAGCAGAACTCTTGAAGAGACCTGGTGGAGTTTAGCACAGCGGGAGTTTTAGTTGTCTATCACCACACGTTTAAACACTTGAGGACTTTGCAATAAATGCTAAATTCAATTCACCATCAAAAGACAAAATCCATGTTCTATCTGCCAAAACCTTTAGCAGCCTAAACAGAAAATGTCAAAATTGATTTTCAGCAACGGTACATAAATAAAAAACAATATTTTAAAGTCTTCAGGGAATAGATAGATAGATAAACAGCGTGACAGACAGATAGATTTATTGCTATAGGTAATGTCTTAGTCCTCCTAAGCAAAAATCAGGCTTCAAATGGATTGATACAGCTAAACAGATTAAGAAAAAAAACCCAACTAATGAGTAATTTTATTTTTAAATTCTCTGGAAGTCAGAACCATCAGCCTTGAGGTATAAAGTCAACACTTTTTTTTTCCTAAAGCACTACTGTTTTATTTGCATTAAGGTTAAAGAGCTTCTCCCTCCTTGACTGGTGTCAGATATAATAAACCAAAAACATTTGAAAGGAGAGAGAAAACCCACCCTGAGGTGTAAAACAGCAAAAGTGCTGGTTTGGAGGCTCTTTTACTCCCTCTTCATTTCTTTGACGAAGTCATAAATTACCTTTGGGCTCACTTCAGACCCACAGAACCGCTGTTCGGGGTAAGTCTGCAGAGCCCCCCAAAATCCTAAGCCTCCTCGCACCTCGGCTGGCTCCAGCTCTCACTGGCCAGGAGATGCATGTTTTGTGGGAGGAAGCAGGGCTGGTGTACTCGCAGATCCTCTCTTCTCTCTAAATTCAGCAGGATTTTTAATACTCCCGATTTCGACAGTGCAGTGAAATACAGAGAAAAGGAAAGGCAAGCCAGTGTCCATAACCTCTCAAGGTTGACTGCAAGCATTTACCAAACATATGATACTGGCAAGCAGCGGTGGGTGCTGAGCTGATAAGCTGTCTGCTGTGCTTACAGACAGGCTTCCACGTTTAAAAGGACTGAGAAATAAGCAACTTCATAACACCACAGTGTTATACACACAACAGTTTTTATACTGTATTTTTGTACCACTTTTTGAGAAGTATCGGTAAAGAGTTTGCTTTTTTTATATATATATAAAAACTATATAAGGGAATTAACGCTAATATTAGGACGAGGAGTTTGAATAATCAGGCTCTGCAAAATGCAGTCCTACTAAGCAGCAGGCCGGACCACTTTCAAAATTACCAAGTAACCTGTTTTCATATAACCTTTTTGACATGAACGACTGACTTGCATCCAGGATCACAGTAAATCAAATTTTAGTTTCCCTTTCTGCCTGCAGCACTAAAAAAAATGGTGAAAGTAACCATTCCCACTTCAAACAGCAAAACGCCTATGAGAACGGCAACTGGAGTGGGGCAATACGTTGCTGAAGATTTGTTTCTTTAAGGCTAAACCCGCTTTAACAAGGTCAACAGAAGGAACAGTGGAGAGAGGTGAAGACAATTCCCCTTTGCACTAGGGCGGCTGCTGCAGCTCCCAGGCATTCCAACCCCACCACAGCCTGGAGCTTTCGGCTGCCTCCCACCCCAAGGAGCCTGTGGCTGGTAAACTCCTGCAGGAGAAACAATCCAGCCCTGATTATTTACAAACTTCTTTTAAGATGTTTTCAAAACCTACTGCACTTCAGCTTGTGTTATTAGTTAAGAAAAAGTCTGAGGGCGCCGATCCCCACACACGGAGATGAAACTGCGCCAGCCCAGCGTTCTCCTCTCGCCCATTACTGACTGGGATGTGCAGCACCCTCTGGTTTGACACGGTTTAAGTTCACCTCTAGCTACAGAGTCACGGAATCACCGAATTGTCAGAGTTGGAAGGGACCTCTAGAGATCATCTAGTCCTACTCCCCTGCTAAAGCAGGGTTGCCCAGAGCACATCACCCAGGACTGCATCCAGATGGGTCTTGAAGATCTCCAGAGAAGGGGACTCCACGACCTCCCTGGGCAGCCTGTTCCAGGGCTCTGCCACCCTCACCGGAGAGAAGTTCTTCCTCATATTTGAATGGAACTTCCCGTGTTCCAGCTTGTGCCCGTTGCCCCTCGTCCTGTCACTGGGAACCACTGAAAAGAGTCTGGCTCCATCCTCCTTCAACCCACCCTTTAGGTACCTGTAAACATAGATAAGGTCTCCCCTCAGCCTTCTCTTCTCCAGGATAAAGAGCCCCAGCTCTCTCAGCCTTTCCTCGTAAGGGAGATGCTCCAACCCCTCCATCCTCTTAGTTGCCCTACGCTGGACTCTCTCCAGTAGTTCCCTGTCTCTCTTGAACTGGGGAGCCCAGAACTGGACGCAGTATTCCAGTTGTGGCCTCACCAGTGCGGAGTAGAGGGGGAGAATGACCTCCCTCGACCTACGGGCCACACTCTTCCCTATGCAGCCCAGGATCCCATTGGCCCTCTTGGCCACAAGGGCACATTGCTGGCTCATGGGAAGTTTGCTATGCACCAGGACCCCCAGATCCTTCTCCTCAGTAGTGCTTTCCAGCAGATCCACCCCTAACCTATATTGGTGCCTGGGGTTCTTCCTCCCCAGGTGCAGGACCATACATTTGCCCTTGTTGAACCAGAGAACCCACAGGAGTGAGTAAATGCTTCACTATCACCATTTATCTCTTTTTTCAAGTCTATGAGTGCCTTAAGGAACAAATTCAGACTTAATCTAATCAGATACAGCTCCAAAAAGAGACGAAGATCTTCTTATGTCGCTTCAGTATTTGGCCCTCAACCTGTATTTTGACTGCGCTGTCTTCAAACATGGCACTCAACCTTACTGCCACCGAGACATTCCTTCTGCTGTCCCACTGAAATTAGCCTTTTCCTTGGTTGCAGTCTAGTTCTGCCAAGCCATATGCTGCTGTTTCCCTCATCCATGCTCGAAACGCTCGCAAGCTCACGTATGCGGAGGCTCCCATCATCAGACTACAGATAGCATTTCAGCATTTCCTCCAGACCATCACCATTCTGTTGCTGGAATCACCCTAATGACTCCAACTGTCTCATCCACAGAAGGGAATGGTTCTCCAAGACAGGCCGAACACGCTTCTCCAAAGCGTGGCCCAAATTGGTCCTTTTGTAGAGCCTCATATCTAATTTGCTGTCCACTATCTCTCCATCTCTTTCAGCCTTATGGCTTTTACAGCTTCTGCTCCTGTGTATGTCTGCATTTCAGATTATATTTCCTTGGATGCATTAGCCTGGATTTTTTCCAAGATGCTCTTTTTTATTTCCTGCTCTCAGATATATATATATATTTTTTTTTTCTTAGGGCACTGCTTTGCACGGCTGTTTTCAGTCTTCTTTGCTGTATGACTCATTTTATTGTCTCCTGCAGATGTCATTAGCACAGTTCTCCATCTCATTATGAAGCAGGACTGGATTTCACACACTGTTCGAGCTTTCCACAAAATAATTTCTTGCTAGTTAGCCCTGTTCTCACTGTTTGCTTGGGCAGCCATGGTATTCCTCAAAAGGAAAGATCTTGGGGTAAGAGAATCTAAATAGTCCAAGTTTCCTGAAGTGCTACAAGGAAAATGCTAATGGTGTATCGAGAAGCAGGGTATGTTAACACCATTAGCTCCTGGAAGATTGTAGTTTTTCCCATGACCTGTTTTGTTAGGTATTTGAAGGTAACTCCTGCCAGGAACAGATGGTGTTCAAGCAGACAACTGGCAAGGGATCTACAAGAGTGCACGGAGATGGTGGTGTGCGTAAGTCTGGCCAGTTATCCGAAAACCGGTATGAATACAAGAGCAGATGCCAAAAGGCATTGTTTCTGTAAGAAAACATAGTTAAGTAGGACAAATAAACCTGTAGGTGAGGAAATTCAAGAAACTTTCTGATGGAAGGATGGTGCCTTGTATATTAGCAGCTCCCTTTTTGAAGCGTTTGTATCAAATAGCCTACGGATGGTTGGAAGTGAGTAACACTTTGACACGGGCCCGTACAAAAGAATATGATAATGATCTTTCACAGATGTGATGGCACAATTAAAACAGCAGACAAGAGAAGCACTTTTTGAGAAACATGTAAAAACAAACAAATCTCAATCCTCCACAAAATGCCTTCAAAGTGGTTGAATAAATTTCTTCCAGATTTTTACTCCAATATTATTCTACTTAAGACCAAAAAAAAAGGATAACATAGGAGACCTTCAAATGAATTACACTATACATTATGTATGTGTTTCAGATAATCCCTGCTAACTGTCCAAAAACATTTCATTTTCAGAAATTGCATACTCCTCCAGCATAAACATTACTAATGTGAAAGATAAAACCAGAAGGGAACCATCACCTTTCTAATGCTAAATATTGCACAAGCAGCTACCATCTATGTAATCTTAATGCTGCCTCAACACAATTTCCAAAATCGAATACAAAATTGAGAATAAATTGTTAGGAGATTACTCTTCAAGAGAACGATTGCCAGTAATCTCCTAATAAGACCTGTCACTTTGACCTTCATGCATATTTTTTTAGCACCTTCGCTTGCTGCAATGTTTGTGTGAATCTAAGTGCGATGAGGAGCCCATTCCAGAAGAAGTCCCTTGTGCATTACGCCTCAACAAACCACAAGCTTGAAATATCCATGGAACCGTTTGAAATATTTATGGCCACCAAGGTCAAGCCCTGGAGATCCTGGACAGAAATCTATCATGATCTGAGAAATGGAAACATTTCTTTCCAATTCACCCCCCCACAAAAAAAGTAGGTTTAACAAAGGCTTCAAAGTGTTGTTTTAAGCAAACCCTGCAGATACGGGGAAACATATAGAATATGTTTTCTCTGTCCACAACCCACCTCTCTGCACCACACAGATAACATTAATTTTTATAATGTCCCCTATAAAATCTAAATGTAAGGGGGGCTTAACCACAAGATTTCACGCCTTTATTTTGAATTACTGTATTTGTGGGGAGCAGAGGATGCTGCAGGTGGGGGAGCCAGAGGCAGCATTACAATTCCAAGTGCCAAATGCTGCAGCAGAAAAGCCCCATAAAGCTGTTTAACAAAAATAGCCCCGACACACTATTAGTCACCAGGGAACGGTAGGGCCAGAGCAGCTGCTGCACTTCAGATCGAGGTGTAATTCATGGTCCTGTTGTAGGAGCTCCACTAATGTCCTGAGGTTTCATCACCCATTGCGCACCAGCTTCATATTTCTCTCATATCAGCGCATCTATCTACCATTTAACGGACATATACGCAACTCCACATTTTGGAACACCACAATTAAATTAGAACTCATTTTTTGCCCCTTAAGCATCCCTCCTTGGTACATGATGGTCTTGGTAAGGGTATCTTAAGCATGGTCAAATGGTTTTGATTACGATATGACATCTTCATAATTGAGTAATTCAGGGAAAGTTCTAGCTTTCTGTAGGTACCATTTCGAAAATAGTTGCTGGCTCTGTTCCTCCCACTTAAAACAGCAACGTGTTCCTTCTCATTCTAACCAACAACTGAATGCTACAGTAGAGCTACAAAGCCCACAAAATGATACTTGCACAACTATTAAATAAAAGTTTGCTGCGATCAAGGCAATAATTAAAAACCATTAAAAACAAGTCATGGGCTGACCCAGCATCAGTCTCAACCCTTGCAGGCAATGAGAACTGTCACTAAAAGTGACAATTTTCTGGCTCATCAGGACACTGGCAAAAAAAAAGGCCCCAAGAAATCTTGTAATTTTTTTAACAAGATCCCAGTCTCTCTCACAAGTGAGGTTTTCGACTGCCAGATGGTCGATAGGAATGCTAATGGAAAGAGTTGAAGCTGAAATAAATCTGCCACTTTTAATCAATCACAGACAACTGTGTCATCAATAAGCAACTCGTGTTATGACAAACTCCCTTTGGTTCGCTACAAGCAAAGTTGGTAAAACGCATCACACCTCCGTATTCATTGCCAATATTGGACAACTTTAACTGGCAATTTTGAGGGTTAAAATTATTCTTTCCCTAGCAATGCTGTTATTTTGGATTCACTCTGAAAAATTGCTCAAAAGAACAACAGTTCAGTGTTATAAGCTATTTAGATAGTAGCTCGGTTGGGGAAAAAAAAGGCCACCAATCCTCCCCCCAAAACTCAAAAAATCCTCTAAAATAAGCTACTGCATAATAGAAATTCACTCCTTATTTTCAAGTCTTTGCCTACACACACAATGTGCGCTCTCCACAGCAGGGAAAAGACAATTATAAAAGGATAACTATGCGACAGGATGACTGACAGTCCATCCATCTCTCTCTCTCACTCCACTCCAGTCCCTCCAAACGTCTGGGGACCACGAAATCCAACACAGGTAGAAGTCACTAAAATAACTAAGTTCCTATGCGCTTTGTGGAAATCAGAAGTAGGAAGAAAAGACCCAAAAGAGCTCCACCACTGAAGGGGAAGGAGTTGACCACATCCCACGCAGGCACCAGCTGACCAACAGCTACGTGCCTCGCACCAGAAAACCCATCTCTGCTTGCAGGAAAGGCTCACAGAGGAGAGCTGGGGCTCTTGCTCCGTGGGAGGAAGGGAACGACCACGGGAAAGAAGATGGCAATCAGTAGAAAGCTAGACTTTGCTAGTTCCACTGCTCATGGTACAGGTTGCCACATTTTTAACAGAGGCTTCCAAATCCAGCCTTGGTGAGAATTATGTCTTTTTGCTCTCACTATTGTCCATCCATGTTTTGAAATATAATTACGAAAACAAGACTCTATGATTAGGCTAAGGAAATCTAATATTTTCCCAATTTAGAGGCAATATGGCATTCAGTTGCTTGAAAGAAAAAAAGAATAAATGATAGAAGTTACTACAGCACAAGAGCAAACGAGTCATTTCAAATCCATTTATGGAGACACAGGAAATTATAATTAGCCCAAGCTTCATAACTTGTCTATCAGTACAGCAGTAAGTCCATGCTTCTCCCTCATCGCCAAATTACAAACTCCCAGTATCTAACTTACAAAGACCAGAAGTCACCGCAAAAAAACTTTCAAGCTGGTTTTGCAACTCTCACTGGGCAAAATCATCCTGACGCAGACAGCCCTTTGCCTTCATCACCCTTCATCACCGTCGTCATCTCAGCAAGATGACACCTGTATAACACTGAGCATCAGACACCAAGCAGTCCCATTTTGCTTGGTTTTTTTTACATCCATCCAGGATCACTGGAACAGCATGATCACCCTTCGGTATCATTTTGAAAGAATATTGAACTGTGTGTGCACACAGAGAACACCGTGGATCCATTTTATGAAATAATGAATGCCAGGATAAGTATCCCAATATCGTCAAAATTTAAAACCAGCAATTTTTGTTCCAGTAATAATACTCTGAAAGATAATATGTTAGAGTTATAAGAGACTGCTGCAGCATCATAGATTAGTCTCATAGTATTGATCTTCAGGAGACCAAATGGCAGATATGTGAATGTTCCCTACAGTTTAATCAGTGAGCATCTTTCTATGTTTTTGAATTATTTTTTCTCCATTTTCCTATTTAATCGGGTTTTTTTGTGGTTTTGAAGTTCAAAGGAAAACAAAACCAACACAGCTATTTTTCCTTTTCACACAAAATGAAAGACTCTTTTTCTAGATTTTGAGAAAGACTGCAGTCAAAACAGCATGTAAGAGCCTAAGATAGACAGAAAGACAGTAACTAATGCCAGGAGACACTTGATAAGAGCTAAAGAAAAGCAAGATCATTAAAACCAAGGGTGATATCCTAAAATATATCTCATAAAAGAAAAGAAAGGTAAATATTTGCATCAATAGCGATAGACAGCATGTTTAGTAACTTATCGGGGAAAGCTGTAGCACAAATTTGGCAAAAATTCAGATGTTCTTCAGTAGATTGTTTTACCATTTCCTTCCAAAAGCATGCTCAAAGCCTAAGAACATCCATTCAGTAAACGACCTGCTTCGTTAGGGACTGGCAATTCTTTGTGATGCCTGCATACATACCAAAATACACATTGCTCCACATGAACCAAAGTCCACTGAGGTCGGTGGGACAAAATCCAGCCCTAGGTATGTTACAGTACAAAAAATCTTAAGGTGAACCATTTATAGAAGTCTTGGGTTATTGAAATAACTTACCTAAAGCATTCCCTACCTCATCTTAGTGACATTTTTAAAGTGGCTACATTTAAATTCACCTTTAAAAACTTGAATATTAGCGCTTCTACAGCTCCTGGCTTTGACCCTTTGGTTATGGTGGTAAACTGAGAGTGTTTAAATCATTTCAGATTCACCCTATTTTTACCCTATATTCAGACTTACCCTATTCTGGAAGCAGGCCAGATATCTCTGGAGCTGTGATGTGGAGCATGGCACACAGGCAAGAGGAGCTCCGCTGCTGAGAGCGTTTTAGTAAAAGATTAAGTCTTCCAATAAAAGCCTGAAAATCTTGATCAGTGTTTATTATTACTTGAAACTAGAGCCTAATACGGATACCCTCAGCTCCACTACATCTCCCACAGTGTACGCCCAGCACAGGCAACAGCAGCACAAACATCAGCTCTTAAAACTGCGGCCTGTAGAGAGGTAGGGTATTAAAGGCCTTGATTACTGTAATAGAAAAAGTCTTAGCTATTTCATTTGCTTTAAAATGCGTTTTAAAATGAAATCAGCAAATATTGAAATTGAAAAGAGAGGGAAAGTAATTTAGACAAAAATGCATCTGTTACTGCGGCTGGCCTCTCGCAAGTTCTCTGCAAAAAACATCTTAAAACTGGACTTCCCTGAATTGCAAATCCTATCAGCAAATGTTGAACCAAAAACTTGAGTTTTCTAGTGCCTGGTCTTCACCAAAAAGCTAACATAACGCTGTGCTTAATACCCGTGAGCGACTGAAGTAGCAACAAAATAATGAATATACACTATACTGCAAGCCCACTCAGTGCCTTGGATCTCAGGATTTCCTACTGCTTCATAATTTAAGACCGCCTTATGTTTTCAGGAGCAATTTTAAATTGCAACCCAAAGCTAATAGAAAACTACAGCCTAGTAATCACTGGATCTTCGAAATGTTCTCTGCCGATTCTCCCGATGAGATAAAAACAAATGCATAAAACCTGAATTTTCCTCCAACAGCTGTTTAAAGAATGTTTTCTGTAAAACTTGTTTTTATATATATAAATATATAAAACATACATATATAAAAGATAAATCCAGAACCTGAAGATTACCATGTACCAAAAGACAAACTTTCGATGTGATTTAATTACATCCATGTTCTCTGCAGTTGAACAAAAGAGGAGTTATTTATTCACTCCTGGATAAAATACAGGAAGCACCTGAAAAAAGCCCCACAACAAACCAGCAAATCTTTCAAACAAGTTTGGGCAAAGGAATCCTAGAATCAAGTTTCCCATCCATCACACTGGGAGCCGTGCACTGTTTTTCCAAGGCAAGAGAGAGGTGGCCGGGGTCGGCAGAGGTCAGCGAGATGAGGTTAATTTTTACAGAAATTTTTCCCTTCCAACCAAGATCTCTCTAGCTAGTCAGTCACTTGCTAGTAAGTTACTTTGCATTATACAGAATTCATGATTTTTTATGGCCTACATATACCACACTTTACATTGGACTCGGGCCACTAGCAGCAAAAAACCCCAAACCCCAGTGGCTTTAAATCCTTAATTAGCCCTTTCTTTGTCTTTTCTTCCCTTCATGCTTCCCCTCCCTCTGTACTGTTGTTTTTTTTTTGTTTTCGTTTTTTTTTTGTTTTTGTTTTTGTTTTTTAATAAAAAAGAATTAAGTATTTCATGGTTTTGGAGTTGATGAATCAGTATTTAGGTTTATTTTCATGAAATGTCTGACACATTCTATCTGAGCCATACAAGATCCATGTACGTAATCCAGTTAAACCAAATTATTTCATTATCCCAACGCTTTCCTGGGGAAAAAGGAACAAGAATACTTTAATAAATAACAGGAAAATGAAATTACGGATGCACGGATAAAAAGCAGTTCTATTCCGACAGGGATTTGAGGAAATCTAAGGTATATGTACTCTGAACTTTTCCCATGAGGGAACTGAAGCTTTTTCAGCAAGCTTCTCTCTTATACTTCTGGAGTATATATATTCTGACTTCAAAAATAAAAATATGTTACATAAAATCTGACAGTAAGGTCCAATAATTTTTTACATTCCAGTTTGCCCGAAGGCCAAAATCACATTTGGACTGGACCAGGCTATAGGCATAGAAAGCTCTTATTTCACCAAAATGTTTAGAAGATTTGAAGAGGTGTGACAGAGGTGGCATCATAAATGAACACATCAGCAAAAGGTAGTTTTTTCACGCTACCACATCACCGAGAGCCATCAATGATCCTAATCTCCTGGACACTGTCCAGAGGAGGAGGAGGAGGAAGAGGAGGAAGAGAGGCCCCAGAAAGTACAGCCTGATGTAGGAATACCCAGAGAAAGCTCACAGGAGGCATCCATCAGTGACATGAGCAACCTGAACTGCTCTCCAACCCATCTTGCTCCACAAACAACCTACACAAAGGAGTTCACCTTTCTTCTACTCTGTTCCTGTCAGTTTTTTATTATAGTATTTCAAAAGGTATGAATAAAGTGCAAACACGTTTAAGACGTGCTATATTTTGCCTACCATTTGTTTAAGCCAATATCACTTGCACACAGTTCATTTGGGAGGAAATGGAAAAAGAACAATCATCTAAACCACCTTCATCTAAGTAGCACATTTAGGCACAGAATTAACCCCTGAAGTGCCTTACTAAAGCACAAACTGGAAGGGCCTGTCTCTGCCCCTAGGAGCCAGGCAGCAGGCGATGCTCACTGGGTATCTGGGCTTACCGCCTTGTAACAACCAGTCATATGTTTTAACCCACCCCGATACCTGTCTTGCTTCTCTTCATCTAATCATTTGATTCACTGTTGACTTTAATCTCCGTTATTAATTCATCAGGTGGCTGATTGATTCAACTACAGCTTTAATCTGATGATTGTCTCACTCAACTTCAGCAACAATAGTTTTAGTTAGGACTCCAAATTATTTTGCTTCTTTATTGCTGCATGATAAAATCCGTGCAGAACTGTACAAAGCCATTTTTCTATTAAAACTACCGTGTCCCCACTCTAGACAGGCAAAGATAACCTTACAAAATAAATATGCCAGCCACTTCATTCCGCTTCTGAATTTGTATGTGTGTCCTTCATACTGCAGATCTCAAAACACTCAGATTAAATATGTTGATAACTTCTTAAAAGAACACTATCCTGTAAAGTAGCATATATTTCTTTCACATAAATACCACATCTAAATACATTTCTGAATAAAGAGACTATTAAATACATGACCAACACTGCCATTCTGTACGGGACCTGAGAGCACTCTCAATATCCAAGCATCTTCCAGTGCTCCAATTCAGCAAGGTTGCACTCAACCCTGAATATCACAGAATCATAGAATGGTTAGAGTTGGAAGGGACCTTAAAGATCATCGAATTCCAACCCCCCTGCCATGGGCAGGGACACCTCCCACTAGAGCAGGTTGCTCAAAGCCCCATCCAGCCTGGCCTTGAACACCTCCAGGGATGGGGCAGCCACAGCTTCCGCGGGCAACCTGTTCCAGTGCCTCACCACCCTCACAGGAAAGAGTTTCCTCCTAATATCTAATCTAAATCTCCCCTCTTCCAATTTAAAACCATTACCCCTTGTCCTGTCACTACATTTCCTGACAAAGAGTCCCTCTCCGGCTCTCCTGTAGGCTCCCTCCAGATATTGGAAGGCTGCTATGAGGTCTCCCTGGAGCCTTCTCTTCTCCAGGCTGAACAACCCCAGCTCTCTCAGCCTGTCTTCATAGGGGAGGTGCTCTATCCCTCTGAGCATCTTTGTGGTCCTCCGCTGGACCTGTTCCAACAGGTCCATGTCCTTCCTGTGTTGAGGACTCCAAAGCTGGACACAGTACTCCAGGTGGGGTCTCACGAGCACAGAGTAGAGGGGTAGAATCACCTCCCTCGACCTGCTGGCCACACTTCTCTTGATGCAGCCCAGGATGTGGTTGGCTTTCCGGGCTGCCAGTGCACATTGCCAGCTCATGTTGAGCTTCTCATCCACCAACACCCCCAAGTCCTTCTCCTCAGGGCTACTCTGTAGCCATTCTCCGCCCAACCCAGATTTCAAATCTGTGGCACCATGTCATGCTGTAATAGCCTCACTGTATCCTTCCCCTGCCAGCTATCGCAGTCCTGCTTGAATGGAAAGATTTCAAATCGTCTGGTTTTTGACAGTTGCTGAGCCAGGCGGTGCCATGAAAGGGCACTTAGGGGGAGAGGTTCTCCACTTGCATGTGCACTTGGGCGATGGACTGCAGGTCCTGAGGTCCGTATGTGCTATACCCTATTCTGAACCTTCCCATCACACCTCTGTAGCAGCACAGGTTTTTTTTCAAGTGTAAAACACGGGGGAGAGGAAAATGTATGTAAAAGCTGGTGGTTTCCTCCCTTCTTTCTGGGTCACAAGGAAGGAGCCTGTACGACAGAAGGAGATGGGCTGCTCTAGAGTGGGTGGGAAAGTTACCTCGGTTCCTGCATATGCTAAAGGTGGCAATGGGTTTGTTCAATCTAACGCTATGTTGCATTGGAGGAAGGGGAAAACGCTGGGCAGAAATTTCTGACTCATAATAAACTGGAAAGGCAACAACACGAAGAAGAAGTTAAATTTGCTGCATGTATCTCCCAAGACCACTTTTAGAAGTTGTCTCAGTATGTTTCATCCCATATTTACTAACAACTGCAGCAAGGCAAAAGTGAAATCAGTCAGCACACCAGAAGCATCACTGGGTAATGGAACAGCACTTACATAAATGACTAAGTTACAGTACACTGGCCAATTTAAAGCTAATTATGTAGATGCTGTTAAATATTACGTGAACAAACACGGTTTTGCATAGTTTCAGGTTTTGCAACAAACTGCTATAACTTTCCAATGCTTTACCCAGCCATGGTGAAAGAACTGCAGTCACAACCACATAATGATTGTCAGCTATCTGCTCTGGCAATGCGTGCAAACAGCAAGAAACAAGAAGCTTCATGTGACTGCTCTCCTAGTTTTTGGGTATTAGTCTTGGTAAAAATAATGTATTCCATATTGTAGTGAGAAAAATTTAATTTTTTGTTTGTTTTGTTCCACTTCCTTCATTATTTAACAAATACTCGCTGAGGACTCCACTTCATTTGCAAATCTAACACATATCATACATACACTTCCCCTGGTTTATGCTAAATATATACTGTAAAGATCAACAGATATATGCTGCAAAGATCAACAAGCAGACCCTGCTGGACTAGGGTCAAAGGAAAATCAATTCAGAAACCAATCATTTTCCACCTGGGAAAACACGAAGAAATAAATCGGAAAAACCTACAGGCTGAGAAGGAACATTTCATGGCACTGAAGCACTCCCAGCCCCGACAGCAGGACACGCACCTCCAGGGTTTGATAACAAGAGCCATAACACTTCGGATTTCTTTGTTTCTTCCCACTCTCCTCACCCCCCATATCACACGTAACACGCCACTGAAGTTCAAGACACTGCACATACGTATGTACATTAAGCCTCCCATTAGATCCACTGAGTGTAATTTGGAAGAAAAAAGCTCGCAGAGCATTTTCTGACAACCAGCCTGAAAATGAGAACATAGATAAACAAGGCACTCGCAATCCAACTGTCACACAAAATTATCTTCTGCGCTAAAATTGCTCCTATTTGGTCTTAAAAGGCAAGACGAAATTATTTCAGACAGTCACAAAAAATCCCCTCTGCATTTTTGTGCTGCCCAACCAACCTCCCCTGGAATCTCACGAGGAGACAATTTTCATGAGTGGGAGGCGGAAAAGCAATATCCAATTTATATTAAACAAACAAGAAGGCTGCTGTAAAAATAAGAAGACTTGACCTGGGTCTGGGCCACGAGGTCGAGCCAGATCAATGCCTTTTTAGTTTTAAATTGAAGGCACACTAATCATTTTGGGTAAATGGAACCAAGCACTGGATTTGGCAGATGCTTGTTATTGCTAAAACACTCGCATGAGTCTAGATGTGCCCTCGCTCAATCTTGAAGGGTTTATTTATGTACATTTCTTAAAGGTTCTCGTAAGTTCAAATAAATGACAGCTCAGGAACGCTCCTCTGCAGTCCCAGCAGACCGTGTTCCCTTATCCGTACACTAAACCATATTTTGACAATATTAAATGTCTGTACTATAAAATTTGAATGCTCTTAATGAATGACGTACAACTAGAGATGATTTGCAGCACCACTGAACTCACATAAATTGGTACAGTTCACATCGAGAAGGCTTCTTTACATTATTTCTCCAATCATTAAGCTATTCCAGGGGCATTTTTCTCCAATTATGTTTTACCCAGTGAAAATACAGGTGGGTTAGTTGCCATACAGAAATTTTGGCATTTTATTCCAGTACTCAAAAATGAATGACTCCAAAACTGGGATTCTTAGGAAGAATACTCCATTTTAGTAACATAACAAGCTAGAAAACCTTTAACTTCGTTTCTCTTAACTCATTGGTGGAACAGGCGTGAAAGGGGGAAACGCTTCTGTCACTCACCTCCTGGGGGAGGAAGGAAAGGACTGAGGGACGAAGGATGAAGGAACGAGCTTTTTGGCAACGTCACCCTAGAGAACCTGGGTCTGGGGACGCTGGGTCTGCGCTTCAATGGGAAAGCGCAGAGCTGCTGGAGTAACTGCTGCAGTCCCTTGGGAGTCAGTGTCAGAAGAAGCTCCTGCAGCAGCAGCCCGAAGATGCCCAGACCCTGCAGGCTGCAGGTGATGGCTGGGAAGGTCCTCCTTTCCTCAACATCATGGAGCACAGCCAGGAAAAACAACATCTGTACTTATTTCAGAGTTTAACGTAGCTGTATTTTCAGGGGTATCAAGCCCATCAGATGTGAAAGAAAAATCATTGGTATCACAGAATCACAGAATTGTCAGAGTTGGAAGGGACCTCTAGAGATCATCTAGTCCAACTCCCCTGCTAAAGCAGGGTTGCCCAGAGCACATCACTCAGGACTGCATCCAGGCGGGTCTTGAAGCCCTGTTCCAGGGCTCTGGCACCCTCACCAGAAAGAAGTTTTTCCTCATATTTGAATGGAACTTCCCATGTTCCAGCTTGTGCCCGTTGCCCCTCGTCCTGTCACTGGGAACCACTGAAAAGAGTCCGGCTCCACCCTCCTTCAACCCACCCTTTAGGTACTTGTAAACATAGATAAGGTCTCCCCTCAGCCTTCTCTTCTCCAGGCTAAAGAGCCCCAGCTCTCTCTCCTTTCCTCATAAGGGAGATGCTCCAATCCCTTAATCATCTCTGTTGCCCTACGCTGGACTCCCTGCAGTAGTTCCCTGTCTCTCTTGAACTGGGGAGCCCAGAACTGGACGCAGTATTCCAGTTGTGGCCTCACCAGTGCAGAGTAGAGGGGGAGAATGACCTCCCTTGACCTACTGGCCACACTCTTCCCTATGCAGCCCAGGATTCCATTGGCCCTCTTGGCCACAAGGGCACATTGCTGGCTCATGGGAAGCTTGCTATGCACCAGGACCCCCAGATCCTTCTCCTCAGTAGTGCTTTCCAGCAGGTCCACCCTTAACCTATAGTGGTGCCTGGCATTCTTCCTCCCCAGGTGCAGGACCCTACACTTGCCCTTGTTGAACCTCATTAGGTTCTTCTCTGCCCAGTTCTCCAGCCTGTCCAGGTCACGCTGGATGGCAGCACAGCCCTCTGGAGTGTCGGCCAGCCCTCCCAGTTTGGTATCATCAGTGAACTTGCTGAGGATACACTCTGTCCTCTTGTCCAGGTCACTGATGAACATATGCTGAGCAAAACTGGACCAAGTATTGACCCCTGGGGGATACCACTGGTTACAGGCCTCCAACTTGACCTTGCTCCATTAATTACAACCCTCTGAGTTCTGTCACACAGCCAGTTCTCAACCCACCTCACTGACCCCTTGTCTAGCCCACACTTCCTTAATTTTCTAAGGAGGATGTTATGGGAGACAATGTCAAAAGCCTTGCTGAAGTCAAGGTAGATGACATCTGCTGCTCTCCCCTCATCCAACCATCCAGTTGTAACATCATAGAAGGCTATCAGATTGGTCAAGCATGATTTACCCTTGGTAAATCCGTGTTGACCACTTCCAATAACTTCCTGTTCTTTAAGATGTTTGGAGATGACATCCAGAACAAGTCGCTCCATTACCTTCCCAGGGACGGAGGTGAGAACAATCAGCCTGTAGTTCCCTGGGTCCTCCTTCTTGCCCTTTTTGTAGACTGGAGTGATGTTTGCCTTTCTCCGGTCCTCAGGCACCTCTGCTGTTCTCCATGACATTTCAAAGATGATGGAGAGTAGCCCAGCAATAACATCTGCCAGTTCTCTCAGTACTCGCGGGTGCATCCCATCAGGGCCCATGGACTTACGGATGTCTAGTTTGGCCAAGTGGTCTCTAACCCAGTCCTCCTCTACAGAGGGAAAATCTTCCTCTCTCTAGACCCTCCCCTTTGTCTCCAGCGTCTGGGATTCATGAGGGACGGTTTTAGCAGTGAAGACCAAAGCAAAGAAGGCATTCAGTAACTCCGCCTTCTCTGTGTCTTCCACCACTAAGGAGCCCACCTCATTCATCAGTGGGTCTACATTTCCCCTAGTCTTCCTTTTTCTATTGATATACTGAAAGAACCTCTTCTTGTTATTTTTAACCGTAGTGGCCAAGTTAAGTTCTGCTTGAGCTTTAGCCCTTCTAATTTTCCCCCTGCATAGCTTCAATACATCTTGGTATTGCTCATAAGTTACCAACCCCCTTTTCCAGAGATCGTAAACTTTCCTTTTTTTCCTGAGGTCCAGTCAAAGCCCTCTATTTAGCCAGGCTGGTCTTCTTCCCTGTCGACTCGTTTTATGGGACCTGGGGATGGCCTTTCCCTGTGCTTTTAAGAGTTCCTCCTTGAAGTATGACCAGCCTTCCTTGGCACCTTTGTCCTTCAGGACTGTGTCCCAAGGGACACTCTCAATCATGTTCCTAAACAGGCCAAAGTCTGCCCTTCGGAAGTCCAAGGTGGCAGTTCTGCTGGCTCCTCGCCTTGCTTCTCCAAGAATTGAAAACTGTGATTTCATGATCACTATGCCCAAGACGACCTCCAACCTTTACATCCCTCACCTCTGTTAACAAGCAGCAGGTCCAGTAGGGTGCTTTCCCTGGTTGGCTCTCTCACCAACTGTGTTAGGAAGTTGTCTTCCACACAGTCCAGGAACCTGCGGGACTGTTCCCTCTCTGCTGTGTTGTATTTCCAGCAGACATCTGGGAAGTTGAAGTCCCCCAAGAGAACAAGGGTTAGCAATCGCAAAACCTCTGCCAGCTGCTTATAGAATATTTCATCAACCTCTACATCCTGGTTGGGGGGCCTGTAACAAACTCCCACCATGACATCTGCTTTGTTGGCCTTCCCCTTGATTCTTACCCATAAACACTCAACATTGTCATTCACATTGTTAAGTTCTAGGCATTCAAATCTGTCCCTAACATAGAGGGCCACCCCACCGCCTCTCCTTCCTTGCCTATCCCTTCTGAAAAGTTGATAGCCATCGATCGCAGCACTCCAGTTGTGTGAGTTGTCCCACCACGTTTCTGTGATGGCAACTATATCATGGTTTTCCTGCTGTACAATGGCCTCCAGCTCCTCCCATTTGTTGCCCATGCTGCATGCATTCGTGTAGATGCACTTCAGCTGGGCTAATTGTCCTGACACTTTTTGCCCTAATCTCCTTTTGACGAGCCCTAATCTCCACCTGACCGTGCTCAGGCCCTTCTGTAGTTGCCATCCATGGCCCTTTACCCCCAGGCTCATTACTAGTGGGCCTGGTTTTATCCCCTTCCCCCTTCCATTCTAGTTTAAAGCCCTGTCCATGAGCTTTCCTAACTCTTGGCCTAGTACCCTTTTCCCCTTTCGGGATAGGGTTTTCCCATCCTTTGCCAGCAGACCCGGTGTCCTGTAAATCAAACTGTGACCAGAGACCCCAAAGCCCTGCTGGTAGCACCAGTTACAGAGCCAGGCATTGATCCGCCTGATCTTTTTGTTAACCCAATTCATCAGTCCCCAAAACTGGAGGGGCAGAGGAGAACACGATTTGTGCTCCTGAACCCTTGACAAGTCGTCCCAAGGCCCTGAAATCTTTCTTCATTGCCCTCAGACTTCTTCTCTCTAACTCATCACTGTCTGCCTGTAAGATCAAAAGGGGGTAATAATCTGAGGGCCGTGTCAGACCAGGAAGCTTCTTGGTTATATCCCTAACACGGGCCCCAGGGAGGCAGCAGACCTCCCTGTGGGAAGGGTCCGGTCTGCACATGGGACCCTCAGTTCCCCTCAGAAGGGAACCACCTGTAACTATCGCCCTCCTCTTGCTCTTCACAGAGGTAGTCTTAATAGATGGAGCTGGCTGCTTCGGCAACCCCCTGGATGGGGCTTTATCAGCATCCTCAATTCCCTCATCCTCTATCTCCAGAGGCCCCTGTCTGTTCTGTACGGGCACCTGGGAAGGCGGGGGAGGCCTGGAGAGGACTCTCCTGCTGCCCTGAGTGGGTACCTGCTTCCATTCCCCCTCATCCTCTCCTCGTTCCCCTCCTTCTGCCTGGTGACAAGAGGGCAGGGGATCCTCTGCCTCTCCTGAAGCCTCCACCTGCTGCTTTTTCCCTAAGGATGGCAGGGTGTGGCTCCACCAACCTATTTCCCTTTCACATTCCCACATGTTCCTCAACCTTTCCACTTCCTCCTTCAGCTCAGCCACCAGGCTGAGCAGATCATTTACAGCCCACACAGGTGCTGCCTTTGCTGTCCTCCTGCCAGGGTGACAGGCTCAGACATTCCATGTAGCCCCTCACCTGGAGAGAATCACAGAATGATATGGGGTTGGAAGGGACCTCTGGAGATCATCTAGTCCAACCCCCCTGCCAAAGCAGGTCCACCCAGAGCAGGTTGCACAGGAACGTGTCCAGGCGGGTTTTGAACATCTCCAGAGAAGGAGACTCCACCACCTCCCTGGGCACCCTATATACACAGCCTGGACAGCTGTGTGTTTCTGTGGTAGGTCAGTATGGGTGGCTTTATTCCTTTTGGCTGTGGCTACAGACCTAGTGGAGACCATCTCTGGGTGTTTTCTTTCTAGTCAACCCAGCCTGCCTCCCTGCTCTCCCCTTGTTCTTTCCCATGCCGCTCTCTGTCATGGCCCTACCTCGCCGACCCACTGGGGCTGGGGCTGTGAGTGGGGGGTCCAACCCTCACCTCGGGCTCACCTCAGTCCTTGCCGCCGCTGCTGCCGCTGCTGGCAAGGGAATCTTGAATTCAAAACAGCCCGAGTCACGGAATCACAGAATCACAGAATCGCCTAGGTTGGAAGGGACCTTTAAGATCATCTAGTCCAACCTTAAAAAAAAACAACAAAACAAAACAAAACAAACCCAAAAACAAAACCAAAAAAACCACCAACACTAAGCCATATTCCCGAGCACCATGTCAACTCGTCTTTTGAATATCTCCAGGGATGGTGCCTCAACCACTTCCCTGGGCAGCCCAGTCCTATGTGCAATGACCCTTCCCATGGAAAAAATTTTCTTAATATCCAATCTGAACCTCCCCTGGGGCAACTTGAGGCCGTTTCCTCTTGTCCCATCGCCTGTGACTTGGGAGAAGAGACCGACCCCTCTTGGCTACACCCTCCTTTTTCAGGGAGTTGTAGGGAGCGAGAAGGTCTCCCCTCAGCCTCCTTTTCTCCAGGCTGAACAACCCCAGCTCTCTCAGCCTCTCCTCCTAAGACTTGTTCTCCAGACCCCTCACCAGCTCCGTTGCCCTTCTCTGGACGCGCTCCAGCCCCTCAATGTTTTTTTTGTGGTCAGGGGCCCAAAACTGGACACAGCACTCGAGGTGGGGCCTCACCAGTGCCCAGTACAGGGGGACTATCACCTCTCAGGTCTTACTCACCACGCTAAGTCATCAGAATAAATGTCAAATCCCGACTTATTCCTTATGGAAGGATGGGTTTGGGGAACTGGTTGGGGTTTTTTTCCCTTTTTTGGGGGGGGGGAAATTAAATATTTATAAAATTAAAAAAATTAAAAATCTTTCCCCATCCTTCTGTCCTATGTCAGTGATGAGAGAAATTAATTTGAGAGCAAAGGATATAACCTGACACACTGTTCACCAGGCAGCGTGCTGGTTCCTGCCTCCGCAGGCGTTTGCTTAGCTCTTTGTCAGCTTGGGAGCATGGTGCTACGCGGGGAAGCAATGCATTTTTTCCTCCTCTGCCCTCGCTTAATAAAGAGGGAAAGGCTGGTGGTCATCACATTTTAGCATTCAGAAGTTAAAAACACACACTTGTTTTAAAACATGTTGGGGCAGATGGGTTTCTTTCCAGTTCTTGCCTCTGATTTATCTCCTGATATCTGATTTATCTCCTGATATCTCATATCAGGATATCTTCACATCCTGATATCCCGATATCTTTCTCTCTCTTTTATCTCAACAGGCTTCTTAGCTCATATGAACAGCAGTAACCTGGCAGCGTTAGCCAGGTTACGACATTACTACAGGCTTTACTAGATCAACTGTGGACAAATAAATGCATGCGTCAGCTCCTTTCAAGGTCATTCGTAAAGCTCTCCCCCGTACAACTAACTTTTAATAAGGCAGATGGATGACATGAAAAGCAGAACCTTGGAAGTCTTGAGTGCACTTTTTCTTGACTTTGCATTTTGTAAATAAAATACTAAACATAATTTGTATAAGCTTGTCCCTCTAGAAGTTACAAGACTGGAAAATACTGGTAAGATTTATTTTAAGTGGAGGTACTTATCAAATGTCACCATTTTCCTGTTCAAAATGGCTAATCACTTTGATTAACCTTTGATTTAAATGATTATATACCACAGTGAAGCATAAACATACATAAAATTACGCTCCAAAGAAATTCTCAAAGCGCAGATCACATAAGAAAATGGTTATGCCAAAGTGGTTAGAGAATTTATTTACCGCATACATAACATTCAACCCAAAAGCTGACTCCGCACGCTCAACGGGAAAGCTCCCACATGTGCATTCATACCCAGGAATCACAGTCTAGTTAATCCCGTGGCCGTCACAAGACTGCTTCCAGGGGAAACACCAAAAATACCAACCAAACAATGAGTAAGCTATAGAAGAAATTCCTAACTACCATCATCAACAAGTACTACCAGTATCACAGAATCACATGGGGTTGGAAGGGACCTCTGGAGATCATCTAGTCCAACCCCCCTGCCAAAGCAGGTCCACCCAGAGCAGGTTGCACAGGAACGTGTCCAGGCGGGTTTTAAACATCTCCAGAGAAGGAGACTCCACCACCTCCCCGAAGGTATCTTCTGTAAGGAATTTTATTCCCGGTGGGAAATCGGTGCTAGCGCATTAGCCACATATAAAAAGAAGGCCTGAAGCAGCACAAGGCAAGAAATAAAATTTAGTATCTCACTTTGAGTAAATACATGAGTTCCAAGCCATGTAACAGACTTCAAAGCAGAGAGAGAAAAACAGAATATCAAAGGTAAATTAGACAGAGCACTGAAGGAAATTCTGAAAAATAAAAATATATGGTGGAAAAATTAAAGCATATAAAAATACTCCTAAGACCCCATCTCAAAGGGCCAATTTGTACAGAGAATGCATACCACCAGCATTAGCATGGAAAAGTCTCTCTCTCAAAAGCTTTGTATCTGCCAAACACGGGGACTTGTCCCTCTTCAGAAGCTCTGCTCCATCACAAATTGCTGACCTGTAGGGCTCACCGCAGACAACCATCACGACGCCAGACTCTACCGCATCAGCTGCTGTGAACAAACTTCTAAAATACCCATTCCTACTTTTTTAAACCATTACTGCAGTGTCATTTTTCCTAATTAAAAAAGGTTCTGAAACAACAACTCTCTCCTTGACACAGCGAATCCAGACTGCTTGAGCTGAGCTTTGTTTCACGCCCTTTTGGCTTGATCTAAGTGATCTGGAAAATGAGCTCACTCTCTTCCCCTCCACAAATACCAGTCTCATAATGTAAAATAAACTAAAAAATATTGTACATTAAAAAAAAACCCGTTTACTTTGGGTTTATAAAAATAAATTATAAACCACGGCCAATGTAGAATAAGCATTTAGGGCCTTTGGAGTTGCAGCTGAGTTAGGAACACCCAGCCTGGACACAGCATGGCACTCAGCACAATTCCACCCATAAAACTACAAATAAAGGGTTTATTATTATTGGTGATCCTGGATGTGAGGGTAAGAGGTAGCTTGGGGCTTCTTCCCTCCTTATTCCCCAGGAGAAACAAATACAGGTTCTGACGGACATCCGCAGTATCAACAAGTGAAGAGAAGGATTTCAGGCGGGGTGTGATAAATAGCACCCCATGCCCCCTTCCTCCCACAGAGTTACTAAAAATAATCTGGCAGAGCCAATGAGATCGAAAAAAAAACTTCTACCTTATGGAGTAATATTCCCATCCCGGATAATAAAGGGGGTTTTTCTGGGGCCGTGACACCCATTGATAAGCCAACAAAAATGTAGCTGGAGCAGATGCTAATTTGATGTGTGCATCCCAGGGCAGGACCTTGAGCAGTGGAATAAATCCCTGGATCTGCAAACGTATGGTTAGTGATATCCTGATCCCGTGGCTCTGAACCACAGGTGGAGCCACGTGTGCATGAGTACAAGCAAAATGGATGGTCAATAAATACAATTGAGACCACGGAGAGATGTGGAGGTGAATTTCCAAATCTAATCAAATCTGAGATCTCTACCAAGGGCTTTTGTCATACTCATAGCAAGCATGATTTGGTTTTCTATTATATATTCATATGCTTCCATTCAGAACAACTTTGTTTCATTACAACGGGTTCAGCTGTGCTTCACAGTCCTGCCTCATTTCTTCTAAGGCAAATTCTTCAGGAGATTAACCTGACACATTTATTCCCCTGATAATTTATCCTGTCTTTTCTGATATCATTACCAATTTCAAGCGCATAGCAATAAATAGGCTTCAAGTTTTTAAAAAGCAGTGACTTAAAAGCTTTCTTGTTCCCACATTTTCGCGGTACAACACATTTCACTTTACAAGTAATGTTGTAAGATTCAGCTTAAGTAAATATAAAATAAATTATTAAGCTTCTAACCAAAAGCTTCCAGACCTAAAACCCCTCTTCATTGGACTCGAAGAGCTCCAGCGCATGGCACAGCTCTAACTGCAGTTTGAAGTAGCTCAAAGTGGCAATTGTTCTTTTCTAGGAGTTCAACATATTATTCTTATGCTTCATATGCACAGAAGACATTACTGAAGATAAACTGTGCAACTGGTAATTGAAATTAAAGTTGCAACATCTATTATGGTCACATCCACCATGCCACATCTCTAACAGAGAGAGAATGAAACGGCTTTTGTGTATGAAAGCACCAATCGTGATACCCACTGGAACAAAAATGCATTAAGAAATGCAATGACATACATTTACACAATACAAAATTTCCAAAAATTACTTACATCGTTATTACCAGTCTTCTACCATCTTGACAATAAGTAAAACCCCAGTATAATTCTGGGAGATGTGTCTGAGAAAAGCATGTCTTTTTCTAAAACTCAGAAAGCTGCACAGCACTCACGGTAAAGAAACCTGTTCAAAAATGCAGTTTGCTTGTGAGAACATCAATGTATATAATGTCTACTTATCTAAAAAGGAGAAATCTGCACGATCTTTGGAAGAATACTTTCAAAGTACCTTCCTAGCAAAATTTCAGAAAACACCAAAGATTTCTGAGATTTCAAAATCAGGATTTTTCATGAAATAACACACAGATAAACTATATCATCTTTGGAATCCCAGTAACCATTAAGTGATTAAAGCTATACTAAAAGGGCCACCAGCTGAAAGAATATCCCGTTCAGTCATGCTCCTGGGACCATTAGCATTCCAGCTCTTTATAAATTTCTTGCAAATCAACAACTTTTTACAAGACCGTAACATTTGTTTATCATTACTCCATTAGTAAACAAAAGCTTTTCCAATATTTTAACTGATTAACACTGTAACTGCTAGTTTATGTCATATAAAAAAAAAGGAAAACTACCCAGGGATTGCGCCACGTCTGGCTGGTGTAACCATTTGGGACTGTTTAGTTTGAGGAAGAGGAGGCTGAGGGGAGACCTCATCACTCTCTACAACTACTTGAAAGGACATTGTAGAGAGGTTGGTGCTGGTCTCTTCTCACAAGCAAATAGCGATAGAACAAGAGGGAATGGATTCAAGTTGCAACAGGGTAGGTTTAGACTGGACATTAGGAAGAAATTCTTCACGGTAAGAGTGGTCAGACACTGGAACAGGCTGCCCAGGGAGGTGGTTGAGTCACCATCCTTGGATGAGTTTAAGAGTCGCTTAGATGTGGTGTTGGGGGATATGGTGTAGGGAAGAACATCGTAGGGTGGGGCTGATGGTTGGACTCCATGATCCCAAGGGTCTTTTCCAACCTAGATGCTTCTATGATTCTATGATTTTTTGGGAGATAATCTCAAGTCCTCTGTCCAGACATAACAGTGGAGAGTATTGCATAGCAAAGGGTAATTAAAAAGATGGAGATAAAAATCAACTTCCTATTTCCAGGGTGCTACATACTGTATATGAAGATGATTCTTGAGACACATGACCAACTTGGCTCCATCATCTGTCCAAGTCTGGTGAGGTATGCAAAAACTTAGCTTGCAAAAGGAAAGCAATAAAGATATTTCTTTATAAAAAAAATAAAATAAAACAATCTACTTTCCTACCTTCTAATTGAGATCAGGACTAAATCAGTAGCTCTAAAATCTGACTGTAGTACCGATGAACTTAAAGGATGGGATCAAAGCATGGTTATGCAAGGTGCTACTGCAGTCAAATGCAGTTTACTAAATATTTAAGGCATATAAAGGTAAGCACGCAGGACTGAGAATCCCTACAAACCAAAACGGTTAGCGAAATCTCTGCAAATGCTTCCTGGATAAAGATACATTATGCGCTTCATTCATTTTCTAATGAGCAATGTTCAGGATTTTATTATTATTAATTGCATATAAATTACCCTGATTTTTGTATCGCTGGGAAAGTATTTAGCCATTCACCTCTCAGAGGAATAATGCTGAACAAAGGCAATGAATGCATGGCATATAAGAACAATGCAGAACACAGAAATTTATGCATGCCATTTAAAAGGCACAGCATTTAGACTACTAGCAAAAAAAAAAATAATAAAAATTATGTCATAAACCTTTAATCGTAAGGAAAAGAAAAGTCCAACTAATGCTTTGCCAAGTCCTTGATTTCATTTAAGCAAGAACGTGGCCTGCTTCTGGAGTGCAAAATCTCCTTAACTCACGTATCTGCATGTATCCCCAACCTCCTCTGAAGTGTTCTGCTGAAAAATTCATTGTATCCGAGATCTGCTAATCATCATCAGGCAACTCTGTTATGCATCTTAAGGACGTACTTTAAGCTCTCAAGAAGAAAAATAAACATGTTTTATTAGCTGCTATTGGAAAATACTGATTTGTATTTGTTTAGAAACCTTTTCAAGTTGCACCACTGTCAAATCAAATATTTATGGCATGATTTTCCAAAGAGTTTCAAAAACCTGTGAAGAGTTTAACATGCTGACTCCAACAGGAGCTCCGAGTGCCCGATATTTCTGCAAACCTCAGAAGGGACAAGGTTTGGCTGCGGCAAAGCAGCTCGAGCATGGATGTTACTGCTGAACTCTGAAACGCAAACAGGATCCCGACCAGCTCCTACTTCCCATCACAGCATTTCATTTCAGACAACTGAACCAGCTCTATTTTACTAGAAATACCAGAAATATGACTCATTAAAACCTGCTAAACCCAAAGAAAGCATAGGCTAAATGCTGTTAGTTAATCCTCAATGCATCTTCACTTTCCTTCGCTAGTGGAAAACTTACGTGCTTGGGTCATTAGACATCACCTCCAGTAGCAACTTACAGAGGAGACTAAAAAGAACTGGAAAGCAAAGCTGTTGATATGAAGGGTGAGAAGTCGAACAAGGATGAAGCTATCTTGGTAAAATACCGAATAAAGAAGATACAGCAAAGAAAGAAAAGATGTCTGGTACATTGCAAAAACCTGCATCCCAGTTACCTTAGCTTTGCCTCCTCAGCCAAAAATCGAAGACTGTGCCGCTGGCCTCACGGTCAAATGAAACCAAAATAAGGGGTTTGGGTCTAGTCATGCTTGTTTTACTTAACTTCTGAGGGACGTGAACTTACCAACCCTCCCAGCTTCACGTTTTCAGGTATCCTACACCTCCCCGTTCTTCTACAAATAGACGATTTCTCGCTGTCCTCCCAGCCTCCCCAGTCCTTTCGCTTGCCTAAATCTGAACTACTGGAGCAAAGCCACCATCTTATATTTCAGAATTAAATACCTACATTTCCTTGTGGCATCAGGTTTCATAGCAAAAAACTAAGTATTTAAGGCAGGAAATAAATATATAACATCTAAGTAAGAAATCACTATACATAGACACGATTCAAATGATCATCCGACATGATTTCATAAACTAAAGACAAATAAAATAGTTGAATACTGCAGATCGGACACATCAATCTCCTTATACACTTTACAGCACACTACAAATCTGCCCAGCAAGTCGAATATTTTACTCATTAAAATAGTAGCTTTCATCACACTATAAAACATTTGCAAATGCAGACCAGAAAACCGACAAGCGTATTTACTGTAAAGCTTTATATTTGTGGCATCAATTAACAACAAAAGTTTGGAATAAAACTAAAATAAAAGCTCAAAACAGTTAAATAAAATCAAAACAGTTAGCTGTCAAAACAGATGGGAACTATATTTTTCAAATCAAGCAAAAAGCCAAAGCTTTTGAACATTTAGTGTCATGACAGCTGATACAGACAACTTAGATAGGAAGGACAAAAAATGTCAGGAGTATATAAAGAAAAGGTGTCCCTGGCTGCAAGATTCACATTTACGAATTTCCATTGACTTTTTTGTTGTTGTTGTTGTTGGCTTCAGGATGATTAACTTGCACCAAAGCAGACCTCTGATATGTGAACTATAAACAAGGTGCCACCGCAACACTGCAGGCAAAATAAATAAAAACAGAGCCCCGACATTATTTTAGCCTCAAACAAATGTTTCAGTCCCTACGTTGTCTGGCTCAGAAAGATACATAGACAGTCTCACAGACAAAGATATAAATGAACAATTGCAGTACCTTTTTCCCACACTGTTTACAGGGTTGGCTATATTCCTACTGGCAATAGATTTTCTTCTTGACAGCTTCTTGGTGTTGGTGCTGTCATCAGTGCTGTCATCCTCTTTCTTTGGTGTGTTACTTCCTTTGCTGTTCAGGTCCCTTAGCACATTATAATTAATTTTACTTGAGATTTTCTTCTGTTCTAACATCTTTTCAATTGCCTCTCCTGCTGTGCTGGCTTGAATTGGCTCCCGCTTCTTTGCAGATTTCTTTGGCTTAATTAAAATATAAAATTAGTGATGTAGACACAAACAAAGTTTCCGTGAAGCAGAAGGGCGAGCTGCAGTTCAGCAGTCCTGGCTCAGGTGCTGCTGATGCGGGGATGCAGGCGACGCGGCCGGGCTAAGCCAGCACTCCCTCTCCTGCTGCTCACCGGGACCGAGAGGTCTCTTTTCTTCAAGAGACAAGCGTTTGCTTTTTACCAAGTGCCCACACGGTTTATCACAAATTCTTTACGTAGTATTTGTAATGCCGCCAGGGAAGAAACGTGGGCCATTTCTCATGCATGAAAAAAATGGAGTGAACTCCTGTTACAGGAACAGGGACCCTGATAATATCACTCAGCATGTACATAATGAAATCCCCCTGCTAAAATTGCTTTTAAAGTTAGAGTCAAGCTGGGTCATGACTCCCCTAAGCACTGACAACTTCGTATTGGAACTGCAAGGGTATTTTCTATCAGGTTCGAATGCGGTGTGGGAGACCATCTACCCAACTCTCTCTCCATGCTGAAAAAGGCCAAGAGTATCAGCAGCAGCTTTCTAAGCATGGACTGGCATTAACACTGATGAAGCAGGAGACAATGTCGCCTGCAACTGCCCTCCCCAGGGAAATGCCGCGAGCCCAAGCCCAGCGTTGCACTGCGGAGGTTGATGCTATGCAGAGCCAGGCAAAGAGAAATCACCCGGGAGAACATTTCTATCCGTGTCCAATGCCTGGGTAGGAATGAAAGAAAAAACAACACACCTCTGTTTCTCATTCAGCATTTTCCTTTTCAAAGGAAGGTTTTAACACCAAGCTCTGCAGGAGATTTATTTTTCAATGGATAGTAGCCCCTCTGTTTACCTACATGGGTCAAGTGTTACCTTGAAATTGGAAAGCACTGTATTAATCAAGTTCTACTCGAGCTGTCAGAAACAATACAGAGTTAGAGAAAAACCCCTGTGTTGTCCGAACAAAAAGGTGGGTGTTTGGGCTACTTGGCGGTGCCAAGGAGTTATACAATTTTGAAAATTGCTGGTAGACTGCCACGTCTCCGTAAGCGCAAGATGAATGAGAAACTCTGAAGCATAAAACAGTGTTTCATTGTCTGGTTTTGTTTTTATTGTCGAAATACCTAGGGGAAGTAGGAAACTCTGTCTTCTGCATTAGGCGGAAAAAAGGACAGAGGATATATGCACTAAAAACTAACATGGATTGTAGCTGCATGTGGAAGATTTGACTTGTCACTTGCTCAATTACACAAAATACTAATGCTGTAAATCGTGAATATACGGCCAATTAGGCTGCTTTAAACTGCTAAACATGGAGACAGGACGTGCCATTTGTTAACATAACTGTCGCATTCTTTATGAAAGGTAGAACAAAATATTCCTTCAAGTGACTGTAACAAGGTTCTGTTCAGTTCTTCATAAAGAAATCATTATTGTAGGAGCAAAGAAAGCTACTGAAGTTATGGCAAGTACAAACAAATTCCCCATGCACACATTAAAAAAAAATTAGGCATGTCTTAAGACCTGTACTTAAATAAGCAAGCAATTAGGAGAGCAATCATAAATGCAAAGACCCAGCTCTGACTTTGCCATGCACAAAATTTTCTCGTAACAGCAACTTAAAATAAAAGTTTGGGCAAGAAAGTGTTTTATTCACCATCTGAAAAATTACAGCCTTGTATTCCAATAACAGGTAGAGATACAATAGCTCTTGCTCCTTTAGTGGTGACTTGTACCATTATGCCCATACCTCCTACATGGAGTTGATCAGCAAATATAATGAATTTCCAGGACATTTTCAAACAGACACAATTAGCACACATTTTAATACCTTGTGTTCCTTATAAATCCCAAGTTCTTTCTCTTTTGCTATTCTTGCTTCTTTTTCTGAAAGATGACAAAAGGGTAACCAGCATGAAGATTACACAGACTGCATGTTTCAGCAACGCTGGCCAAAAGGAGAATTTCAGTCCTATATACTCACCTTTTTGTTCCTTCAAATAATCTGCATTTTCTTTCATCCACAGCTCTGCTTTTATCTGAGCTTCTGTTTCGTTAAGTATATACTAAAAGACAAAACAAGTTTACCTACTTTCAGAAATCAACTTGAAAACCATAGAGCAAAACTGAATTGGAAAAACACTGGCAAGGTCAATTCTGCTTTTAAATGTTTTACATTAATAAAAGAAAATACGACCAAGATGTGACAATCAGCAAGCATTTTCAGTAACTTCTAAAGCTGGCAAAAAAACCCGGCATGTTTTCAAAAAACACTGCTTGGTTTCCAAACTATGACGGGGTGACCAACAACCATCCAGGACTCATTGCATGTGGTCTGTAATTAACCTAAAATGTTCCTGATTTTATGATCTTTTTCAGATTATATGAGAGAGCACCATGAAAACATGGTTGCCTGCAAGTAATTCTGCGTGTTGACGGTGGTCTGTAATTCAAAACAGTATGGGAACCCTGTGCTACCAAAACAGAATTTAGGCCAAGTTACTAAGATTAGTAGTTCAATGGCCACGTCTGTGTGAATGAAATAAGCTTAGATTGCTGGGGTTTTAGTACTTTAGATTTTAGAGAGCTGGGTTCAGTAACCACATCTAGGCTTTTTTCAGTTAACTACACTTAAGTCTCGGTAACATCATTAGTAGGTGTGGAGCTGTAAAACACACTGAAAAGTATTCAGATGAATCACAGATAAATAAGCAGGTAGGTAGCAGGCAGGCTGGTAGATAGATCTCCTCTTCAATTACTTAAATGTAAAAATAAACCCAGTATTTAGCACAACTGTCTGTGAAACAAAAGCTCTTTACAGCTGATGCTCTTTGGGAGCGAAGAACTTCCGCAGAATGGAGAAGACAAAGTGGGTCATCCTTCATGAACGAGACACTTTATTTTTAAGAAGCTGACCCAAAACTTGTAAAACGACGCTCAAGTGCAAGAAAAACAATTTGAGATTTCTCCACCTTATGGGTTTGAGCGTCCGAGATTTTCTCCGAAGTGAAATGCACGTCTAGGATTTTATGAGGAAAAAAACTCCGGTCAGATGAAACTAATGCAGGAAGGAGCCCTTCCTCCAAGGGCAAACAAGGCAAGCAAACAGCTGTGCAAAAGCTGGTTTATCAGACCAATATTTTCACTCTTTCATCTGCTTCTATTAAAGGTAAGCCCTAATAGTAAAACTGGCTTCCTCCTAGAACAGTTATTTATCCTTCTTATGTTTTTAGGGAGTTCATAATCCTGGGTTTACAATATTACAGCCTATTGCCATAGAAATGAACATGAGGTCATAAAAGCAGAGTGATGACTTCACCACAGAGCCTAGGAGAAGGAGAAGATGTGCTTGTTCTTCCCCCGTGATTGTTTAGGCGGTTCTGCACATCAGTAACCCCTACGCAACCCCATCGCTCTCAGTGATTTTGTACCCCAAAAGGAGTTTTTAGCGTTGCCGTTATCTGCTCAAACTGCACTTTAAACCAGCATGGCAGCTGGAGAGGACATCAGGCTCAGAGGCAGGAGACACAGACTTTGTTGCGTGTTCAAGCGTTGACCTGCTGTGTGGCCTTCAACAGGCTGTTTCCCACAGCTCTCTCTCTTTCATATTCAGGTTATAAGGTAAAGGGTATCTGTCGCTGCCACACAAATAATAATAAATCCAGAAAATGTTACAGAAATCTTTGAAAGAACACAGAAGCTGTACGTGCTGGTTTTACAGTTTGGTTTCCATGGCAGCCTCCTATCTTGAATATATCTTAATTAAATAATGAATTCAGAGCTCCACCAAACTTTTAAAAGTCCTTCTTCAGAATAAGAGACATTCTAAAACATAATTAATCCAGTATAGTAAGACTGAGCAGGAGCAGCAGTGCCATAGATAGATAAAACGGGCAAGGAAGACCAAATTCACAGACTTGCGGGAACCTTGGTTTTGATCTCAGATGACTGAAATCACTTGAACCACTCCATGGATCAGAGCGAAGAGGGTGAGAATAAACCAGATAAGAACCATTCCGTCTTTCTCAGACACCCAAACGCAGAGACACCCAGGATAAGAGGGCACCTTACCCGATCTATTTCACTGTCGTCGATCCCACTCAGATCTAATTCACCGTCTCCTGTATTCTCACCTACAGAGAACACATTTTAATTAAGTGGATGTTTGTTCAAAATCAATCGCAATTCAAGTTCTACAGTAAAGTAACATTTAATGATCGTTCTTCAGAGATTTGCATCCTTCTGCGTTCATCCAGGAGGTTTAACATGTTGCTCAGTATTTTCAATATGGGGGCACACGCACATACAAATTCAACACACGGAATTAATTTAAAATTCAGGAATTGGTACAGTTCTCTTCAGTGTTAAAAATCCATTGGACGCTTCCAGTTGCCTTTCCTCCCCCCCCCATTTTAATTTAAAGCCACAAATGTTCAGCAGGAAGCTAGAGAAACCATTTTAGGAAGATGAGCGCTTTCATCCTAACATGAATTTCATGTCAGAGCCTATAGGTCAATGATGAATCTGTAAATTCTGACTTATAAAATACTTTCTGTTTTCAGGGAAGCAGTGTGGACCACTGAATAACACATCATGCTGACAGTCATACCATAGCTTTCTTCTTGATTCTGATCTATCATCATTTGAACCACTTACCTCATACTAGTTGTGTAAAAAGACGTGTATTAGTTTTTCCCGCTGTTAAATGGGAATTATTAAAACATTTTCAAATTTTAAAGTAACTTTTAAAAGCTATGGAAGGGTCTAGATAAATGTTAAACTACAATGAGCTTCTGTAATTGTAATTTCACTAATTTTTCTAGTTTTGTATTTATTAAGACTTCTTCTGAAAACACAGTTTTTTATATTGTACCCATTAAAAAGCATAATAGCACAGAACTGAGGCCTAATTTGGGACCGGCACAATGTACAACAGCAAAACCTGATTTTCCACATCACATTAATGTACAGTAGTAATACACTATTAATGTAGTCCAGGTAGAGATGAAAATAAATTATTCAAACAAAGACTTATGCTGGGGAACGAAGCAATCTTCTTGGTCATCTCCATCAACTCTAATCAAGACTAGAAAAGAGATGACCCAACCAGTTTACTCGCAGAAAAAAACCCCAACACAACCACCCCCCCCAAAAAAAAAAAAACCCAAACCCAAACCAAACTAAGTTTCAACACTCTGCAAGAACAAATTAAAGCTGAAATGGTGCAGAACAGTTCCTGCTCCCCAGTCCTGGGGATGTGCCTCCTCCCCACAAACTAAGACCTTTGAATGGTTTGATGCTCCAGTCTGGTGCTTTCTCCCAGAGCAGAGCTCCTGAGCAGGATGGTGCTGGACCAGTGGAGAGGAGAGGCAGCTCTTCGATCCAATGGCAGGTTATGGCCACGCAGAGCCTTGAGGCTTTGAAGAGCACCAAATGGTGAAGACTGGCAAAACTCAGGCATTTAAACCAGCTGCCTTAATTATGTGAAATCACAGGGTTGGGAATCCAACCAAAACACCTGGTCAGGAATAAAGGCAGCGCTTCCTGAGGTGGTGCAAAGGATCTGGCTGCTCAACTCAACAGACATTTATTGGTATCAGACACCGAGCGCTTACAAACGTCTTCTCAAACTCCACCTTAAACAACCAACAGCAAGTTTTAAACTCTTCCCATACCAAGTCATAGACGAAACAGGGTTCATCCCAAAGAAAATGGTCTTTCGTAAGGAACCGCATAACACTGCACTTTGATTTTCTTCTGAAATTGTCTCATAAACGTAGTATCAACTTTACCAATTCAGAAAATCTGATGCTCATATGACTGAAAAGGAACATACCTCACTGCTGCTACCTTTAGAAATTAACTGTACTTTAGTCCCAGGCACCAGATTTACTTCACAACCTTTTTCCCCCAAAATACTTTAAAAGTGTAAAAGTGTATTATATAATAACTATATAATTGTTCAGTACACATGCTTTTCTTCTGGAAAAGCTGGGTGACAAAGTACATCCCAGTGATTTGCCGCCTCTTTAATATAACTCACTGGATTTTTTTTTTTTTTTAAGCAAATGGTAATTATGCAAAGCACAGAGAGGAATCCCTGTAGGTCACATCACCCATGGGAGGTCCGGAGTGTACCGCAAAATAAGTCTCTCCTGCTGGAACTAAGATAGAAAACTCCAGTGAGCAAAATGCTTAAATATTCACCAATACTGTAGTATCGTCCACCTGGGTCCAAAAAATCACAGAATGTTTCATTACGCAAAATAAAATAGCTCAATAGCAGAGTGCAAGAGTGTGGCCAGGCCAGAATAACCTGTCCCCTGCGTTGGAAGGAGTTCATTCAGAAATGGGACTCGAACTGGGTCTCCCATATTCCGCTTAAGTGCTTTAACCACTAAACTGTAGTACAGAAGGGGGCATGGTCTCCCCCTTCTTTGCTTCATCTACCTTTTGTTTCCTTGAGGTTTTTTGGGGGGAAAAACCATCCCAATTTTCCAATTGGTCTATCTCAGCGAAGAGAGGATTTTTGATTTTTTTTCATATTCATTGCACCAGATAAACTAATATATCAACTTGGAATAAGGGACAAAGGAAAAGGGAACCAATCTCAAAGATCACTAGTCTAGTTCTGAAAATGACAGGCTAGAGAATCAAAACTTGGAAGCGGTGGCAGAACTACTCCTGACTTAAGTCACTGCTCAACTTGACATAAAATTTAAAATTCTGTGCCTCCCAAAATTACATGTTGCAAAAACTGCCACAGCAGCTCCGGAAGAATAAAAATATCCCACGGAAATCAAGCCGCCGCTGCTTTTATTCATCATTAAACACCTCGCTCCTCCTATACCCTGCTATATTTTTGGATCAGAAGTTTAATATTTAATATGTCACAGTACAGCAGGTGTCTGTTCCCTCATACAGCCCTAATACACCAGCCTGAAAATGATGTAATTTCAGGCACCGTGAACAATTTCGCATGTCGTTTTAAATACAACTTGTTACTGAATTAGGTGCCAGTTTTTCTCATTGGATCAATTAGCAACGGGGACGGAAAAACTCATTCTCCAACTGGGAAATTGCAGAGAAGGATCCAGAAGCAAGTTATATGTAATAAGCATTTCCTAGACCCCATAACAGCAGTAAAGGGAGTAATTGCGGGATATCCCTCTGCCTGCAAGTGGTCCTTTTTCCTGCCACGGCGACAGGCGTTCGTTAAATGCGAGGGGCTTTTCAGAAGAGAAAGTGCCTTCAAACCTCTATTTTAACACTTTGACTGAGAAAAATAAACACGCGTTTTGTTACGGAATGCCGATTCAAAACAGAATACCTCCGTTTTGATCTGAAAATTTCCACAGCAATCATTTCCAACGTGAGTAGACTCTACCAGCCGTAAATATCCCTCTGCTTGATGTTATACGGCTCACTCCAGGGCATGGAAAGTAAACCCCTTGCCTTTTTATATACTAGAAAGATCTTCCCAGCTGCTAAACTTTTCAAAACAATTTCTAAATGATCATTTTCTCCTTTAATAAAAGGGTCAAAAATGAAATGTTCAACGAAATAAAAACACAGATGTGGCCAACATCTGGTCCAACCTCTTAAAAGCTTATTTAAAAGAAATGGCATCACGTGGCACAGCTCTTAGATATCGCAGATTTCTTCTGTTAAGAAAAACAAAGACTTTACTGCAGGACACAGGCAAAAAATTAAGTTGGGCATTAAAACCAACAAAACTCCCCCAAATCCAGTTCTAAAATGAAGGTGCCATCGGGAAGGGCACAGAGTGAGGCAGAGAGGAGCATCCTACTCCATCCTCTCCTAACGTGATTGTGGCAAGCAGGGGATGACATGCACTTCTAGAGCTTTCCATCAAGGTCCTGAATCAATGACATTCATGCCACTTAAAATCCTCAGTCACCCAGCCAGCTCCCCCAATATTTAAAAAGAAAAACCCTCAAAAGCCCTTTCTTTACAGCCTTTTTAACATCTTTGCCAACTGACTCTAGTAGACGCGAGGGCCACAGTCAGACACTGGGGATTAGGTTTGTAAACCTGGAGGATTATTTACTGTTCTTGTCATTACTGAATGCACGCTAAACCCTCTCCTAAACACACCGTCTCCCCCTCTCCCTACCTCTCTGCAGCTAGTTAAATGTATACATAGCACGCTATTATGGGGATTTATTGCAGAAGAATCATTCCAGCCGATATATTTTAAAACCCCCCATTTTTAAAAACAGCCGTGTGAAGAATGTGTTTTTCTGTTTCTATTACAGAAGGCAGCACTATTTATTGCTCTGCCCAGATAAGAGGATTTCCTTACAGACAGAAATGGAGGCTGAACGCTTCCCAGGAAATCCTCTGGAGCAGATAGAAGGCGTTTGGTGCTCCGCTCCCACGCAGCAAATACATCCTCTGTCGCACCGCTTCGTGGCAGTCAAAGAGCCAAAAGAATTTAAACAAAGCCCCCTTCCACCTATTCGGCCCAACACCAGATGCTAAGCACCCCCGGCATTTAAGAAATACCCCGGGGCTAGAGCACCGCAAAACCCGAAAATAGTCGCGAAAGGCATTCTCAATAAAAAAAAAAAAGAAAATCCTTAAGCAACAAACCAAACGACGTGATCTTGGGGCACAAGAAATAGCGGGATTGATTCTTGCTCTCCAGGGAGGGATTAAAACCAACGGGAGGCACCAAGATCTCCCGCAGCCCGTCAGAGGAACCCGATGGGGCAGAAACCTGATGAGCGGTGCCGGTGCCGCTTTGGGAGCTGCGAGGAGCGCGAAGGGAGGGCGGTAGCTCAAGCGTCAAAAAAGGCGCTGCACAACCCCACCAGAACGTGATCGATTAGCTGATCAGAGGGGAGGAGAACCCATCTGGAGGGGGAGATAACTGATTTACCGAGGGGCGTGAAGAGCTGAGTCATTCAGCCTGGGTAACGGCGAGGGGAGCAGCGGCGGCGCAGGGCAGCAAAGTGCTGCAGGGATCAGGTAGGGAAGAGAAACGGATGGGAAGATGCTGCAGCAGCAGCAGCCCCGCACGTAGCGCAGCGTTATGAGGATCGATGGGGTTTTGCAAACGAACCCGCCGCACGTCAAGGGCTGTACGAGCCTGCTACACTGCGAGGTTTATTACTCTGAGCCTCTGGAGCAGGCTGGGAGGTTATCTTGGCGGTTTTAAGCCGTTGTCAATCTCATTGCTCCGGATAAGGCATCTCTTTGTGCAGTCCCAGCCGGCCCCGCTGTGCCCCCATCCCACAGCATGCACCCCACCGCTGCTGAAGGCTCAGGTTCTCCCTGGTCACCTTCAGCAACGCCATCGTGTGCCGTCACGCCGCCAAAACAGAGCAAAACTAATTGCGCTTACTGACAAAATGAGGTCACAAAAACCGCATGACGTGGGTCCTCATATTTAAGTGAAACCGGTTTTTATTTTCTCGTACCTGAAGTCACCTTGAAAGCGACAGTCTACTCCTTCATAGCGCCAGTTCGACACCAGGATTTAGCTCTGATGGCATACGGAGCACACGAGGCCACGCGTACAGCACGAAGATAAATGAAGTCTGTCACTTTATTATTTCCTTCTGCCAAGGCAAGGTTAAGGGGTCCCTCTCCAGCCGAAGCCAAGTTTCCAGCCTGCTGGCTACTCCAGGGAAAGCAAACGCAACCCTGCCAGGCGCAGTGAGGCCCCTTCTTCCCAGAGACATTCGTTCCTGCAGACGAGGGCTGGCTGGCAGCACCAGGACACACAGCCCCCGGCACAGCAAAGTGCCCGCCGGCCGGCTCCTCACACTCTGGCTCGAAGAATTGCAGAGGCAAAGCCCAAGAGGGTGCAAAGGAAGGGCAAAGAGGGAAGAGGAGAAGGATCTGGGGGTCCTGGTGCATAGCAAACTTCCCATGAGCCAGCAATGTGCCCTTGTGGCCAAGAGGGCCAATGGGATCCTGGGCTGCATAGGGAAGAGTGTGGCCAGTAGGTCGAGGGAGGTCATTCTCCCCCTCTACTCTGCACTGGTGAGGCCACAACTGGAATACTGCGTCCAGTTCTGGGCTCCCCAGTTCAAGAGAGACAGGGAACTGCTGGAGAGAGTCCAGCGTAGGGCAACAAAGATGATGGAGGGATTGGAGCATCTCCCTTATGAGGAAAGGCTGAGAGAGCTGGGGCTCTTTAGCCTGGAGAAGAGAAGGCTGAGGGGAGACCTTATCTATGTTTACAAGTACCTAAAGGGTGGGTTGAAGGAGGATGGAGCTGGACACTTTTCAGTGGTTTCCAGTGACAGGACGAGGGGCAACGGGCACAAGCTGGAACATGGGAAGTTCCATTCAAATATGAGGAAAAACTTCTTTCTGGTGAGGGTGCCAGAGCCCTGGAACAGGCTGCCCAGGGAGGTCATGGAGTCCCCTTCTCTGGAGATCTTCAAGACCTGCCTGGATGCAGTCCTGAGTGATGTGCTCTGGGCAATCCTGCTTTAGCAGGGGAGTTGGACTAGATGGTCTCTAGAAGGTCCCTTCCAACTCCAACAGTTCCGTGATTCCATGATTCCGTGAAAGAAATTCCACATATCTGCTACATACCCTACTATTGCAGGCGTGAGAGAGCAGCTGTGCGAGGTAGGACTGTACAGAAGCAGGGATGTAGAAACTCATTAGCTCTTTCCTCACCCCTGTCTGTTGAAAACAGAGACTTCTCAAAGAGGAAAGAGGAACAAGAGGATCAAGAGGAAGAAGGATCAGCGCCGGCTGGTTTGCAGTTGCTGCATCGGGCTTGTCCACGCCACTGTAGGCAGAAGGAGGTTTTATAGAATGATAGAATCACAGAATTGTCTAGGTTGGAAGGGACCTCCAAGATCATCTAGTCCAACCACTGATCTAACACTGATAAAACCATCACTAAACCACGTCCCTAAGCACTGTGTCTACCCATCTTTTAAATACCCCCAGGGATGGCAATTCCACCACTTCTCTGGGCAGCCTGTTCCAATGCTTGATAAACTTTTCAGTGAAGACATTTTTCCTAATATCCAATCTAAACCTCCCCTGGGGCAACTGGAGGCCATTTCCTCTTGTCCTATGGCTTGTTACTTGGGAGAAGAGTCCGACCCCCACTGGCTACACCCTCCTTTCAGGGAGTTGTAGGGAGCGAGAAGGTCTCCCCTCAGCCTCCTTTTCTCCAGGCTGAAAACCCCCAGCTCCCTCAGCCTCTCCTCATAAGACTTGTTCTCCAGACCCCTCACCAGCTCCGTTGCCCTTCTCTGGACACGCTCCAGCACCTCAATGTTTTTTTTTGTGGTAAGGGGCCCAAAACTGGACACAGCACTCGAGGTGGGGCCTCACCAGCGCCGAGTACAGGGGGACAATCACCTCCGGAGTCATAGAATCATAGAATGGTTAGAGTTGGAAGGGACCTTAAAGATCATCGAGTTCCAACCCCCCTGCCATGGGCAGGGACACCTCCCACTAGAGCAGGTTGCTCAAAGCCCCATCCAGCCTGGCCTTGAACACCTCCAGGGATGGGGCAGCCACAGCTTCCCTGGGCAACCTGTTCCAGTGCTTCACCACCCTCACAGTAAAGAATTTCCTCCTAATATCTAATCTAAATCTCCCCTCTTCCAATTTAAAACCATAACCCCTTGTCCTGTCACTACACTTCCTAACAAAGAGTGTAGGTGAGTCCTACTCACCATGCTGTTCCTGATACAGGCCAGGATGCCGTTGGCCTTTCCTCCAAGATTCAGCCCGGCGCAGAACTATAAACCCGTCTTCCTTTGTTGTGTGCCAGCATCTCTGTCTCCCGACAGTGAGATCCAGGCTCCAGGTGGTGCATCTCTCTTGCAGCAGCTGACTGACATCCGCCAGCCTTCCCGCATCAGCTGCCTTCCTACGGCAGTGGCAGAACAATTATCCCATCGCAGGAGCAGAATTTCAAATCGGCGTGCTTAATGATATATGGGAATGAATGATGAGAGAAAAGCTTTTCCTACAGTCAGTCATCTCTCACAGAAACTTTTGTTAGCACATTTTTTATAAATTAAATTTCAATGTAGGAAAAAAAACTCCAAACCACCAGCCCTGCTGCTTCTCTGGCATCTCATCCACGCTGTTTCACCTCACAGTCCATGAAGGATCTAACCAAACCACATCCACACACTCTATAGAATCATAGAATCATTCAGGTTGGAAAAGACCCTTGGGATCATCGAGTCCAACCATCAGCCCCACCCTACGAAGTTCTTCCCTACACCATATCCCCCAACACCACATCTAAGCGACTCTTAAACTCATCCAAGGATGGTGACTCAACCACCTCCCTGGGCAGCCTGTTCCAGTGTCTGACCACTCTTACCGTGAAGAATTTCTTCCTAATGTCCAGTCTAAACCTACCCTGTTGCAACTTGAATCCATTTCCTCTTGTTCTATCGCTATTTGCTTGTGAGAAGAGACCAGCACCAACCTCTCTACAATGTCCTTTCAAGTAGTTATAGAGAGTGATGAGGTCTCCCCTCAGCCTCCTCTTCCTCAAACTAAACAGTCCCAGCTCCCTCAATCATTCTTCATACGACTTATGCTCCAGGCCCTTCACCAGCTTCATTGCCCTCCTCTGTACCCGCTCCAGCACCTCTATATCCAGTTAAAGCTTATGCCACTAGTCTAACAGACATGGAAACTTGTTAACTAAGCACCAAAGTTAATCACTCCATTCTATCCAGAAATTCTCCCTTCAATATATATGTTTTTTAAAGCAGGTAATACAAAAGTCGCCCAGCAATAAACAATGCCTTTCTGGTTCTGAAGATTTTTCTTTGAAAAGGTGAGCTCGCAGTTATTGAACTACATAGCAATATGAAAAGCCCTTAAGAAAAAAATCCTTTCAACCTCCCAAAATAAATAGGAAAGTTAAGCTTTTGAACTGAAGAACATCTTGACACCATCCTCAAAACCAGCAGCAGATGTTCCACTTGTGCAATAATGTTCATGTCGCCCCCAACACCTTTCGAAAACGGTGAAAAAGAGCAACCTTTATGAAACCTACTTGACACGACTCATCGTTCTTTCTTAAGCTCCCAACCCTGCGGCCATGACCAAGTGCTCAGAGGACGGCTGCTCGCAACAATATGGCCAAAGCTATTTTTTTGCTGATGAAACCAATAACCATCAATGATCAACCTGGAAACAAACTAATTAGCTGCCACCAGTGACATTTTTCAGCTCCAGAAGCCCGGAAATTGTACAAGCTCCCACGCACAGCCACAAGTCTTCTCCAACTTGTGACTTCTTGGTCTAGCAAGGCCAAGACTGCCCACAGCCCTCCTACTGTACGTGCAACACGCTCACGTCTCAGCACTCGTCCGCATATTCACCCCCTCCCGCCTGAGTAGTCATGAACTTGAAAGTTTTTAAAATGAAGACTATAAAGACAGATTTCCCCTATTTATTGCTCCTTTCCATCCAATGACCAATTCCCCGCTGTATTTTCCTCCTCTGCCTTTTATGCTGTTCTTGGCATCTTTTCGCTCCTTCCCCCACTCTTCCCTCTTTTTGGTGCCTTCTGGCCTGTATTTTCTGCTTTTTTTTTTTTTTTTTTAATCTCCGCAGGGGTATCCAACAGTAACAGTTCAGATAAAGGGAGAGGCCAGGCAGAAGAAGGGACCGGCATCTTAATCAGTTCCCCTCTCCAAACCCCCCGCAAGTCCAAAGCGCCGCCGTTATCTCCTGGGGAGGGCGAGGGCTGTCCCAACGCCCTGGAGAGCCGACAGCGAAGGCAGCCGGGCTCAGATCAGCCTCCAGCTCACTTACCCCGTGCTGCCAGACCGCTACGTAAAACGGCGAGAGCACTTTACACCCGAGCCAGTCACAAAAGGGAACAGCTGGTTTCATGTTTAAGTGCTGAAGCATCATTTCTGCGGCTGCAGCTCGCCGGTTAGGTAGCCAGGTCTTGCTGCGGGCACTAAATGCCCTGTTGTCCCTCCCTGCAAGCCCAGGATCCTTGCCTGGCCAGCTCTCAGTCACCCCAGCAGGAGGACATATGTTTTATTGAGAAGTAAATATACTCCTCTAACGTGCCCGCCCTCCCCGCGCCCAACAAAAGGAGACGGGAAGTTCTGCGCTACTAGAATTTAGCTTGCACTATTTTCATCTCTATATTTTGGAATATAGAGGAATGGGCTGCCCAGGGAGGTGGCTGAGTCACCATCTTTGGATGAGTTTAAGAGTCGCTTAGATGTGGTGTTGGGGGATATGGTGTAGGGGAGAACTTTGTAGAGTAGGGTAGATGGTTGGACTCGATGACCCCAAGGGTCTTTTCCAACCTAGACGATTCTATGATTCTATGATTTTTTTAACCATGAATCTCTGTTTCTGTTACACCGGGGAAAATTGTAAACGTATACAGCCATATATGCACACACAGAATCACAGAATCACACGGGGTTGGAAGGGACCTCTGGAGACCATCTAGTCCAACCCCCCTCATGCCAGAGCAGTTTTTAAGCTACAAAGACACTGGAAAAACAAAGACACTTGCAGTACAACATTTTAACGCTAATTTGACAGATTGGCACTCAGAAGCAAAGCTAACTTATGTTGCTAGGACATCACTGAAAAGTCAAGGTTGGTTCAGGTGGTGGCCCAAAAATTAGAGCAAACTTCTTCCTTTAGTAGAAGTAGAAAAGGTTGGACTGTCACGAGGAAGTGCGAAGCAGAGCCCAGCCTAACTCCAACCCATCTCCTGCCACGCCAGAATTACCACACTTACCCTTGCACTCCCACCCCACAGCTCCCCACGCCCGGGAAAGGCACACAGGCCAGTGCTGGGCATCCAAAAGCCACAGACCCACATCCACGTTAACCTCTCCCATTAAAGAAGAACCTTTCCTCCTGCTCCCAGCGCTCTGGGCTGGACCAAAGAGCTGCTCCGGGTTAAAAACAGCCTAGCAAAATAACTCACCCAGACGAGCGAGAAAGGGGAGCAAGTCGAACTTTCCGCTTTTAATTTTCTTCTAATCACCCTTACCATCTCTCAGTCATCTCTCTTCTACCCCCTCTGTCGCGGTTCCATGGTAGATCTGGCAACAAGCTCAGCACCAGCCACCAGAAGCCACCTGGACTACAGAAATGCTTCCAGCAGGCAATTATTAGCATTAAGACAACACCATAATATAATGGCTGAAATTATATACCTGAGTCTTTATTTAGAGGGAAAAAAAAATAATCAATTTACATCAGTGCCACTTACCACACTGCCTGGGTGGGCTGAATGGTGAGAAGCTGTGAACTGAAAGAAAATTATCAGTTAAGAAATTTCTCATTTTGTTACCCAGCTTCTTCCTTCCCTCATTGCTAATAAGAAATAGCAGGCAGTGAATTATCGAGATGGGCAGAGGAAAGAGAAGGTAAAAGTTTATTCTTATTTATTATTACTATAGTAGAATAAGAGGCAAGAGCAGAAGCTCCCCTGCAAACAGCAAAATCTTTGTAAATGAAGCATTTTGGGGGCGACCTGGCCCAAAGGAGAAAGCCTCTGTGGTGGGTGGGGGCTGGATTCAGAGCAGCTACTGGGCAGTGCTTTATGCTGCCAGGACTATCAGAGGCGCGGAGCAGAGAGAGACCGCACACCTAAGATCCTGACGCTGGTTCAGCCATCAGGACCACCAGTTGGGGTTTACAAACCTGGAAGTAGGAGACACGGGTTTGAATTCTTAAAAGGTAGCAGCTACAGAAATCCAAAGCCATGTGAAGAGCATCATGCAACAGACGGCCACAGCCAGCACAGACTGTGCTTTGAAATAAAAATCATGGAGGTTGCGCCATTTCATGTTAGATTAAGCTCTATCGTTTTGTCTTTGACCATGCCCAAAGGCTGAGAAACAGGTAGGTGGTGAAGTACTTCTCTGGACCCCAACAGAGCTCACATATAAGCCCTGCTCCAGGGACCAGGGCATTTTTACATACATTTAGTCAATGAGATGAAGTCTTGTTTAATATCTTTATTGATGATCTAGATAAGGGGATTGAGTCCACCCTCAGTAAGTTTGCAGATGACACCAAGCTAGGTGGGAGTGTTGATCTGCTTGAAGGTCAGGAGGCTCTACAGAGGGATCTGGACAGGTTGGATCAATGGGCCAAGGCCAATGGGATGAGGTTCAATAAGGCCAAGTGCCGGGTCCTGCATTTCGGTCACAACAACCCCAGGCAACGCTACAGGCTTGGGGCAGAGTGGCTGGAAAGCTGCCCAGCAGAAAAGGACCTGGGGGTGTTGGTGGACAGCTGGCTGAACATGAGCCAGCAGTGTGCCCAGGTGGCCAAGAAGGCCAACAGCATCCTGGCCTGTATCAGGAACAGCGTGGCCAGCAGGAGCAGGGCAGTGATGGTGCCTCCATAGTGGGCACTGGTGAGGCCTCACCTCAAGTGCTGTGTTCAGTTCTGGGGCCCTCACTACAGGAAGGACATTGAGCTGCTGGAGCGTGTCCAGAGGAGAGCCACCAAGCTGGTGAGGCGTCTGGAGAACAAGTCATAGGAGGAGAGGCTGAGGGAACTGGGCATGTTTAGTTTGGAGAAGAGGAGGCTGAGGGGAGACCTCATTGCCCTCTACAACTCCCTGAAAGGAGGGTGTAGAGAGGTGGGTGTTGGCCTCTTCTCCCAAGGGAATAAAGACAGGACCAGAGGAAATGGTCTGAAGTTGGGGCAGGGGAGGATTAGATTAGATATTAGGAAGAATGACTTTACTGAGAGGGTGGTCAGGCACTGGAACAGCCTGCCCAGGGAGGTGGTGGAGTCGCCATCCCTGGAGGTATTTAAGAAACGTGTAGATGTGGCACTTCAGGGCATGCTTTAGTGCCCCAGATTGTTGGTTTGTGTCTGTTTGTGGGTGTGGTTTTTCGTTTGGTTTTTTTTTTGTGGTTGGACTCGATGATCTCAAAGGTCCCTTCCAACCATGAAGATTCTGTGATTCTGTGATATAAGGATCTCTGCAAAGCACAAGCATTGCTTGGGTGGCTCCAGGTGGCAGCAGAGCATGGCAAGCTTACTTGGTCATCAGGCCAAAATGCAGTACAATCCTGCTGCAGACAGCACATGTACTGCAGCAAAGTCCTCGAGAGGACGTGCTCCTCCTCTCCCCAGATGTTTTATGGACTGCAGCAAACATTTTCCCAGATGCGCAGTAGACAGTGGTGAAGGATTTTAACATTTTGCCTCCAGCAGCTCTGAGGCCCCAATGCCTTGGCATTTGGATAAACTGAACCGTAAGCACAGCATAATTAGCATGTGTACTCCATATGCTTGAGATCCATCATTACAGAGCCAGAATGCCCTCCGACACCACAACTTTCCAAAAGAAGAAAGTTGTGGAGAAGCTCCTGGAGAATAATTTGTCTTATTCTCCAGGAACGGTGGAAAAAAGGCACTTCCGTGCACATGAGGTTTCGGTGGAGCTGGAGAAATAACCTTTTCCCGACAAAGCCCAGCAGCGTGATTCACCTATAAATAATGGAGCCAGTTTCAAAGCCGGCCTTTCAAGCTAATGGCTATCAGAAAGGCCAGCCATATGCTTGTACAACCTGAGATTCTGATTAATCTCAACATCTGACTGTCGGATATAAAGTTTATATAGTAACAGGACTACATTTAATATGTCATTTTAGCTAGGTTGTGTATTGCTGATTTTACAGTTTCTCACCAATCTGCCGTTCTCCGGGGTACAGGCACACAAAAGACCCTGTTTAAATGTTGATTAGATGCAGAGCAAAGTGAAGAATTTGGAAAGATTTTACTAAGTCTGCAAAAGCAGGTAGACTGGTAACACCTTTCAAAGAGAGCACCGGAGAAGATAAGGTCCCACATCCACATATAATTAGTTCTTCATTTAAATGTATTACTTAACGTGGTATTTCAGAGGCAAGAAGAAAGTCACAAGTCATGGCTCAGTCTCACATACGCTCAAAGGATTCGTGGCTCTTTCTGCCATGCACCCATTTTATTTTACAGCATACGGCAGAGTATCAAAATTGTTCTTCTTTATCCAAATAACGATGCTTTCCCATGAGGCTTAATATCTAAGTTCACCATAGCACACTGCATATGGCACCCATTCTCAGAAACATGACTACGTGTCCACAGCCCATCTGGAGACAGGGACGTGCATTCTATGTACCGACTCATTTAAACGCATTCAGCATTAAATGCGATAGTGATTACCTTGAAATCAGTACTTTTATTTTGAATTAGCTAAAACAAAGTTATGTCTGAAAATAAGCTTTGGGTAACTTTTAATTATTTCATTACAGCATGAAACCCAACCCAACAAATCATAATTTCCAATTCAGACCCGCTATCCTTTCCTATGGAATAGATATTTATTTGTATTTTATTTATTTATTTATTTTACTTCTTTAGATAAGACTAGGATGGGTTGTTCTTTATGTTAGCTTTAACTAGGGAAACTCCTTCCACAGCAGACTTAAGCATCATTACCTGTGCAGTGAAATAAGCCCAGGATAATGGGCTGGCTTAAGGGACGGATGAGAGAAGATCCAGCAAGATGCACAGCCGAAAGCCCTGTCTCCTCAAAGAGTGAGATTTTGAATCTTACTAGCAAGATAAAGCAGAGAACACTGAAGTCCAGACAAAACACTCCCATGCAATTCTCTTCATGCCATCAAAATCAACACAGAAATCTTTAAATGCTAAAATAAAGCCAAGTAAAGGAATATTACTGTCCACGACTGCCAACTGAAACGAATCATCTGGGTTGGAAGCGTTTGCTGACGGAGCTACAAGTTGCCACAAAGGGCTGTGGCAGCAAACTGGTCCGAGGAATAGACCTTCACCGCCTGCGGAGACAAACCAGGCACACGGAACCCTGCCATCGTCCCCAGGGAACACGGGGATAAAGCTGGAGCTGTGCCACTCGAGGGCATTTCGGGAGCAGGACCAAATGCACCCCTGGCTCTAAATTGGGCGTAACAGACCCAAAATAAGGGCAAATCACTATTTCTGGCAGTGACAGCGGAGAACCTGTGACTTTTGGCCTTTGCCCAGAAGAGGTTTGCAAGTCAATGGAAACACCTTCTAGCTAGCACACCACTGACAGGCAGCCAGCCCATCCGTGCCACGGCATCCGTACCCACCAGCATCACCGCAGGGAAAGCCAAGGCAGGAGTACCGGGAGGCCGTGTTGGGGGCCGCAGAGGCAGAGATCCCAAAGTCTGCATCCACAAAAGTTTAACGCTCAAGGTGTTGCTCAGCTGCTCCTGAGAGAAGGTTTCGTCACCGCGGTGCCACTGCACTCAACCAGCTCAACTGACCGAAATGCCTACGCATCTACTGGCCACAAAAACTTACAGGCTACACTATTCCACATTTTGCCGAAAAGCAGAGTATGGATTTGAACAATACAAAGTCATCTAAATCACAGCTTTAATTATACTGGCACTTAAAAAAAAAAAAAAAAAAAAAAAGAGAGGAAACAAGAACAACAATTTCAGGCTTTCGCATTATTTTTAGACGCCACAAATTTCTCCATATTGTAGTAAATCTTTGGATGCAGCAAGGAGAATGAGGAAGCGTGCCAACTTTTGGAGAATCAACAATTAATATAGTACCAATTAATTCAGAAGAGTATCTACATGACATTGTAGGGTTCCCTGTCTGTTCTGTCCCAGTGTTTTGTTTAGAAAATTTGTTAAGCAGAGACATAAAATAAAAAATGTTATTTGTTTATTTTTTCCTAAATTACCAGCATTGCAAACTCATGCTGGCATTTGAAAGTCAGTCTGGGCTCCCCCTAGTTATACATTCTTATTATCACGAACATTCCACAATTGGAAACTACTTTTCATGACGCTTAAGCCAAAAAGAAAATAGCTGTATTGCATCTGCAGAACCAAAAGTAGTAAAAAGTAATAAACATTGGTCTTTGTCAGTGGCTCTGTAAAGCAATCTGTTTGGCACAGAGGTGCCATTTTTACACAGTTGCTTTATTACTACATAATTATTGATGGATCAGCCAAGCGCTCTCTCAAGGAAAGACTTCTTAAAAATGAGCTTGTTAAAAGTTTAAGTGCAAACCTTAGGATAAAAACCAGCAGCCAGATTTCATCTGATGTAAACTTTTTAAAGAGGGGAAAAAAAAAAATAAAATTGGAGGGGCAATTTCAAAAAATGCCGTGTTTGAGGCAGGCATGAAATTGAAGCAGACAGGAAACTTTAATGTGATAGAAAGAAAAGAATTGGGGACATCTGTACCGAGAATAAGTTGTAAGTAGCAGGAGGAATTATCAACCTAGCGATGTGCCAGCTTTCTGCATTTCAATTGCTTCACAGGCCATACCATAAAAATTGTTTGCAATGAAAGCGGTACAAAGAATTCCTATGTTTTATTGCTCCCAGTGATATTCTACCCAGTTTGTGTGTGTGTCTACCGATTGAAGCCTTTCAAGTACAACACCATTTCTTATTAGTACCTGTTTAAATTACTCGCCCACAAACATCGTTCTGTGTTCAAAATGCCTCACTATTAAATTTTCTGTTTCAGCCAACATACTTCAACTTTCTATCAAGCTTTCAAAGGCAAGAAAGTTTCATGTTAGCTTTCTGAAAGTCAAGATAAAGCAATAAACTTTAAATTTAAAAGAAAGCCTTTTTCAGGGGAGAATTCAGCGTACCTTTTCTGAATTCCCTCCCCACGTTGTTAAACCAAACCTCTTCATTGCCCGCAGATTTCTAAGTGTTGCATTTCTGGAGCTGAACTTCAGGCATCAACCTTGATCCCTCTACAGAGACCCCGCAAATAAAATGAACTGGGGCAACAGCGTACCTGAAATTGCTCCTTCCCATTCTCCGATGGATCCTAAAACCTCTCCAGCGCTGATAACTTGGTGCAACCACAAATGTCCACTCTCAGTTTCCAAAATACATGTTTTTTGCTGCCTCAAAGACATGGCCCAAAGGGCTCCTGCAACTCCAGATGAAGTGGGGGAGCTGGTTTCTGTCCCCAGCGATGGCACCACCTCCCTCCCCGCTGCTGCTGTACCTCCCAAGGCATCGCTCCCTAACGTGCATCTGTCAAAATGACCCTTTTATTAAAAACGGCAGCACAAGCCTGTGACATTTTTGACAGACCTGGGGGAGGGAGGCAACTACATGTGCACCAACACCAGCAGATATGAGGGGGGTGAGCCAGCAAGGCAAGACACTTCCGAACCTCAACCAACATCACCCTCAGCATCACATCCCGACACACAGAATCACAGAATCACATGGGGTTGGAAGGGACCTCCAGAGATCATCTAGTCCAACCCCCCTGCCAAAGCAGGTCCACCCAGAGCAGGTTGCACAGGAACGTGTCCAGGCGGGTTTGGAATGTCTCCAGAGAAGGAGACTCCACCACCTCCCTGGGAAGCCTCTTCCAGGGCTCTGCCACCCTCAAAGGAAAGAAGTTCCTCCTCATGTTTACGTGGAACTTCTTACATTCAAGTTTGTGCCCATTTCCTCTTGTCCTGTCCCTGGGCACCACTGAAAAAAGACCGTCCCCATCCTCTTGACACCCTCCCTTTAAGTATTTATAGGCATTGATCAGATCCCCCTTCGGCCTTCTCTTCTCCAGACTAAAAAGACCCAAGTCCCTCAGCCTCTCCTCATAAGAGAGATGCTCCAGGCCCCTCATCATCTCTGTAGCCCTCTGCCGTACCCTCTCCAGCAGCTGCCTGTCCTTCTGGAACTGGGAAGCCCAGAACTGGACCCAGTGCTCCAGATGGGGCCTCACCAGGGCAGAGCAGAGGGGCAGGATGACCTCTCTCCACCTGCTGGTCACACTCTTCCTGATGCACCCCAGGATACCATTGGCCTCCTTGGCCACAAGGGCACATTGTTGGCTCATGGTCATCTTATTGTCCACCAAGACGCCCAGGTCTTTCTCCTCAGAGCTGCTCTCCAGCAGGTCAGCCCCCAACCTGCCCTGATGCAGGGGGTTATTCCTCCCCAGGTGCAGCATCCTACTCTTGCCTTTGTTGAAGTTCATCAGGTTCCTCTCTGCCCAACTCTCCAGCCTGTCCAGGTCACCTGCTCTGCGTTACAACTGGAGGCCAAATTCAAACAGTGCAGCGTGAACCAGGGATTTTATCTTTGCTCTTGGGGAAGAACTTCGCAGAGGAGCTTCGTGTTAGGTCTGCAGCAGCTACAGAGCCATGAGACGTGACGGCAGCATGCAAAGCAAGTATACTCCCACCAAGTGCAAAAACTCCAGCTTGAAGTGCAAAGAAGAGACTTACGGAAAAGCGGCTTCTCACTGAAGTATGTTTTATTTAATGAAAAACACTGCCAGAATACATTACCACCACCAGAGACACAATTTCATGTTGAGATGGATGTTGCTGCATTTCAATACCTGACTCCTATGGCAACACGGATTTGCATTTTTTACCTTTAGCAGGAAATTAGTGAGGGTCATTAAGCAGAACTTTCAAAATCAGTGATTTGCCTTGTTCCTACCTAAGTGTTAAGGATTTGGTCACAGAGCGCTGTTTTACTTCTTTCCCATTTGTGAGCACAGGGTGGCTTCCCCGCCGTAACTAAATCAAAGACAGCATTTAGGGAGTGAATTAGCTAAAAAATGGTAACCTTCCACCCACGGTACAGCTGTTTACTTCTGGCTTCTGCATTTACACCTATCTCAAGAGCCTTGTTTCTTGCTCTGAATTTCTTTCCCGGTACTACTTAACAGCATTATTTACTCTCTCTCATTTCATATTCATTTCCTTATTTCTGTTACACAGTTGTAAATGTCCAGGTCTTTTCATCACAGAAAACAACTTCTACAGTCTTAGGTGTACACACACATTTCAATATGAAAGCTGTGCCTTACCTTAAACTGCTGACTCTAAAAGCAAAAGGAAGTATTTTCTGCTTCCTTTTAGCAAAACTTGGCTGCAAAAAATCCCTAGAGTCATTCTCTTTGCGATTCCTCCCTAACTTGCAACTCCCCCTCCCCACGCCGGCATCTCCTCTTCCAATCACTTCAGACATTCTTGACCCAACACGGTCCACACAATCCTAGATAAAAGATAATAATTTTTTTGGTATTAATAACCAACCTAAAGCTGGTCTTATCTGCCAGTTTCTACGGCTGTAATTAATGAACACGGAAAACTCTAGAAACATAATTTTTTTCAGCCCCACTGAATGCATTCTGGCGAGTGCATAGGAAAAAACAAAAATTAAATTGAAAAGCTGAAGAGTACAGTAGCCTCATGTTGACGGGTCACTCTGATTCCAGGTCGTAGCAGAGTCTATATTTGGCTGCTTTGATTATAATTGCTTACAGGATTAAAAATAAATAGCAATTATCTCATTGTCACACAAGAAAAAAGACATAATAAATGAACCAATGCTACAGTAACACTGAAAAACAAATTATTTCAAAAGCAATCAGGGGCAGTAAAATTCAGTTTCCAAAATTGTTTTTAATTGCCAACCGTGCCAACATTCATATTATTCCTCTACTGGATAATACATCCATTTTAGTTACAAAAGCATTTAGCAAACCCAAAAATGTCAAACTACAATTACAGTAGTAAACTCAGGGCTAAACTCAGGACTGTCTTCATCGACAGTCCGTATGCCATAGCTGAAATCCCTAATTAAGAGGGTCATCTCCGCAAGCCCCAGTCCAACCCCTGCATACACATGTTTATCTTGACTACTAGGACAGTCCCACGGATTTCAGACCACCAAACAAAACGGACGAAGTATGAAGGGGTGTGATGAAGTTAATCCTTAAGAGGATATAAATGAAGTAATTTTTCAAACTAAATTCCAAGCTACCAAACAAAAGCAAACCAACAAACTGCTACACAAAAATATTAAACCCTTGTAGAAACGACACCCCACTTAAAAGGGTTTACGTCGGTGGATTTTCAGTTTGCAGGTATTGCCTTTCCCTGCTGAACCTGTACCACAAGAAAATAAAGCACTAAATGGAGGATTATTTCAGCTTCTTCAGAAGGTGCAAGACAAACCCGAAGTGGTCAGGATCACCACAGCACTGCACATGGATTTATTACCCATCGTATTAAACCCGAGGTAGCTAAGCCTTGCAAATCTCTCTGCACTGTATTGCCTTCTTCCAAGGGCACGTTTTGTGGCTCCTTGACCTAGGTTAATAAGTCTTTATTCTCAGTAACAACTGAGACCATGAAGCCTCCCTGAACTGGACCCAGGCCTCCACTCCCTGACACTTCAGATACTGCGATGAATTGCTCAAATAACATCCTCCTGAGTGGGTAGCTTTCCATGCAAATTTAATATCCTCTCCATGGCATCCACGCATTTCACTTTCCCCAACTCTCTAATGAACAATTTCGGTTTTCAGTCTGTTTTTTGGTAAAAGACTTTTCTTCCTTTTTGGCAGACAGGCAGGGCAGGAACGTACGTTTCTTCTGCAAACTGGCCACCTCACCAAAGAACTGTGAGCGTTAATGGGCCCGAATTCTGGCAGGTGCAGAAAAGGAAATACGAGAGAATTCTCACACTAGCAGGGAGTTATTCAGGTTTTTTAGCCAGGTTTCCTGTAGGTATCTGCATTGTCACCCCCCAACACCACCTCCCCAAGTCTTGTTTTAATTCGGAGCCTATTTCAACCACAATTTAGGAGCAGGGCAGTGACTCCTGAGATGGTTATGTTTCCCCCAGTTCTTTGAGAACTGGCCCTCAGAAAGACAGGAAAATACCTCCCATGCTGAGAACCAGCATCTTTTCAAATGTTAGGGAGTGCAGACAGGAGAAAAACCTTGAAAAGAGGCCCCAAAAGAAGGAAGAGCTTAAGATTGGTGCCTACAAATGCCAAGACATGTAAGTCAACCACGAAACACAACCCTCCCTTAGTATTTGGGGAACAACTGCTTTCATAATTCTGCTATTTAGGTACAGGAAAAGCCCCAGCTGAGCTTCTCCTCATCTCTCTGCTTGCCCAGCTCTGTGCTCCTGGACATTTCCACCTTCTTAAGTCTAAGTCTAGGTAGAGCAGATGACAGCAGAGCTGGACTTGCCCTCAATGCAAGGGAAGACAATGCATAAAAACGTGCTCAGGCTGATTGCTCCTCCTCGTTCCATGAAAACGCGGTATCGGCGCAGCGGCACACACATGTCAAATATCAACAGGCAGGATGATGCACCAGAGCCCCCGTTTGGCACTTTCACCCCCTCCTCCCAGCCGCGTATCTTCGGACCGGAGACACAGCCCTGCTGCCACCTCCAACGAGCCTGTGGCCAGCAGCCAGCTGAAGCTGCGAGAGAGGAGAAAGCAGCTTTTTTCACTGAAGAAAGGGAGGATGAGGCTTTAAGCGGTCGCTCAGCCTCATCACAGACCAACGTCAGGCTTTTAGGCTACTCAAATTGAAAATAAAGCTGATTTTTGGCCATGCATTTATTGGAGGAATTCAAGACGGAAAAGACATGTTGCCCACTGCCCACTCAGCAGTTGGGATGAGGCAGTTTCCAAGCCTGGAAAAGCTTTTAAAGATTTTAAATTATTTCCCATTCCAGACCAGAATGTTATGAAATGAAGAATAAGGGGAGGGGAGAGAAGGGGAAGGGGAAGACTGTAACCCCCTGGAACAGTCGGGACACCAGGACAGCCAGGGGCAAGGGGCATTCTTTCACATGGGACGTGGCCAAGTAAGGTTTAGGAGATGGCTCTGCTCCGTTCAGCTCAGGAACCTGAACCCCACTTTCCAGTACATTCTCCCAATCACAGCATCCACTACTTTGACGCAGTTCTTCTTGATCTAGTCTTCTGACAAAAACAACACACGTTTTCCTGTAACCAGTGTTCATATTGATAAACCAACCCTTTGGAAAATTCCTAAAACATCCACAAATGTTCTAAAAATGTATTCACATGATTCAGCTTATGCTTGCACTCCAGTTTATCTCCCTGATGGCTCTAATAAACTGCAGGTTTCTCTCCAAAACTCCTCTCTAGATTCGTTTGGAAATCTTTCAGCCAAACTATATGATTAGTTTTCATCCTTTAACCTTCCCAGTTACTCACAGCATGAATATGGAATGAATTTATAGCATTCCTATCCTTTAATGAAATGCAAAGTTCGTGCACGAAAAAATGTGTACGCAGAATTTGGAGTAACACACGCACACAGAAAACCGGTGTCTGAGCAACATACATAGTCAAGTAAGAAAATCATGTCATCTGTAATTCATACCCAAGACTTCAGGTACCAAAAAACTGCATTCAAAGCAGCTGGTGGTCTCCTATTACCATGCTGGCTGCAGCAAGCTCTTCACATCTCATTACCAGCATAATGAAGGCTCAATCAGGGATACAGTCTATCAAGACTGCCAAACACAGGCATATAGAGGCTAGATTAGAAAGATTAGCTTGTAACCAAGATTTTTATCGCTTAGATCGCAGAATTGGGAAACAGCTAGTCCTGCCACAAGAAAATATTCTCCAATGGGCAAACGGCACCCAGAGACAAAGATGAAACCCTCCAAGTGCTCTGAAGGCATCACACAAGGAAGGTGGCACCAAGAAGGTCATGCACACTGCTCATTTCCACCGATGGGGCTTAAAACCACCACAGCAACTGCGGTGTTGAAGCCAGAGCCAGAAGAAGAGCGATCAGGATGGGGACACGCGTGCTTACACTGATGACCGAGTGTACTTTGCATATGTAACACAATTAGCGCTAAACTCAGCAGCTTTATTTCTCATGTATGCGGTAATTATGATTTAATAGGGCTTCATAATGTTCTCTCTAATTACTGATTGTATCTTTTTGTATACTTTTATATGCGCATATACATTTATATATTTTCAAACAGTTGGCACTGATGTTCTCGGACAAAATCTGAGGAAGTTAAGACGGATGCTCGAAGAAGAGTGTATCCTCAGCAAGTTTGCTGACGGTACCAAACTGGGAGGGCTGGCTGACACCCCAGAGGGCTGTGCCACCATCCAGCGTGACCTGGACAGGCTGGAGAGCTGGGCAGAGAAGAACCTAATGAGGTTCAACAAGGGCAAGTGTAGGGTCCTGCACCTGGGGAGGAAGAACCCCAGACACCAATATAGGTTAGGGGTGGATCTGCTGGAAAGCACTACTGAGGAGAAGGATCTGGGGGTCCTAGTGCATAGCAAACTTTCCATGAGCCAGCAATGTGCCCTTGTGGCCAAGAGGGCCAATGGGATCCTGGGCTGCATAGGGAAGAGTGTGGCCAGTAGGTCGAGGGAGGTCATTCTCCCCCTTTACTCTGCACTGGTGAGGCCACAACTGGAATACTGTGTCCAGTTCTGGGCTCCCCAGTTCAAGAGAGACAGGGAACTACTGGAGAGAGTCCAACGTAGGGGAACAAAGATGATGGAGGGGTTGGAGCATCTCCCTTATGAGGAAAGGCTGAGAGAGCTGGGGCTCTTTAGCCTGGAGAAGAGAAGGCTGAGGGGAGACCTTATCTATGTTTACAAGTACCTAAAGGGTGGGTTGACGGAGGATGGAGCCGGACTCTTTTCAGTGGTTCCCAGTGACAGGACGAGGGATAACAGGCACAAGCTGGAACATGGGAAGTTCCATTCAAATATGAGGAAGAACTTCTTTCTGGTGAGGGTGCCAGAGCCCTGGAACAGGCTGCCCAGGGAGGTCGTGGAGTCCCCTTCTCTGGAGATCTTCAAGACCCACCTGGATGCAGTCCTGAGTGATGTGCTCTGGGCAATCCTGCTTTAGCAGGGGAGTAGGACTAGATGATCTCTAGAGGTCCCTTCCAACTCTGACAATTCCATGATTCCGTGATTCCATGAAGGCACCAGCGCACAGAGGAGGTGAACACCCATCCGTTGATGGAGCAGCAACAGCGCGAGCAGTGAGCCAACCCCCTGCCTTGCAGCAAGCCAGCCTAGGGCTCCTGGATGGTGCCAACAACCCTCCTTAGCACGCACACCGCCGAGAGCCTTTCACCAGCCATTTGCAGCCTGCAGGCCCCTAAGCATCCTTCCATGGCAGCTCAGACCCTGCTAGAAACGTCACGTTTCCACAAACTTCCCTGCCCACAGTGCTGCTGGCACTGGTCATCTGCTGCTGCTACCAAAAAAATAACAACCAAGAGGATCAAGCACGCACGCACGTGTTTTTTCCCTCACTGGTTTAGGGAGCCGAGTCTATTCGTGGAGGGATCCAGCAAGCCCCAGGGCCAGGATGAAGCGGGAACTGGAAGCCAGTAGGTTGAGGGGGATGAAATCTGAAGGAAAAGAGTAAGAACCCTGAAGGATGAGCCCATCCCTGTCTCCTGTAACTTCATCTTCAGCCTCTTTTCACATCCTCCTTGAGCAAGAAGTTGGGAAGCGCTGGCACAGAGGGACCACAACCATTCGATCAATGAACGCTGTCTGCATGGGGTCTTTAACACCCACAGAAATCAATGGCAACATCTTTTTCAGCTCAGCCCGTGTCAGATCACGCCTCCAGCAGTGATGGAGGCATAAATACAAGAAGTAATAAAGGAGCAAACTGCTAATTGTGACCAAGAACAAAACCTTTCTCATGTATCCCTTGTGAAATCAGCAGGGAAGGCAGTCAGCTGGGTGCCTCACCAAGCGCAAGATGGTACACGCAGGGTGCTGCACCCACTGCAGAAGCCGCTGACTTTCACGAGGACGTGCAGGGGCACGTTCCCACCCGCTTCACACACGCTGCTTCAAACTACTGCCCAGAATGACTGCGTGTGAATTTAGATTCAAAACAAAAACTAAATCAGGTCTCAAACACTGCCTGTGCTACAAAGGGGGAGTTATATAAAGTTGACGGGTAACTTCTACCCTGGATTTTACCTTCACCTACCCTGGATTTTACCTTTACCTTTTACCTTCCGGGCATGTTTAGTTTGGAGAAGAGGAGGCTGAGGGGGGACCTCATTGCCCTCTACAGCTCCCTGAAAGGAGGGTGTAGAGAGGTGGGTGTTGGCCTCTTCTCCCAAGGGAATAATGGCAGGACCAGAGGAAATGGTCTGAAGTTGGGGCAGGGGAGGATTAGATTAGATATTAGGAAGAATGACTTTCCTGAGAGGGTGGTCAGGCACTGGAACAGCCTGCCCAGGGAGGTGGTGGAGTCGCCATCCCTGGAGGTATTTAAGAAATGTGTAGACGTGGCACTTCAGGGCATGCTCTAGTGCCCCAGATTGTTGGTTTGTGTCTGTTTGGGGGTGGGTGTGGGTGTTTGTTTTGGTTTGGTTTTGGTGTTGGTGTTCTGGGATTTTTTGGGTGTGGTTTTTTTTTGTTTGTTTGTTTGTTTTGGTTTTTTTGTTGGTTGGACTCGATGATCATCTCAAAGGTCCCATCCAACCAAAAATATTCTGTGATTCTGTGATTCACCTCTGTTATTATCGGACCTTCCTCACTTTTGGCCCTGACAAGAATGAAGTTTACAACTTTTAAGTGCAAAATGAAGAAAGGAGCCGGGGGCGTACAGCCTGGTGGCGTGACATGGGAAGCGCAGGGTGACAGCCGGCAAATATCTGAAGGACAGAAATACCGAGAAAGATGACAAATTATTGGAAATGGTATAAAAGAGACACAAAAATAAATTGCAAAGGGAAATTTTACACCAAAGAATGTATCTCTTGAGGATGAAGTCCGTGTTGTTCGACTCTGGCAGTCTCCTAAAGGAAACGGTGCCCTAACTGGAGAACCAGAAGGAGCCTCTAGAGCGTGGTGGAGTCTCCTTCTCTGGAGACATTCCAAACCCGCCTGGACACGTTCCTGTGCAACCTGCTCTGGGTGGAGCTGCTTTGGCAGGGGGTTTGGACTAGGTGGTCTCCAGAGGTCCCTTCCAACCCCATGTGATTCTGTGATTCTGAGAGGATGCTGGGATGCTGCACAGCCGGGAAAATGGACAGACTGATGTACCCCATCTCCACCTCCGAAACTGCGATCTAACTATAAAGCGCTTTTATCATGGAGAATAAGAAAGAAGCAGTTTGCAAAGACTCAAACAGATTTCAGCTTAATCGCTCTGCAAATTAATATACTTTGCAGGAAAAAAACAACCAAATGTAGTGTTTATTCTAAGCACTTTACCGCCTCAGACTCATTAACCCGGTACCTTACATGCTCTCTTTGTAATGCAAATTTGCTAAAATACTATGCTTTCCATAAAACATTCATAAAGACAAGCTCAACACTGCTCAAATACCAATTGTAAGTGGAGCAAAAATACACTAAATTTTTCCTAACACTTAGGCTCTGTACTTAAGGTTTATCTGCATAAGCAGTTTGGGAGAAACCTTCTGCTGTTGCTGCAGACATTGTAGCACAAACGTGGAAGATTTCCCAAAGCAGCTGATGTAAGCAATTATAAACTGAATTATCACTGGCCTAAGCCAAATGAAAAGACTTTGTAGAAGTCTTTTTTGGAGGAAGAGAGATCATTACAGAGAGGAGAGGAGATACCCTGCATTTAAGGAGGCCAAATGCTTGCTTGCTGAGCTCCTACTTGATAGCCACCTACCCAACCGCGCAGTGTATCACCACGAGGGTTTGCTGGGAATCCTCACCACGTAGCACCAGGCATGCCATTTCCAACCTCTGCACTGACAGATGGAATGCATCCATCCAACAACATGTGGAACCCAGCAGGAGATACGAAATCATCCTGATTAAGGTCTCCAGCCCAACCTGACCACACAGTGGAAGATGACTCAGGGCTGGAGAAGACTGAGGGAAAGGAAAGGTTCCTGGTTTATGACTTAGACAGCTGTGGAGAAGGACCAAAACGTCACCTTAAGGGTGCGATCTTATGACTCTCTCCCTTCTCCAATGGACTTAGGTGTTGGAATATGAAACACCATAACAAACCTATGGCCACCTGGGATTCACAATAAAAATTACACTAAACTAAATTCAAAATACAGGGTAAAAGCAGGAACTTTTATGATCTTTTCCTCTCTCCACAGGTACCAACTACTTTTGTTTCAAGACGATCTATAATTGTGCCATCTCAAACTGTGAGCATGCTCTCATCCCATACTTAGTTTTGAAAACTGCCGCTTCTTTTTCAGACTTGAAGAAGGGCCTGGAAAGCTGGAAATTGCCTGAATTTTACAGCCATAACTGTTGGCCTGATAGAAGAAGATAGTACCTCCACGTACAAATCTTTCACAGATTTCTCAGAAAAATGAGGCAGAGCTCGACACATCGTTGCCTAAGGTGACAGAAACATCTGCACTCATTTCCATAGGGGTTCAGAGCAAAGATGCACAAGTGACCAACGGGAGGCATCTTAACAAGAGGTTTTCCTTACTCTGCATAATAACATGCCCAATTGCAAGCCAGGTGTACCTCCCAGACCATCTGCCAGACCCGGTTCCCAACCATCCAAAACACATCAAGGCTCCGTTACTGCTGCTGAGCCCAGATGACTTCCCAAAGGAAACCAGGTCCTCAGGGAGATGATCCACACACCTGCCGTGATGCATCCACACCACGACAAGGGCTCGCAGATTGGGATCTGTCCCCCACCAGCACAACTACCCTGCGGTACAGACATAGCCAAAATGAATTTGACTTAAAATGAAACTTTTAAATTATTAAAATAAATTACCAGCAGGAAAATAAATAAATTAGTCACTGCGGGGGAAGGAGGAGGGGGGAGGGGGGCAGGGAAGAGTTTGGAGCAGGATCTACAATCAAAACAAAACCAAAACAGTCATTGGGCGTACGAGCTTCACAACATGTTAAGAAAATAAGTACTTGTTCGAACACCCGCAACGATTTCTCAGATGCATTAAAAGAGAATGAACATACTGAAACCTACTCGGTTTTGAAATTCAGTTCATTTGGCAAGTCCTCAACTTTTGAAAGAAAACAAACGGCACATGCAGGCAAGCCGCAGCATGAGCAGCCACGCGCTCTCCTGCCCACCTGCCTGATGCCCTACAAAGATGATGAGGGGCCTGGAGCATCTCTCTGAGGAGGAGAGGCTGAGGGACTTGGGTATTCTTAGTCTGGAGAAGAGAAAGCTGAGGGGGCATCTGATCAATGCTTATAAATACTTAAAGTCAAGAGGATGGGGCTGGTCTTTTTTCAGTGGTGCCCAGGGACAGGACAAGAGGAAATGGGCACAAACTTGAATATAAGAAGTTCCACCTAAACATGAGGAAGAACTTCTTTCCTTTGAGGGTGGCAGAGCCCTGGAAGAGGCTGCCCAGGGAGGTGGTGGAGTCTCCTTCTCTGGAGACATTCAAACCCACCTGGACACGTTCCTGTGTAACCTGCTCTGGGTGGACCTGCTTTGTCCACCTGCTCTTGTCCAGGGGGGTTGGACAAGATGATCTCCAGAGGTCCCTTCCAACCCCATATCATCGATGCTGTGATTCTGAAGCCTGACCCAGAGCAACATACCTGGCTATACCAGCTGAATTTCATCTCTAAACTCAGTCCTCAGCCTGTCCATTAAAACGGTCAATAGCAACGCCAGCTGAGAAACATCCATCGCCAAGAACTCGTTTTTACAGGTCATTGGCTAGCCAGCCAACAACAGCTTCTAGCCATCACTGACCTTCTTCAACATGAACTGCTGATTTACAGGAGAAAGATGAGCCACGAGCCATCCATTTTCTTAATCGTAATTAAAACAAAATCAAAACCACTCAACTGTTTCTATATGACTTCGTTTGTACAAAATATAAACGTGCAGTCATCCCGCTATGTTTCTGGGATATCAACACTAATGTAACGAGAATCTGAATGTGTTTAATTTATCTCTTCAGGCAGGAAGTACCTTATGATAAGTAGGTGCTGCTGAACAGAAACTGGTGTCAGAACAGTTTGGATAACAAAATGTTCTGCTGCATCGACCCCCAAGTAAGCTGACAAAACACATTCAGACAGGTGTGTCTTATGATGGAAAAATTAACTGTGATAAAGAAAAGAAGAAAATGCCCTTTAGATAAGTTCGGTTCTCAGAGTCATTAAGATGCAAAAGGAATTTTAAAAAAATGCTATCTCCGTAAAGCTCAAGCACAGATAATAACAGCCAACAAACCTGCCTGGACAACTGAGTGTTTGCAGTACTCTCTGTCTTAAAGGCTCTGGCAAAATTGGCTTCCTTAGTTGATCAGTCCTGCTCCTACTATACCATACAGAGCTATATGTCACAGATAGGTCTGGGGGTTCTAAGAAAAAGGGAGCGAAACCACCAAACACCCCCCCAAGTCCATATCAAAGAAAAAAGCATACAACCAGTTATTGCCTCTTACAAACATATGAAATATTTGCCATTTGCAAAGATTCTCAATCAGAGAGACAGACTGCATCGTGTTTGACTCCAGTAAAATGACTCCGGATAAAGTCCGCCTTGATCTAAAATTCTCATACTTGGGTTTTAATTTCCAGTCATATTTACAGGGATCCGCTTCCTCCAATTTCCTAATGGAGACTGCATGGCTTGAAACATGCCCATCAGCCATCACACGACAGCAAACCTGCTTGACTAAGAGATACGCATTCTCAGGCTTCAGAAAATAATTAGGCACTCCAGATTTTCCTGCAGCTTCCCGAGGAGCAGATGCCAACGACCAACATCAACGACCAAGACCACCGGTCCCACCCAGCCTCACAGCTCCTGTACCTCCACGTCACAGTGATTCATGGCATTGCTACCACAGGAACCATCAAGATACATGGAAATTACACAACAAACCCACAACTGGCTGCATGTGTCCAGGTTCCACTCCAAGCTGAACTGATCTCCTACTCACCCGGCTCTCGGTCCTTAGTGGATATGCACTCTTTTATGGACTCTGTTATGCCAAGACTAGCTGCAGTGGGCAGCGGGCCGAGCAAGGATTCCAGTGCAGGTGGTCTTACAGTAGCTTCTTTTCCATTTTTCCATTCCCCATCTTCACTTTTTTTCAGTCTGTCCTTCTCATGAAGTTCATTATAAAAGTCCTTGTTTAAGTGATTAGCAGCTGCTTCCAGTTCCTCATCTTCTGCCTCTTCCTCTCCAAGTATGCTAGAGGTATTATCATCTATAGAATCTGTAAGGGGAAAAAAAATACCAACAGATCATCGCATACTATCTGTTACAGAAACTAAATAAATAGAGAAGCGCTCACGTAAAGAATAGAAATCTTTAGGGAAAATCTGTAGAAGAAATACACAATATTTTAGTACGCTGTATGAATACATAGTGTTTTCAGATGCTCTTCAAATTCACCACCTTGGCTATTAAAATGTATTTTTGTGAATATAGTCATCATTTAAAACAGAAGCATTGTGTTATCAAATTGTGGCAAGTAAAAGGGCTTTGCGAGAGAAGCCAGCTACTTAGGGGTATAATTACACATGAAAAATAGCCCGCTCAGCCTGCACAAAACCCTTCCGAATTGCTTGGTCAACCGGGGGATTTGGTGACAGCAGGTTCTAGATACTGGTCCACTGCACTTTCAGTGATGAAAAGGAATATTCTCAGGTGCCAGCGCCAAGCTTGTACCGCACCAGGAAAGGAAAACAACTGAAATAATTAATGGACTGTCATTTTAATGAACAACGTAGTTGTTTTGAAGACTGGTACTTGGAACCAACTACTTGGCAGAGGGAACCCCAACGCGATAGAGATCTTGTATTAAGCAAGCATATACATGATCACATTTCTCACAATAAAGTTCATACACTTCAGACTGCCTGCAGGAGCTGAACCCGTTATTATTTACGTAGTCCCAAGACTTGATAGACTTACCATCTTTAGTGAAATTTGCAAATACGCCTTTTGCTTTTGGTCTACTGTTTTCTAATTCAATCTCTATTTCGTCTTGATAGCTCGATATTTCACCTATGGTGATGAAATAAAAATAAACCTCAGCAGTAATTGATGTAACTTTGGACAAATAAGTGATACTTTATGCTAAACACAACTTATACCTTCAAAATCCTCCAGCTTTTTTGATAACGCCTTCTCAAGCTGAAATGAAAATAAACAAAACAAACATGAAATGACCAAAAAAAACCCAACTTTGTACTGTTTGTGAACTGTATATAGAGACGCGGAATCATGGGGGATTTTAAAAGCAATAAGCAGGTTTTGGATCGCTACCCAAATCACTTTACAGCATCAGATGGGCAAGACAGAAGTTTCAAAATGCTGATTTCAAAGGTTATCTCGCCCCTCTCTATACTTCAAAAGGAACCTTCACTCCGGCGAGCTGCAAATCAAAGGCACCCCATTCTTCAGCAGTCAAACTCGACAACCGTGCCTGTAGATGTGAGCAAGTAATTGCGCTATTGTTTTCATACGTGTTTAAAAAAAAAAAAAGTTATATGTAACGGTACTTCTCCTGACCACGGGTGTCACCTTAATAAAAAAAATATACAAAGGATGGTTTCTGATCCAATTACAAAGCTTACACCTTCGCAACCCCGATCCTTGCCAACCCGAGTGGAAAAGCGCATACAGCACATAAAGGAGAAGGGCAGACATCAGGACAGCTGCTCGAGACCTCCACGCCACAAGCTCAGCTTCAACTTGTCACATGAGAGGCTCCAGTTTTGTAAGGACAAAAAGATTCGATGCTTTGGTAAAAGGTCAGGGCACAGAAGGGAGACGCACGTGCCGCCCGAAAGCCAGCATAAAGGGGATAACAGTGCTTAGTATAACTGCATCAGCTTGCAAATCGGGGAGCATCTGGGCAGAGTGTGCTGAGCCCCCACATACAATACAGCGAGCGTGGGGCTGAGCACCGAACACTGGTACCCTGCAAACCACAGAAGCTCAGCTGGTGCTCGTTTACTCGGCCACCCGGATCTTCTGATCGGCGCTAACAAGAGCGGTGACTCTGTACTTCCCACAGCGGCTCGCTGAGATGGCAGACACACTTCAATCCCTCATCAGGGGATGTTTAAAGCTGTATTTGAAGCTACATATCTTAAAGAGTGTGTCTCTCTGGAGGAGGGAGCAAAAATCACACAGGAGAAAAACTTAAATATATACTTTTTTTTTTTTTTAACTGGGAAGCTATCCCTTATGCCACTAAAACAAAAAAAATATCCCTTAGTTAATGAGTATCATATGCACCAATGCTCACCCTTCTCTTATGAACCTCCAAATAAATGTAACTAACCCTTATCAAAGGCTGGTCAGTTAGGATTTAGTATTAACTGATTCAAAAAGGAATATACAGAGGGAGGAGAGAGGAGAGAAATAGAGAGAGCATCTGGTTCAGAATTCACCTGCTGTATCTTCAATTTTTTTTGACCAGCTGTAAAGGAAGGAGGATCACATTCTTCTTCCAAATCAATCTTCATAAACTCGTCTATGGTTAGCTGACTTGTTGGTGTATCTTCAAACTCTGTCAACCTACCAAAGCACACAGTACGTTACCATAACGGCTTTAAGAACTTGCTTAAAAGTTACAAAATCCATCAAACTGCTAAGTTACAGAATAAACATGTCATCCTTAGAAACCCTAGCTCAAATACAGATTAAAAGCAATCCTAATTGTTTCATCTGCTGGGGAAAAAAAAAAAAAAAGTTTCTTTTCATATCACAAATTACCTTTTGACTTTATTAAAGGGTATGTAACACACATTTCTTTTGATGAACAAAGACCAAACAGAAGTACCGCGGCCACCGAGGCCAATGAAGCACAGACTGACAAAAACTAAGACGAGAAACGCAGCTCATTCCTCCCGCCTGGTCGCTTTTGTTACCGACACCACCACAACAGATTCCCAAACATAAATATCTGGTAGTTTAGGAGTAGAAGGCTCAGAAATATTCCTGAGATGTTACTACGACTAATTTATGCAAAGCAAATGTCAAAGTGACATATCTTCAGCAGGCTGGAAGAGGGGCAAGAAGTACTCTTCCCAGGACACACAGAAGCAGTAGTAAAATAAGATCACCTGCATGTCGCACAGATGGAATAGATGGATGCGTGTAATTCTACAATAAGATACTTCGCATTTGTGGAATGTCCGCATTTTAAAAGTTCCTACCTGTGTGAGAGAGAGGACTAGCTCCACAGGGAACTGCCGTGAAAGCAGCTGAATCTTTCAAAGGGACCGAAGCTTAAATGAGACCGTGTTGTCATCACTTCAACCCACAAATTTCAGCATTTCATGCAGGTGGTTCAGAATGAGCACATCCATTTTACAGATGGAGAAAGCGAGACAAAAGGTTACGGACAAAGGCAGGTCAGGAAACGTCTGGCAGAATGCTTTTCTGACAGAAAGTGCCCTTTTAATAATATCAACATTTTCCATGGGAAAATGGCAATGATGGGTCTGCAGCTGCTTCACTGGAATATTCCCATCTTCCAGAGGAACCAAAGCTGACAACAGCTTCCATCTGCAAAGCTAGGAAACTAAAAGCAGTGATTCAGTACTCCCAGCACAGGACCCTTCAGCACTTCTCCTCCCCAAAATGCACTCGCGGTTTTTTTTCTCTTTTGCCTCCTACCGCAACAAAACTCCTTCCAAAGAAGGAATTTTCCCTAGGACAGAAATTCAGTTCCCAACCAACTCCAGGGTCAAAGCCAAGAGCACCTCGCTGTGCTCTCTCCCTATATTCTATTAGTACCTGTATTCCCTTTTTTTCCACAAACTGAGGAGCAAGACAAGGCAGCCCACACAAAGGGACATAAACTTTCCCTCCGAGTAGCAGGGGCCAGCTCCCTCCTCCTCCCTTTCAGATCAAATTGGAAAGGAGAGGAGGATGCTGTTGACAGCACCAGCACCCACTTTTTAATTAACAGACTTGAAATCTTTCTCAGCATTAACGGGCTTCCAGTGTGTGTTACCCACCTTCCAGGAGGGAGCCTCATCTACTAGGGCAGAGGAAAAACTCGGCAAGGGGCATTGTTATTAGTATTTTAATTCAGAATTCCTTTAATGCTAAACTCATGTATCATTTTAGGAGCACGTACCTTCCCAGCCACCGTCATTAAACTGCAGTCATCCCTCTCTCCGTGTCTGAATCACGCACTCACAGGTAGTCCCGCTTCAGCAAGAACTTTCCTCCCAACCAGCCTCGCCTCGTTAAAATGTTGTTCTCCTCCCACTGTAAAAAGCCAACAGGCACTTTGGCAAAGACACCCGGTTAGTTTACCCTACACTTGCTCCGAGTTTGAGATGAGCAGCCCAACCCAGAGCCCAGCCAAAACAGCAACACCTCCAGGCACGGGGAGCAACGTAGAAAACCCCCATCGCTCGTGAAGCAAGCCTGGGGATGAGATGACCATGCCTGGATTTCAGCACTTCACCCCGTGCGCGTCTCCCTGTGGACACCTGAGGCTCCATTTGTCCCTCTCCTTGTCCACCATGTCGTGTGACTCGCGTCACGTACCCTGCACCCATCAGACATCAGCCCTTAACGAGCTTCAGCCCTGGGCTGAAAGAGCAGCACAAGTCTCTCTTGAAGACCTTCAGCGCGTCTGCACTAGGACAAGGAAGAGCTACATCGTGTTTGTTGATGGTGCTACCAAGGAGCTCAAAACCACAGGACACCATGGTTCGACCACACTGGTGGGCCATTTGACCCAGCCACCAGCATCCAGTCCCATGTCCTCCTCTTCCTCAGTCCTCATCCAAGCCAAAGAGGGCAAGGGCTGACCACCCAGCGGGGAGGGCTGCCAGCATGGCGGTGTAGGCACAGCCCGGTGGCAAGCCCAAATTGAGAGCAGCATGTTATTTCTTCACCTCTCTCCAGTCGTAACCACGAGGCTCTAGCCTTCCTCCCGAAACGAAGGACCACCCCTGACGGTCAGGAGCACAGCTCGAGCATCCTCTCTGTGGGAGGGCGAGCTGTTCATTCAACATTTCCTCCTTTAGCTTGATATAAATAAACACCTGCGTTTGCCAACCACTTGCCTGCCTCAACGTTTTACATTGGCCGATATCCTGTCTACACGTTTTTAAACATTTCTTTAATTTTATCCCCTGTTTGGACACACGCCACCGAGGCAACAAACCGATGCACGCAGCAGGCTACACCGCAGGAAACACGGTAACATTAGTTTGGCAGCTGAGAACAAACTGACGCAACCTTAATTATAAGCACAATAATTTCAGGGGCGAGGGAGTGCCCTCACAGGAAAAAAAAAAAAAAAAAAAAATAGCTACAGGCTATTTTTTAAGTCCCACACAGAAATGACCTCCAAGCTCATTTTGCACTTTTAATCTTAAAAAAAAATAAATAAATCCAATAAGAGTTGCCATTTCAAGTTATGCACAGAGGGAGGAAAATAAACAGATATACAAATTAAGATATCGTTTCCTTGGCACAAATTCAAAAGGGCTCTAAAAGTTGAAATTTGGCAGAGAAATATTTTCTATTTATAGCCGAAGCAGAGGCAACCACTACAGCTCAGGCTAAGACTCAACTTCCAGTATAAACCCTCCTCTTACAGTTTCTCACAGCAAACTCTTTCAAGCAAATTCCTTCGGGATAAAAGTTTTTCCAGAGCTTGGTGTCATCTGCCCTTAACCCCAACCCTTTTTTTTTTTTCCCTCCAAAGAAAAATTTCCATGGCTTTTGTTTCATCTCTTTATGGACAAAACCACACACCTCGTCTTCTGATAAAGCACTTTTGTGCACAAAACAGTAAACCGATTCTGTTCACACTTAATTTAGCTCCCAATAAGGGAAAATGGGTCAGTCATTTTGAAGTTACGAGCAATGATTTATGGTTTTTTTGGCTTTGTTTTGTTTCAGGGATACCATCCAGTGCAGAGTTATGAATCCAGTCTATAGCTAAGGGGGGGGGGAGGGAACCAAACTCCTATGTGCAGCTAGCTGATGGGTTTTAATGTTTAATTGAAATTCTGCAGCAGTGGAGTGTGACAAAGCACGGAAAAGAACAAGGTCTTCTGCGGTCCAACTCACAAATGCTTCAGGAGTCCAAGTTCAAAGTCCAAGAGGGACCTCTCAGCAGAGACCATTTAGGAAAAGCCACAGTGTCCTCCTCTGTACGCACAATCAGCATCTAGCTCCAGAAAGCAGTCAGCATAAAAGCAGAGGTATCTGGCGCTGGACCTCGATGCACAAGGGCAAACAAATTATAACTTCAGAGAGCGTTGTTTTTTTAAAGAGTGAACACGAAATTTAGCCTGAGCAGTCAGCCTTTAAGTCACCTGTCTTTTTAAAGAGGCCTTTTTAGAGTACTCAAAATAATTTACTAACGGATTAAAAAAAGTACTAAGCTGAATATTGGCATATTGTTAGCAGAAATACCTGAAAAAAAAAATTTATTGCAAGATAAGCTGCTGGTGGTAATTAAATTCCCCTGATTTTTCCCAAATTAACTACGTAATTAAAACACTAAGTTATAACTTACATGATAGCTACAGAATCTTAACTATCACATCAATTACAAATATTCTAGTAATAGACCAGCTAATTTGACCAACTCCAACACTTGCAAACCCTGGAAAAGCAAGGGATTTACTTTTGTATCCTAGTGAAGTAACAAAATATTGCAGCATAACCCCTCTGTTTTAACCTAAAAGTTCATCAGTGCTGACCACCACTCTAAACCTGTGCACTCACCCAGAGAAGTTTGGAATTCGTCTTGATGTGGCAAACCATCACTATTTTTTATACTACAAATTTAACAGTTTGTTGCATCATCCCCCTCTCCCCATTTTTTTCCAAGCCATACAACGTTTATGCATGAACTACTTATGGAAGTACGTAAACACATCCCCTGAAAGTGATACTTCATACAGAATATGTACTAGAAATAGCTATTAAAATGCTTCCTACATGACATAAAAAAAGTTTTCCAGTATCCACCAGTATGTAAATAAACAGAAGTGCAATCTCCTTACATGTAATCATTCTACATATATCTAATTTTACATGTACTTGCAGCAATACAAAAAAGGTGTTTTTAAAGCCTATATGAACGAGTATCTCATCACTAAAGGCAAGGACAAAATCAGAGGTGAGACAGTTACAGTGGTTTAACAACTTACAACTTATCACCTGACCTGTGCTAAATTTGTCTGTGTTCCCCCGTCCAATCCAACCGGGAAGAGAAATATTTCCACTTCAACAACGTCCCTGGTGTACTACATTAATACATTTCACCTCTTTTTGCAATGGGTTAAGAGCATACACACACACACAGAGTCATTTACTGCAAATTAACTGGTGACTGACAAATTTACGGTGCTCGTGCTGGCAACTGTCGTTTTTCTAAGTATTCAAGAATGGGTACCTTGAAAGATTTATCGTACTAAATAAAAGCAGCCTTTAGAATTAGTTAGAATCATCATAGAATGGTTAGAGTTGGAAGGGACCTTAAAGATCGAGTTCCAACCCCCCTGCCATGGGCAGGGACACCTCCACTAGAGCAGGTTGCTCAAAGCCCCATCCAGCCTGGCCTTGAACACCTCCAGGGATGGGGCAGCCACAGCTTCCATGGGTAACCTGTTCCAGTGCCTCACCACCCTCACAGGAAAGAATTTCTTCCTAATATCTAATCTAAATCTCCCCTCTTCCAATTTAAAACCATTACCCCTTGTCCTGTCACTACACTTCCTGACCAAGAGTCCCTCTCCGGCTCTCCTGTAGGCTCCTTTCAGATATTGGAAGGCTGCTATGAGGTCTCCCCGGAGCCTTCTCTTCTCCAGGCTGAACAACCCCAGCCCTCTGATCATCTTCGTGGCCCTCCGCTGGACCCGTTCCAACAGGTCCACGTCCATCCTGTTTTGAGTTGCTTGCACTTGCTCACACCAAAACAGAGATTTAAAATTATCACAAGTTCCTCAGAATAAATTTTAAAGCCCTGATTCTGCAAACCCTTACACACACGGTTAACTCGGGTCGACGCTTGGTGCGCACGGTCAGCCCAACAATGATCCCACCACACCACCCCAGAAGTCCACCAGTCTAAACCACCCAGAATTTTTTGTTCTTGGGTTTTTTCCCCCCCAATGCAAGTGTTCGCACCATGCTAACAAAACAAAATCCTTCAGCATTCCTTAAAATCTTGTTTTGTTAGCACGGTTCCTCTGCTGTGGTCTGTCAAAAACCGCTCTGTGATCTCTTGGGAAAGAAAACTAGCGTGCTGCTTCATTTCTTAACAACTGCTCAGATGAGGAAAGTCAAACACAGAGAAAAACTGTTCACAAGATCTAAGCCCGAGTTAGTGCTAATAAGTTGTTATCATTATTAATTATTATTGTTTCAAAAGTAACAGACACCAAAGAATTTTGAAACGACATCTTAAAAGTAACTATGAAGTACTAAAATATATTAGGAATCTTATTAATGTATTAGGTAACTTGCTGTACAGATTTATAAAAAGGAACACTGCCTGTGAAATTGGGATTCCGCAAAAAGAAAACCTTTTTTCCTTAAAATGGACAATCCAACTTACAAAGGTATGCAACACCACCCTGCCTGGATCAAGTTGTATTTTACTCACCATAATAAGAAAGACTTCTAGAAATCATCTACAAGCCACTTAGAGGAAAGGGGCACAAACCTGAATATAAGAAGTTCCACTTAAACATGAGGAGGAACTTCTTTCCTCTGAGGGTGGCAGAGCCCTGGAAGAGGCTGCCCAGGGAGGTGGTGGAGTCTCCTTCTCTGGAGACATTCCAAACCCGCCTGGACACATTCCTGTGCGACCTGCTCTGGGTGGACCCGCTTTGGCAGGGGGTTTGGACTAGATGATCTCCAGAGGTCCTTTCCAACCCCATATCATTCTGTGATTCTGTGAAATTATTGAACTGGAGACATAAAATATTTCTCAATTTACTTTCTTAGCTTATCACAACAGTGGCCAGTGCTGAGATCAGAGTGGACACCACCACAAGCTCCTTTACATGAAATAACTTTCCCCATTTTCTGAAAGCTTCTCCCCATACCACACTTTGACCAAGAGCACTTACTCGGACACACTGAGCATCCTCGACCTGTCTCCATGCTCAAATACCTTTGCTAAACAGCTCTTACGTAATTCATCGGGTACCTTCCACAGGATTTTAGCGTGGCTTTACTTGCATCACAGCCGAACAGAGGCTTCTTCACGCCTTCTCCTTCAATCTTGGCCTTGATGGGGCTTTGGTATTTTGGGAAACGTCACCTCACAGCCATCTGGCAGCTACGCATGCCTGTCACCTTCTCTTCCCATCCTGACTCAGGACTCACGTACCGACTTGCTCCACGTTTTGCCTGCTCTCACAGACATCTACCGGGCTTCAGATTCAGCTGGGAGCTTGGACGTGAAGTTTACATGAGCCATATATTGCAGAAATGAAAACGAGAAAAGCTTCAGGCCAATACATTTATCTCTATGCGTGAATCTTTCATTTTTTCCGGAGAACTACCAATGCAGTCACTGAAACAGCTGTAGCTGGGTCCCCAGGATACGAGCGAAGGACCCCATTTATAAAAGTCCCTGCAGCATCTCCACCCAGCCTGGTAAATGGAGTTCCTTCCTAACAAGTCTTGTCTTCCTTCCCCAAAATGCTATTTTCTTACGAGAAAAAAACATTCACCTCAAAAATGCACCCTTTAAACCCATTCTGGCTTTTTATTCCAATTCTTTCTAAATGAAGCTTTACTTCTTCTGAAGTTCATCACAAATAGGTTTTTTACCAGATAGTACTTTATGGAACTGAGAAGAAATATTTTTTTATGTAAAAAGCAGCTCAATTTAAAGATAAAGAGAGTAAGCCAAAGTAAAATGCAAGTGTTAACAAAGATAAGCTGATTTCTTTTTTTGGTTGGTTTTTTTTTTTTTTCTACTGAAGAAGCATCTAAGATCTTTAAACAGGCGTAAAGACCACACAGTATTAGATAATGCACAATGGAAAAATATCACAAAAATTATTCTCACTGCAGATAAGCCAGAATTTAGCATGCAGAGAAAGTATGCAATAGGTGAATAAGCAGATGAAGGGGCAGAGTATGTAAAAAGGTTAAAAAGGCAGCAGCGAAGACAGGTGCATTGAACACGGGCACAAATGTGAGGATTAAACTAAATAAAAGGGTTGGGTTTATTAAAAGTTAATTTCTGCTATCTCCACAGATGATTACACAGAAAATAACAACTTGACTAATTAGTTAATATTTGTACAGTACTTTGAATATATAAAGTGATATATAAGTTAATATCATTTCAATTAGACTGGAAATGAGACAGAATTATCAGTGCATTTATTAATATTTAATACGTTCGCTTTCAACAACAGCAACAAGCTTTACATTTTAATTGTGTGCTTCAGAACACAAAGCTAGAAGGCCCTGTGAAGTAACTACAAAGTTTTCCTACCAAGATCCTACCAAAAACCCCACGCATATTAAAAAGAAACATACCCTGGTTTTCAATCACACAGATGATTAAGTTAAGAACTCTGGATTCGAAGATGAGTGACAGGGTCCACGGGCCATGCTTTGGTGCTTTTTCCTTCCAAAACAGATTCCCTTTATGATCACATCATTCATTTTTATGACCTGAAGGTATGTTTTTGTGAACCTCCCCGTAAGAGCTACTCCTCCTGTAGCCAGCAGTGAAAGAGGTGACAGAGTACAGGCACGTGGGGCTTGGTGCTCCCTGGGTGATGGAGAACAGGATGAACTAATCCCCTTGTACACAGTGGCATCAGCTGCACTGCATGGGACCAGAACTAGTGCCCTTCTTAGGGAAGGGCTGCCACCCCTTGCCGAGGGTCTGCCTCAAACAGGAAGCCAAGCAGGGCTTTCTTAAAAAGCATCGATGGAAGCCCATCGGCACCAAAAGCAAATTCGGCTTCCAATTGGTCTGTGCTGACCCAGGAGCCATGTAGCCAACCGGGAGCTAAACCAGAGCATCCAGCAGAACCTACAGGTTGGACATTTCAGCATTATCTGTGCTCCTGTTTGATTTCACTTCCAAAGCTGTCAGGGCAAAGACACCAGCAGCGAGCGTAGCATCCGACGCCGCCCATTCATCGGTCTCCACCCCACTACGTTCAACACCTTCACAACGCACAAAGCAGCAGTAGCTCTTTACAAACCAGAGTAACTATAGCAATAATTAAAAGGAAATAAACCTGTACATCAAGCTGGGAAGCAAAGAAATTTTTAAGAATGTGAAATGAGTGCTTATTAATTTAGACAACTTCTACCCGCTGGCATTTGGAGAGGAATTCTTGAAAGAAGAGGAAAAAAAAATGGAGTGCAGAAAGAGTTATTCAAAGGTATTTTTTTATTTCCCTTCGTTAAATACTATATAATGTGCTCCTATTTGAAAAACATCAATCAAATTTATAGATTCGTGATAAATACAGTTGTAATTATAGCTGCCTGAAAATAATTCAGCTGTCACGTTTACCCTGTCAAAGTAAATAACGCTGTCATTTTAGTTGATGTGTGTGACTTGAGTAAACATTTCAAAGCATGAATTTTGAAGTAAGATTTCCTCGCTTGAAACAATCGCTCAAATTAATTTTCCTTCCAACTCTAATTTATTATGCTTATTTTCTTAGTAAAAACGAACACTTTAACTATTTAACCAAGGCGTCTTGGAGTAGATGGCGGGTCCATAAATCATTAATCATACAAAATGCACATTAAAACACATGACCTGTTGACCAGAGAAAAAAAAGGTGGCGTTTGTACTCCATCCTTATTGTTGTAGTACCTTAAAGCACTTCAAAGACTTCAAATTTATCCCTATACCACCCATGCATGGTAGGGAAATAGGATCATTCCTGTTCCACAAATGAAGGTCTGGGGTAAAAAACATTTTTCACCATTAAGAAGTGAGTATTATTAACAAATATTAGGCTTGGCTGGATGTGCTTAAGCTGGTCTCAGCAAGGTGGAGAGAAAAAGACACACCAGAGGAGCTTTCCAAAGACAAAACTTGGTAGAACAAACTTCAGAACTCATGGGTGGTACAAAAATTTCCAACTGGGGGCAACAGAAAGCATGGTATTTCACAGTTAGGTCATTTTTTACTGAACCTACAGGGAAAGAAAACGTTACAGCTTTTCAAAACTAAACTGAGGGAAACTGGGTGACTGCTGACTTCACCACAATATGGAAAATGCAACTAGATCTTTAAAAAAACCAATATGCCAAAGGTACTTGGGAAATTCCCACTTTCAGGCTCATGTTCTGCTGACAATTCCACTTCTGACCCCTTCATTAGACTCACTGCGCTGTCTTCTATTCATTAGCTGTGCAATACTATTGAAAATGAACATTTTAGCAAAGTTTAAAGTTTAACGTTTTGAAAAGTTCTGTTCAATAACAGCTAAAAGACAACACTTTTCAGAACTATACACTGGATTAACGAAAAAAGAAAAAAGTAAATCCCATAGCACACCCTCAGCTTTGAGAATCAATCAATTATTTCTTCTGAGGACGTGACAACACTGTTAACATTTCAGACCCAACATTTTTTTTTTGCCGTCAACTCTTCACCTGTTAAATGGGCACAGTGCTCCTTACCATCTTTGCTAAGCATTTGAGGCCTTACATGAGAGGCAGGTGTTAGCACTTAAAAATGACCAGCTAAAAGACGTTGTACTTATTTTATTCTTGGCGCTTCTGAAAAGGAAAAGAACCTGGTTTTCTCCGATAGACACATTCATTTTAGACTCCACCACTTTTCAGTGCTGTAAGTGAAAGATAAAAGCAATAAAACTGCACTGACCTTTTCCTTAATGTAGACTCACAAACCTTCACCACCCGGATGACCTCTTTAACAGTACGTCGGAAATCATGCATTCTTGCTGCTACTAGCAGAGCTAGAGAATAAGCAGGGAAAGTCAATGTCAAAAAGAGGAAAACTTCCTGAAGAAAAGCAGAAAACAGCCAGATAACTGTACCCTCTTTTTGTCCCTACCTTCCAGCTGAAGAGCTGTAAATGCTTATGCTCAGCTGTGCCCCTGAATACAGGTGATTGATTGACTTGACCTTACAAACTTTGCTTCCTACCCAATAAAATTAAGCTGATTGCAAATTGCACCCTGAAAAATTCTGCCCTTTAGCATTTGGGAAACCACAGCCAGCTATTTAAATACAGCACAGGAACATCTCATTGTTCACATGTTTTCAGTTGCCATCCTTTTAGCAGAATTTATTAGTCCTGAAAAAAAAAGGTCTCCAGTTAACTCTTCCAGAATAGAAACAGTGATTTCACTTAAGCTGTGATCCTCATTGCTGTCACCACTATCGCTGTCTTCCTAGTGCCCGAGTGCTCTCCTGCAAGACCCTCTACGCAGCTGGATAACTCGTGCTGGCTGAATTTACATCAGTGTGTTGATTCAGAGCACTAGCTCCGTTTTGAAGCATCACCCCCACTCGGCGTGCCGTGGCTCAGAACGGTTCCCAGCCTGCAAAAGCGATTCCTCTCAGAGGAAACCAAACCAGAGCTCCGCTTCAGGTATGTTTTTAAAGTGCTCCGGTCCCTAACAGGAACATCAGGGGCTGAACTAACAACCGGTCCTTCAGACAACGTACGGCAGATTTTTAGGGCAGGGAACCAAACTAAACCCAGTCCACGGTACACCACACGAAGTGCATATTGCGTGGGCGGATGTAGGGGACTCAGCACCACCTGCTTCCATCTACTGATCCACGTCTCTTGAAGCAAATTATTTGTTCGTGGGGATATAGTCTACGTAATGAAACTGGTCTCCCACAGAGTCTATACTCCAATTTTTATCAATATGCAATAAGCAAGTACTATTAACAAAAAGCAGCTAGAAATTTCCAGAAGATTACATAGTCCTGGGTTTAGGATGGCTTGTGTGCCATTTCTTATTCCAGCACGCACATGCAACTTTTTTCAAATAAAATAAAGCACGTATGTGAACTCTGTGACTATCTACAGTCTTCGTTACTCTGACCTCACTGGCTGGTACTCGCTACCTTTTAACCTAGTCCTCTCAAACCAGTAGGTTTTTTGTAAGCATCATGACACCCATGCAGCTTGGAAAAAGATGAAGAAGGAGAGGAAAATAGTTTTGCAGAACAGGTCAAAGAGGGCATTTCTTGCATAAGACTCTGTGTAAAGACACAAATCAAAGCGCTTCACTAATGGTGCCATTTTAGCTGACAAAAAAAAACCAAACCCTTTTAGCAGCTAGAGCTCACAGAGAGTGGGGGGCGAAAGGAGCACCAGAAAGGACGTTAAATAATCCAAAACATAAGATACAAAGGATCTGAGCAAGTAATGTAGGAGCAAGGGCAAAAACGAAGTTTGAGTTCCAGAAACTATTTCGGTGAAGAACCTGTATAATCTGTAGGTGCCTGACAGCACAAACCCCAGAGAACATGGCATCACCCAGGAAAGGAGAAAAGGTCCTCTGTTCCCAGCTCCCAGACTCTCCCATTTAACCCAGTGCGAGGGAAGCAATGCAGCCAGCCCCTGACAAACCTGCCCCGCAGAGGCCAGAGGGCCGGCGGCCGGTGTGCATCCAGTCCCGCTTCATTCTCTGCAACAGCCTGAGAGCCGTCATGGACACCTCGTGGTTCTTATCCCCAAACTCAAGCATGTGTGCAAAACGAGGAATATATAGACACGGATCTGCAACAGAAAGGACCACGGTTATTTCCAATCCTACCCTTTGATCGAGGAAAGGCAGCGTTTGAGCAGCAGGGCTGTGGTGGTTGGCTCGCTTCACAGCTCAGTGAACAACACGGACTGTGCTGCTGGGCCAGGTCCTCTGATCACTGAGCTTTAGCAGCACCTTTTTCAGCTAAGGTAAAACAAAATTCTTTCTTGCTTTGTAGACAAGAGACCTTTAAAGCACCGCACAGTGTTTCTTACGTGCTTGTCGGGGTCTGAGGCTGCACATGCCGACACCGACACGTGAGCAGACTTAACGGGTATCAGGGAAATTATCATAGAATCATAGAATGGTTAGAGTTGGAAGGGACCTTAAAGATCATCCAGTTCCAACCCCTCTGCCATGAGCAGAGACATCTCCCACCAGACCAGGTTGCTCAAAGCCCCATCCAGCCTGGTCTTGAACACCTCCAGGGATGGGGCATCCACAGCTTCACTGGGCAGCCTGTTCCAAAAATTATGCACAAAGCCAAGCATTTGCAAAATCTTTTGCAGAATGAGGATGCGATAGCTTTTGACATCCCTGGCAGAGTAACAAACAAGGTAACCTGCACGTCCCACCTCCCACCTAACTGCAAACCAAGCTCTGAAAAAAAATTAATTTGCTTAAAACCCCATGTCCCCAATGTTATGGTTTGAGAGAACCCGTAACAATCTATTGTCATTAGACAATTATTCTATCACCCGATGACCCCTCCCCACCTGGAAAGGGGAATCAGGGAACACAAAGAAACACAAAGGTTGAAATATAAATAGATTTAATAGACCAAGACTAAATAATTAACAATAATACTAAAGAACCAGTATTAATCCCGATACTGATATAAGATATACAGGAAGCTGTGCACTCCCAGCAGGGACAGCAAATGTGGGACACTGGGAGCGCAATGGCTTCAGGAGGAAGGGACGGCCTCAGGTGCTGGCACCGGGGCAAGGAGTTGTCTGGACCGCCGCCATCGGGGAGAGAGATACGCAGTAAACTTTTCTAATTTATATTGGATGTGACGTTCATGGTATGAAATAAACCTGTTGGCAGCTTGGGTCCAATGCCCAGGCCTTGCTCCTCCTTGTCCCTGCCCCTGGCAAGGCTCGAAAACACTGACCTTGAATCCCACAGAGCCCGGCTGGCTATAAAGTAAATATTTTCACAAATTCAGACACTAGAGTCTTCTAAAAGTACAATTTTCCCCAGCATTAGAAGAAAAGTTAGTCCTGTGTCTCTCAACCCAGGACACCCAACAGAAGTCTACTGACGCCTTCAAAGTTAATTCAAGCTCCTTCTCAGACTCAGATTCCAACAACACAAACCACTGTTTTTTACAGATGCTAAGGCATACTCTCCATCGGCATAAATTGCTGGAACCCAATTAACGTCAACAGTGCTAAGACAATTTACATTGGCCACGGATCTGCCTCCAGACGTATACGCTTATTTCAAGTGTTGGTGTTACCAGCTGCAAACTAACCCAAATACATCAGCAGGGATTGTGCTTTGCCTAAACCAATTTATAATTTATCAAACAATCTTGTAAAAGCTACACTTAACACATGTTTACTCTCATTTGAGGTATCAGTTTCTCATTTCCTGCCAGCCTTTTTATCACTTGACCGAAAATCCATGATGTACGGTAAATTGTTAACTGTTAGTCTCAACTCAATTTCCTTAGCTGATCCCCTACGTGGGCACTTAAACTGATAAAGATGAAAATTCAGCTCGAAACACAGGAACAATCTTAACGGATTTACAATTAATCAAAGCAGTTTCATTTAGCAACAAGTTCTAACGACGATGCCCTGTTGCTACCCGTAATTGCCGAGATCACGCCGTAGGTGATCACACCGGTCAGCCCTGCAAAAGCACTGAAATGAAAGCATTTATCAAGCAAAAAATTCCAAAACCACATCTCCCTCAAAACCTGAAGAAATGCCCAAATGCGGTCACCTCCTAAACACAACCCGAAAAATCAAAGGTGTAGGAAAGAGTTACTGATCCCCATGATTCTTAAGGGCAGTCGTTCTGTATTTTCAAGTATGATTCTATAAAACTGTACTCAACAGAAGGTCCGTAACAAGTGATGTTCTCCAAGGGTCAGTATTGGGTCCAGTCCTCTTCAATATTTTCATCAATGACCTGGATGAAGGGATGGAATGTACCCTCAGCAAGTTTGCCAACGATACAAAACTGGGAGGGGTGGTTGACATATCAGAAGGCCGTGCCGCCATACAGTGAGACCTGGACAGGCTGGAGAGTTGGGCAGAGAGGAACCTGATGAACTTCAACAAAGGCAAGTGTAGGGTCCTGCACCTGGGGAGAAATAACCCCATGCACCAGGACAGGTTGGGGGCTGACCTGCTGGAAAGCAGCTCTGAGGAGAAAGACCTAGGAGTCCTGGTGGACAATAGGATGACCATGAGCCAACAATGTGTCCTTGTGGCCAAGAAGGCCAATGGCATCCTGGGGTGCATCAGGAAGAGTGTGACCAGCAAGTGGAGGGAGGTCATCCTCCCCCTCTACTCTGCCCTGGGGAGGGCCCATCTGGAGCACTGGGTCCAGTTCCGGGCTCCCCAGTTCCAGAAGGACAGGGAACTGCTGGAGAGGGTGCAGCAGAGGGCTACAAAGATGATGAGGGGCCTGGAGCATCTCCCTTATGAGGAAAGGCTGAGGGACTTGGGGCTCTTCAGCCTAGAGAAGGCTGAGGGGGGATCTGACCAATGCTTATAAATACTTAAAGGGAGGGTGTCAAGAGGACGGGGCCGGTCTTTTTTCAGTGGTGCCCAGGGACAGGACAAGAGGAAATGGGCACAAACTTGAATATAAGAAGTTCCACCTAAACGTGAGGAGGAACTTCTTTCCTGTGAGGGTGGCAGAGCCCTGGAACAGGCTGCCCAAGGAGGTGGTGGAGTCTCCTTCTCTGGAGACATTCCAAACCCGCCTGGACACGTTCCTGTGCAACCTGCTCTGGGTGGACCTGCAACCTGCAGGGGGTTTGGACTAGATGATCTCCAGAGGTCCCTTCCAACCCCAGATGATTCTGTGATTCTGTGACCAAAATAGAAGAACAACAACAAACGCCTTTCGCAGGCGATAGCCTGGGGTTCAACAGACATCAAAATTTTGCTCTTTGTTCGATGCCACAAGGCGATGCCCAGTTTGCTTCTCTTCCCAGAACACGGAGTTTCTGGGAGCATTTTACGCACATTCGGTGTTGTAGCCGTTCAGACATTTCTGCTGGCATTCATGCCCACAGGGCATTTGACAAAACACTGCCCATCGTTAATTTAAATTCTGAAGCCACCAAACACCCAGAAAATGCATATGCAGGTTGGTTTTAAGCGAAAAGCCTTAAAGAGGTTATAAATGGCTAGAACGCAATACTACCGGTATATAAATTAAAGGCTGGGCCAAAACATGTCCCGCACGGATGCAAACATTTGGAAAAAAAATAATGAAATATATATATGTATTTTTAAAAAAAGTTGTAAAACCCAAAAGCTTCGAATCCTTCCGCAGGCACTAAACAAGCACCGAAGGCGTCCTGCTCCCCTTTGCCTTCAGGGACACCCCCGGGACTGGAACCCTTGCACACGAGTGAGCAAATTCGAGTTGGCCTTCCCGAACGGGGAGTGCAGGGGCCAGGAAGCAAATACCAAGAAAAACATTATTTTAGGGGTTTTTGGTGTTTGTTTTTGTTGGGGTTTTTTTGGGTTTTTTTAGGAAAGAAACAGCTGTTTTTTTCTCAAGATTTTCCCTTCTCTCCACATCCCAACTCCTGAGTCGGAACTTCGACTTTTGGAAGCACCTACGTGCCACGCGACCGTTGACAGGAATATAGAAAAATTCCTAGGAAAAGTGCTTAAAAGGGCGACTTCCCACCCAAAACAAGGGATGGGGAGGGCAGGGTCGGGGAGAGGAGCCGTCGCCGTGCCCCGCCGCCAGCCCCCTCCGGCGGAAAGGGGCGCACAGACAGCGCGGCCCAGGGAGGATCAGTGCCCCGCGGAAACACCGCGGGAGGCGGGCGAACAACGCCGATAAAAGGAAAAAAAAAAAAAAAAAAACCACCTCAAAACTTACAATTTCCCTTAAAATGATTCCGCTCCGGCCGTGCCCCCAACCGCCCCGACCCCGGCGGGGCAGCGCGACGGCGGAGCGGGGCGGTTGCGCGGCTCGGCTGCGCCCCCGCCCGGGCCGGCCGGGAAGGTCGATGCGCTCCCGGGGGCCGCTCCGCCTCGCCACGGGCCTGTCCCCGGTGTCGTGTGTGTGTGTGTGTCCCCTTCCCCGCCTGCCCCGCGCTTCTTCCCGCTGCGGTAATGCGGGGCCGGGGCGGGCGGGCGGGGGGGGGGACACACACACGACGTCCAGGCGCCCCGGTGCCGAGCGCCCCCGGGCGGGAAGGCAGGGTGTGAGGGGGGGTGGAATCACAGCGGGTGCGCGCGGCTGACTGACACCCGAGGGGGCGGCTCCCCCCGCCGCGCCCCGGCGCTCCCCATTGGCGCGGGCGGCCGTGACGCGCGGCGCGGCGGCCGCCTATTAGGGCGGGAGGCGGAGGCAGGGCCCGGTCAGAGCCGCACCGCATCCCGCCGCCGCTGTGTGAGGGGAGCGCCCGGGGCAGCGCCGCTCCGCCGCGGAGGAGCCGGGGCGATCAGCGGGCCAGCAACGCCCCCGACGCGGGGCGGGAGGAAAGCAGCGCCGTGTGGCGGCGGCCGCCGCGGGGAGAGGAGGAGGAGGAAAGTTGGAGCGAACGGCGGCGGCGGGACTGCAGAGAGCCTCCGCCTCGCCTCGGCCCGGCCCGGCGCGGCCGCCGCGGATGTGCCCCCGGCGGGCGGGGAAGGAGGAGGGAGCGGATCGGATCGGGCGGCCGGCTGCGCTTCACCCTGACCGGGCTGCAGCACCCGGAGGATTTGTGGATTGACTCTCGGTCCTGACCCACCACCGCGGCTGGATTTCGTGGGGTTCTGGTCTTGCTGGATTTTTGGCTTTGGCTTCTTTTTTTTTTTTTTTTTTATTATTACTATTTTTTTTTTTCCTCCTCTTTCCTCGGGGGAAGGAGCTGCCTGCCAGCCCCGCTCGGGTCCCCCGTCCCCCCCCCCCGGGCTGCAGTCGTGGCAGTGCCGTGGAGGCTGGGACCCCCCCCGCCCCGTCCTTTCGAGCCAAGGTGAGCGCTGGCACTGATCCGAGACAGCATCATCCCCTTTCCCCCCCGGAAAGGTGCGTCGGGGCTTGTAACCGCACCAAAAAAAAAAAACCACCAACAAAAAAACCAAAAAAATATTAAAAAAAAAAAAAAAGCTACCCTGCATCTAGAGAAGCATACAAAATATCCAGATAGTGGGACTCGCGTTTGGGATTTGTTAGTTTTCTTGCTCATGCCACTGCCCCATGGTTGCCTCAATGGCAGGATCATGAAGTGTTTGACTTTCTTTCTTCTGCTTCCAGAGACCTTAAAGAAGTCCAAAAAGAGCGTGAGGTCAAACGGCAAGGTGCCAGGATGCTATGAGATAGTGCCCCTGTCCCTCCAGAAGAAGATGGCTGCAGAACTTTACCCTGCCAGCACCAACACCAACATCGCCAACAGTAACAACGCCGCCGCCACCACCGCTGCCAACAGCAAGAAGAACGCCCTGCAGCTGCAGCAGAGCGCCCAGCCGCCCCCGCCGCCCCAGCTCCACAACCTCAACAACAACAACTTGGAGAGCTCCAACTGGCAGTCCTTCCACCCCACCCTGAGGGAGAGGTAAGGGCCCGGGAACCGCCGGACCCTTCCCCGCGACGGGACGGGGACCAACCCACGGTAGGGGGGTTGGGGGAGAAGGCACCCCGGGAGCAGGCAAGAGGGGGGCTGCCTGCCCGCCCGCCCACCGCTAACGGGACCTCTCCCCGCTTCCCCTCGCTTGCAGGAACGCGCTGATGTTCAATAACGAACTCATGGCTGACGTTCACTTCATCGTGGGCCCGCCGGGGGCATCCAAGAAAGTTCCTGCCCATAAGGTTTGTGCCCGTAATTTTTGGCTCTTTCATGCTGCTCTGCATCTCGCCTTCTCTCCCCTGCCTTACAACTAGGTTCTTTTTGGTTTGTTTTTGTGCGTTTGTGTTTTGTTTTTTTTTTTTCTTCTAATTATGGCTCTCATCAAATCCCAAAAGTAATTCACGTACGCTGCAATTAAAGGGAACAGTCCAAGGCAGTCTTCTGCCTCCACTACAGCTTTTAACTTGTGCCTAAACGGGCACAAGCTGGAACATAGGAAGTTGCATTTAAATATGAGGAAAAACCTCTTTCCGGTGAGGGTGCCTCTGGAACAGGCTGCCCAGGGAGGTCGTGGAGTCCCCTTCTCTGGAGATCTTCAAGACCCACCTGGATGCAGTCCTGAGTGATGTGCTCTGGGCAACCCTGCTTTGGCAGGGGAGTTGGACTAGATGATCTCTAGAGGTCCCTTCCAGCTCTGACAATTCTGTGATAAAAGTAGCTCTCATGGAAAGCCAGCACGCTCAGCCATTACTGGTACATGTTACTGAGGCTTCTCTCTCTTTTTATTTTCCAGTATGTTTTGGCAGTCGGTAGCTCTGTCTTCTATGCTATGTTTTATGGTGATCTCGCAGAGGTCAAATCTGAAATCCATATACCAGATGTGGAACCTGCAGCCTTTCTAATCCTATTAAAGTAAGTGGCCACTACAAGTCTACTAATTACGTGGACAGAATCAAAGTAGCTTATAAAATATACATCTCCTAATTGGCATTGTGCAATACGCACTTATTACTGTTTACTTGATGTGTTGACAAATACTGAACGTCAGATTCGCTGCCAGCAAAGATGACTATAGATCAATCTTTCACAGCCTATATTTTCGGTTTTTTCCCTAAGAAACTATTTTTTTCCACTCCCCCCCCCCATCTAGATACATGTATAGTGACGAAATAGACCTGGAAGCTGACACGGTTCTGGCTACGCTGTATGCTGCCAAGAAGTACATCGTGCCGGCCCTAGCAAAGGCTTGCGTCAATTTTCTGGAAACCAGTTTAGAAGCGAAGAACGCCTGTGTCCTGCTGTCTCAGAGCAGGCTCTTCGAGGAGCCAGAGCTGACACAGCGCTGCTGGGAAGTGATTGATGCTCAAGCAGAAATGGCACTGAAGTCAGAGGGCTTCTGCGAGATAGATCAACAAACACTAGAGATCATTGTGACCCGGGAGGCGCTCAACACCAAGGAAGTGGTAGTTTTTGAGGCTGTTCTCAACTGGGCGGAGGCTGAATGCAAAAGGCAAGGGCTGCCGGTTACGCCGCGCAACAAGAGGAATGTATTAGGAAAAGCTTTGTACTTGGTGCGGATTCCGACCATGACTTTGGAAGAGTTTGCCAACGGAGCTGCCCAGTCTGACATCCTCACCCTTGAGGAAACCCACAACATCTTTTTATGGTACACGGCCGCAAATAAACCCAAACTAGAGTTTCCACTGACAAAAAGAAAAGGACTGGTACCTCAGCGATGCCACCGGTTTCAGTCGTCTGCGTACCGCAGCAATCAGTGGAGGTACCGGGGGCGGTGTGACAGTATTCAGTTTGCCGTAGACAAACGGATATTTATAGCAGGACTGGGATTGTATGGGTCGAGCTGTGGCAAAGCTGAATACAGCGTCAAAATCGAACTGAAGCGCTTAGGAGTTGTCCTTGCTCAAAACCTGACAAAGTTTACCTCTGATGGCTCCAGCAACACTTTCTCTGTGTGGTTTGAACACCCTGTGCAGGTTGAGCAAGACACATTTTACAATGTAAGTGCCATTCTCGACGGTAACGAACTCAGTTACTTTGGGCAAGAGGGAATGACTGAGGTGCAGTGCGGGAAAGTGACGTTCCAGTTCCAGTGCTCCTCGGACAGTACTAATGGCACTGGGGTACAAGGAGGACAAATACCTGAGCTCATTTTCTATGCATGATGCATTTCACCTTGATTGTATTCCAATACTGCAACGATGCACATTAAGGGATTTCTCAGTTTTACTACAAACTCTGCAGCAGTATGGAATGTTACGCTACTTACCTATCTGCTACATCAGGCTATACAAATAAGTGAAGGAATGCTCTTGAATTTAATCTTATTTTATTTATTCATAAGCTATTTGACTTAATTATTAAGACTGCAACAAGCAGAAAAATGTTAAATTTCGCACGTACTGTGCATTTATTTTGTATATAGATAACTAACTTGCAGACTGCAGCTGACTTAAACAGAATGTTCTAAACTAGAGCAGTTTATGAATCTGTGAAATATAAAATGTTTTTACTTGCCCTAAGTCCCGTGTACTTGATCATTGCCGATCTTAACGGCTCGTGTCTTTTTAATTCACCGACAGTACAGTTAACAGGGGTGATGGTTCTGCAGTCTGTCCCCTTGCATGCAGCTACACAGGGCATTAGCTATTACTGCAGCTGCGCAGGTTCCTTTGCCTGGTACCTGACTATCCCTCACTAGCCTTTTATTTTTCCTTCACGAAAAAGGGAGCCGATTATCTGCGGAAGGTCAGGGGTTGGTTTTTTTGTGTGTTTTGTCTAAGCTAAGATACACAAACCATGAGCGTAATCGGAGTTGATCAAAATCGTTCTGTGGTTACATTTGAAAGCTTCTAATGCCCATTCGCACCCTTCATCTTCATCACTGACGCTTGGACCTGTCAAACTGCACCCCCCCTTGAATGGTCAGAGTCAAGGCAGAGAGATGAAGCTTAATGCAGTGACGGGCTTTATCACAGATTCAGCCCAGAGCTGTAATACTGGCAGCCACTACCTAAATATACCTCCCATTTAGGAGCAGACGTTAGAGAAATAACTTGCAATAGAGTCTTTAAGTTCCCTCAAAGTAACTAATTAGAAGTAAGCCACCTTGAAACAAAAGCTGCCGGATCTGTCCTTCCCCCCCGCCTCTTTTTTTTTTCTAAAAAGATTATCCCATCCACCACCAGCAGTCAGTTTATAGTTAGTACCCTTAACTTTTCTCAAAGATTGATAAAAGCAGGTGTTTTTCTCAGCTGTCTGACAATCATTACAGATAAGTCAATTAGAAATACTTACTGTTTTTTATAAATCTCTCTTCTCATAATGACTTTGGGAAGAATACTCAAAACCAGTATTTTTTCCCATGCACACCAAGTACCTCTGCATTTAATTTAGCAAGGTTTTCTGTTTGTCTTTTCCTAAGCTGCATTAATTTTCACCTTGAAACTAAGCCGCAATATTATTAATATTATTTTTTTTTTTTTTTTTTAAGAGAGAACAGACAGGATTTTTAATAATTAAAAACAAGAAGGCAACTGAATTATTGCAAACAAGAACTTTTTACCAGAGAACAGGCCTATACTAACGAAGCTGATACCTGTGCAGGTACTATCTGGATGCTGTTACGACGATGCTCGCTGGTACTCCTGCTGCCAAGGCAGGCAGTTACGTGCCCAGCTGAGTGCATATGAAGGGGGGTGTGTGAGGGGGGGGGGTGTTGTTCTTGAACGTTAAGGCATCTGATTCTCTCAGTACAGATTAAGGAGAGTGGGAGTGAGAGTGGGTAAAGACACAGGAAGAAAATTCCTGTGCAGAGGTGGGGAACAGTCACAAGACCTCTCTATAAACGCACTCTTTTAACTGAAATTGGCATGAATTCCCAGGGTTTAAAAGCTACAGCCTAGACAATAGCTTGCTTTTTTTTTTTTTTTTTTTAATCCTTTTGACAGGTTAAAACCCACCTTCCTATCACTGGGTTACGATTTCAGTGATGACTTACTAATTAGAATTTATTCATATGCTTGGAAAAAGTTGCCTCTTACTTTCCATCAAGCCACTTGTATTTCAAGCGCTGAACACCTCAGCTACGGGCGATGGACAGATAGTAAATTTGGCAAATGCTTATCAATTGTCGCATCTCTGTGGAACCGAAGTGTGACAGGCCCATGCGAGTTCGTAGACGCGCACAAATTTGTTCTACACCAGCCCATTGTCTTAGGATAGCCTAAACTACTCTCGGAAAAAGCAACAGAATTATTTCTAAAAGAAAACAGCATCTAAACTCTTACACAAAGGAAAACAACACTCTTCTGCCTGGCCTGACTCCAGCTTCATTTTTAAGTTACTATTTGGTATTTCGCACACAGTATTATGTATGTACACACACATACACATATATTATATATTATTATATATATTTATATATATAATATAAATATATTATTATTATATATATATACACATATATATTCTTGTCAAGTAACCACGCAGAAAATACCTCCAAATACTCAAAAGGCAACTCATAAAAAAAAAATAATAAATACCTATGGCTGGAGCATTTATGCAGAGTTCTCTGGCCAACAGAAGAAAAGTTTTTCCCAGCACATAGACATTCACCTATTAAAAGACAAAAGAAAAAAAAAGCATCATTTAAATCTTAAACCACAAGTGTTTTTAATAGAACATTTATATGGAAAGGAATAAAACCCAACAACTTTAGAAATCTTAAACAACCTGCTTTAAAAAAAAAAATTGAAGTAATACAAGTAATATTCATAGGTATAGAATAATACTTTGTGCTTGTCAAAAGCTGCATGAATTAGCATTGTAAATCAAAGCGTAAGTTTATACTGAAAAAGTTAAAAAAAATTGTTCATCATGCTCTTCAGTGCGCTCAGTGTTGCTCCCTAGTACTTGGACAATTTTCCAGTTGTCACCTAACCCCTTAAAGCTTTAAGTAGACTTTAATATAATATCAGCATATATCAAGTGTCATTTATCTTGTAACAAAGCCTGACTGCATACTCACAAGTTAGTGCAAATTTCAGCACTGCACGATCATGTGAAGTGGGATAATTAAGTATTGCACAAGCACACACCAAACTTTTCCACCAAAGCAAGGAGTGGTGCTGTATGCCCCGAGGAGTTATTTGTCATTTCTCACTGTTTGGACATTGCCCCATATCACCCAACATTTAAAAAAAAAAAAAAAAAAAGATAAATAAATTCAGAAAAAAACCTAATCCACACCAAACCTGCTACGGAGCCAGGGATAGAGCCTTGCTCCCCTCCCCTCCCTCACTGCTGCACTCAGGAGGATGTAAACTGAGGTGGGGGGGAGTTACTCTTCATAGACTGATTTGCAATTTATAGCATAGGCAACTACGTTTGTATTTTAAAAGTCTGAGGAAGTTTTCTTTCGCTATCTTTAAGATGTGGTCAGCAAGACAGGCAGGATATACTTCAGTTCCCAATCAGCCTGCGACGTTCCCACGAAGCTCCGTGAACACCTTGCTTCCCCCAAGGCATGTATAAAGGTCAAAGTCAGTATAAAAAAAAACTTCATCCTCCTACACTGCAAACAAATAGATTTTTATTTTATTTATTTTTAGGATAGTATATACTCTATTGCTTTCACGTAGCAGAACTGGCCCCCTCTTTCCTATGCCAGGATAGGGAACGTGTTTACTAAGCAGTCAATTACACAGTCGAGTTGTTCATTATGGTAGAAGTCTACGGAAATAAAAAGTCCTGTTACTAAGTATATTCTCTTTCAGTTTCAGAAAAGGGCTTTAACCAATGTGAGTTTAAAAGCAAGCTTTCCTTCCAAGCGTACAGATGCTTCTACCAAGCTAGCAAAAATGAATATTTTTCTTTTTAAGTAATAAAAAAATACTGACACGTTTTCACCTAGCGCTTCAAAATCTTCCTTTATGGGAAGATTTCTTAATGTGAATTTTTCTCAAATTTAAAATTTTTTAAAAATGAGAACGTCAAAGAAATCCTCAGAATGATCATGTATCCTGAAAATGACTGCCCAATCAAGTGTACATGATATATATTAATTCATTTCAGATTTAGTGGAAAAGATTGAATATGTTCCATGCTTCATCTGACCAATGGTTGGACTGGTCTAGAAAATACAAAAGTATAGTCTTAAAATTTACCATCCTGGTTTTTTTCCCCTGAAATACCAGGCAACACAGAAATACTATTCTATGGGAAGCGAACAAAATATATTGATTTGAATAAGAAGTATATTTCTTAGGAAATAAGTAACCAAATTTTATCCAGAAAAAATAAGCCCCTACCGAGTCTGGCAATTCATAAAGGAGTTTGGGAGCGTGTGACTTTCCATGAGCCACAGAGCCAGAACAGACATTACTACAGCAAAATATCTGCAGTGTTTCAGTTGGCTTTAGATGCTCGATTCACTGCAAGTTTGGAATGGCTTGTTTTGACCTTTTGTCTAAGAAATAGTAACATAAAGAGTGGGGGTTTGGCTGTAGTTTCAGCCTTCTAAGTTGGCTGACCAAGTGACTATAAATCTTAAACCTCATCACTCAGATCTTGTTCTGCAAGGACAATTTCACTGCCCAGATCAGTAAAGTTACTTTATTGGAGCCAAGTAAATACGATGTTTCCATCAGAGGCTTCACAAACTCATCTAGTTCTTTCATTTTAGTCTACAAAAAAAAAAAAAACCAAACCAAACAAAAAACACCAACCAGCACCTCAAATTCAGACAATTATTTCTCCCTCTGGCTTCTTCTGTCACAGCATCCAAATGACTTGACATGTGTCCCCACCAAACCATGTCACACCCTAAGAAACTCCTCCCAAGCAAACTTCCCATAATTGCAATCATCAAAGAACAAATAAATATGAAGAGGTATAAAGAAGCAGGGCTTTTTAGTGAAGTTCTAACACTCAAAGTGGGTGCCAAATTAAATCTAAAGCAAAGACAAACTGTGTAATAAAATTGCTCCATGACTGTCTTCCTCGGCCAAACTAAAAGTCTCCAGATCCATGGTCTATTTGAGCGGTAATGTACTTAAATCCAACCTGCTTTTCCACTTCACCCACATCATCACTGTTTTATGACCAACTTCAAGGTGTAGGCAGTGTATTTACACAAAATAATAAATTCAAATAGAAATGGTACATCAGGGGATTTTTTTTTCTTTTGATCACAAGTGCATTTCTTTGCAGTTTCTGGTAACTACCAATTTAGAAAGAAACCATAATATACAGCGGATTACATGCTATATATGGTTTTCCTCATCAAGCTCACATGTTTTTAATGCTAGGCTAAAGTCACAAAAAGAATCAGGAATATATAATTGCTTCCAGTTTTCCTGGAAAATCAGTAGGAAAAGAGACTTCGGGCCCTCTCAAAAAATATGCTTCTCATCTTTAGAAGTTATCAGATATTCACAGGTTCTGGGGCTTTTCTCATAAATGGGAAATCAAAGACGGCACAAAGCTCACCCAGAAATCTGTAATGGCACTGAACTGCTAAAATACGATATTTAAGAACTTCTGGTTTTAGTGGAAGGCGGCCCTTTCACTAAAATTTTATGCCACTGTCACTAATTTCAAGTATTACTCACACACACACATCCTCTGACAGATGAGATCTGATATATCATAGGCATATAGAGTCTTTCTTTACTCTCATCATTTGTATGGGTTTTTTGCACTCCATTAAGCTTAGAAAATTAAGAGAATTAATTTAGAGGCCTACTTTAATTTCTAGTTCTTTCTTCATTAAGAACTTCTTATAAAAATTCATATACTCCAATCTCTCAAAAGCTTAATGCTCCAAATTTAGAACCATATGACATTTGCATTCATAAAACCTAATTTTATATGAGTCCTTAGAACAGTGAATAAACAAAAATGCCCTTCTAAAAGGGTGTCTCTGGCTTAGACTTGAACTGGTGCAGCTTTAAAGCTTACCACATCAACTTCGCCCACTTTTCCCCCCTTCTGAATTTTAAAGGATCATAGCGAAACACGGGATTTCCCCAAAGTCTCTCCAGTCAAACTTGTCAAAGTGTTAACAATTGTTTTATGAACTTTCATAAGGCTTGCGCTCTTTGCTTGCGTATTTTCATCAGATATTGAAGTTTCCTAAACTTGGTGCAATCACTAGGTTTGAGCATCCACACCTAATACAACAGAGAGCGGCGTCAACTTCTGTCCGAGGGGATATTTTAAAATATCTCCGTACCCTGATTGCAAAATAACACGGTAAAAACTTTCAGTTCACATTTAGCAGAGTAAGTTTACAAACATACGGACCTGCCACTGAGTTGTTTGGGTTTTTTTTTTTGGAAAAAAAACTAGATTCTTCAGCAGGAAGATACCTCCCAGACAAAAAGTTTGTGCTCACCAAAGGCACAGCAAAAAATACATGGTTTTACCTTTAAGTTTTTACAGGGGAACTTAAGATTCTCTAAGACGTTGTCCTTTACCAATAGTTTATTTCTACTCTTGTTAAAGAACACTTTATCTTAGCTAAAAGGAGCATGTGGAGAAGGAATGGCTTCCAATTATTCAGTTACATTTTTACAGAAAGATCCTTCTACTCATTATACTCTTTGCCCTTTGTGGTATTTTTTGGAGACACAGTCTTTTCATTTCACATCTATCAGTCATCAAATGCTGATTTCAAAGGGACACTTCCACAGGGACTCTTATCCTTTCATAATTTCCTCTTGCTTTCACATCATGCCTGACGTGTTCACAAAACCCAATACATTTCCACTGAAATAACAACAAATACCTCATTTCCAGTAACACCGGAATTCAGTTGTTCATCAGTCTAACACATTCCAGAATTTTAAATTTTCTTTGGGAAAAGAAAATTCATACAGTTACCAGGTCACACAGGAGAAAAAAAAAAAAAAAAAAAAAAAAAAAAAATCAAGCTGCAATCATTGAATGAAAGTTTTTGCTTGACCCTAAATTCCATAAATTTATAAATCATTACCCTTTCACTACGAGCAATCTCCAAAAAGGCTTTTCAAGACCATGGTGTGGCATTCTGGAAAAATATTACAAACGGTGACGGTGGTTAAGGTATTCTGTCTTTTAGAAAGACAAAGACCGGGCAGTTGGAACGCGCTGAGAATTCACACTGTGGAACATCCATGGCTGCTTGCCTAAATAATTAAGCAAGCATGAAAAGCAAATGAGTTTTTAAGGAGAGTGTCTGTTGCTGGGGAAAGAGGCACCTGTGGTTATTTGATTCATTATTAACATTTCTAGTATAGTAACGCCTGAAGGTCCCAACCAGGTTGTTTAAATTAACTCAATCAACACAGCAATTTGCATAGGGGCAATAAAGGCAAACGCAGTCAACATGTTAATAACTTTAAATGAACAAAGGGTATTAAAAACTGAAGCAAATGGGTATAGTCTTTAAAAAAAATATCCTATTTTACCCTTCTCCACACAATAAAATGAAATAACTTCTTTTTTTTGGATCCATATTGCAACCAGAACATTACATTTAACCTCGAAAGACCGTACGCAAAACTGCAAACACGCACCAAACCCAGCCTGTCAGGCTGCACTTCAAAAAAGAGAAACAAATCAAAATTAAGCAGCTTCCTCTCACGCTATGCTTTAAAGCGTTGCCTTCAGTCTGGGGGACTCCAAAGGGAAAGAGAATCTACTTTTGCTAATCAGATACGTGGTAGTCCCAGCATTCCTCCTCCACCACCACAGCAGTACAATAAGCTATTATCATAACATCTATGCCAGAAAGTCAAAGAGTAATTTGCGACAAGCGTAGAGGAATCAGGGAGGCCACTGCTGCTTTGAGAAGAAATAAATAAAAACAAGTGTCCAAAAATAACCCGCGATAAAAATCCTTCTGGAAAAGGAAGTACCGGTACTTGACCAGACAAATTGAAGCTAAAGAAAAAGGGGGAGGGAGTTGTATTTTGAAGTGGAAGAAACGCAAAGGGAGGAAGAGACCAAGCTAGTACTAGCTACTGATTTTTCACTTCTTGTGCACCCTCTTCCCTTATCTACAACTCCAGTATAGTTCAGGTTGGACCAGATCTCAGCAGGTCTCCAGCCCAACCTCCTGCTCAAAGCAGGGTCAGCTACAAGAACAGACCAGGCTGCTCAGGATCTTGAAACCTTTGATGGACAGAGAGTTCAAAACTGCTCTGAGCAACTTGTTCCAATGCTTAGCTGTCCTCATGGTGAAAAACCTCTTCTTGATATCAAGTCAAAACATCTCATTTTAATTAATTATGTCCGTTGCTGCTAATCCTCCTGCTGCGTGCTGCTATAAAGAGCCTGGCTCTAACATCTTTTCAGTAAGCATTAGCCTTATTTAACAGCAGGACACACCACAAGGCACACTAAAAATGACATTCTACTAGGCTGAAATTGGAGATCAAAGGACTGCCAACACTTCTTCCCAAAGTCTTCTATGGCCACAACGCAAAGACCATGACACCAGAGAGTACAAAAGGCTAAAAAAAGAAACTGCCATTGCCAAGGATGAGAAAGGCAGCATTTCACCACACTGAGATCAAAACTTCAGCTAAATATAGTTCTTCAGGTGCAAGGAATGAAGTGCTCTCAACAGATGAGCAAACCTGAGACGCTCAAAAGTTGGGCCAAGGCTAGACGAGCTTCTCAACTCTCCTAAATGAACAAGTCCTGTCGCTTAGATTGGACTAACAAAAAAAAAAAAAAAAGGCAAACAAAAGGCCTGATTACAAACCTCTCTAAAGACTGTATTTGCAAGTAAAATGCAGTATCTGAAAATATAAGCGAGTACTTTCCCTGTCTGAGACTGATGACTGATCGCCCTTCCAACTCAATCAACGTGCAGCGTGGCTCTGCTCTGCCCAAGGAAGGAGCCTGATTTGTAGCACTGGGCTGGACATTTTCAGTTCATTTAGACTCGAAAGCATTATCTGAGATGTACCGAGAAGCAGACTGAATCAGACAAGACAACACTTTCAACAGGAGGTTTCCAAGAACAGGACATATTTCACCTGAAGATAAAAAGGGAGAAAAAAATACTAAAGAAATTGCCTTTCCAAAAAAATTAAAAAAAAAAAAAAAAAAAAAAAAAAGGAGAGGGAGAGATTTTGGCTTTTTCCATGATGACAGCAATTTTGAAGCTCCAAAACCTATTACAAAATGTAGCAGTTCTCCAGTGGAACAAGACAAATTCCCACATCTCGGTCATCAGCATAAAGAGAAAACCGATAGGCCTTCTTAAACAGACTGCCATTGACAGTGAAAATTAGTCTCCGCTATTGCTAAGTTTTAGCAGCATTAATACTATACTAAAAGCATATTACACTATATGGGGACAGATTTTTTTAATGCAGAACATGGGACCAAATCCCAAAGCAACTCAATAAAGACAGGAAGAGGTACTGAGGAGAGCCTAAGAGGCCACACTTACAGGGTTGTTTTTTTTTTTTTAAAAAAAACCAGAACAACGAGAGAGAAAGAACAAAAATATGACAGGTCATTAAATAACTACTGAGTTGCAGGTAACAGCGGATTAAAATCATCTTCGTATTACTCTTACTTTTAGCTACCGCCTTCCTTATGTTGTGAGCTACAGAGGGTGTTGGCTCTCCCATCGCTCGCAAGACACTGGCTGAAGGACACCGATGGGGAGGATGCCGTGGGTGGGATGGAAAATGGCACAGCAAATATTATCTCCAGCTACAAGATGGTACCAGGAAGTAGCAGATGACCTTTTTCCCAGGCTTTCATTTATCCTTTTTGCTGGTAGCTGGAGTTACAAGGCTTATTCTTTTGTTTTGCTTTTAGATGAAACAATACACAAAAGGTTAGTAGACTTCCTCTCCCCGCCCCGTACACTAAAATCTATCTCAAGGTGTTCTGTAATTCACTCAGTAACCTCTATGAAGATGCTCCATAAGGACATTTCCTTCGGTAGCTTTCTTCAAAAAAATTCCTGCGGTCAGAGGATGAGCAGCCCGGCACGTCACTTCACCCCCCGCAGCAACTGAGCTGCATCAAGTAGAAAATTCTGAAGGAAAAAAAAACCTCAAAATTTGCTATTCACATCTAAGCAAGAGTTGGTGACGGTCAGCATTTCAAATGTGGTATTTTTTTTTTGTGATATAAAATGGACATCTTTCTCATTTTGCCAAGAAAAACAATTGTCTGGAGCAGCATTACGTATTTTGTATGGATGAGTCCAAACAAATTAAGTATTTTGGAAAGATAATATCACGGCTACTACGACTACCACCAACCATTCTTTTCCTTTAGTGATATTCTCATCCCAACTTCAGGATGGGAGAGCTGTCCTTGAAAGAACAACGCACTTCAAAGTAGTAGTACAGTCTAATAAACTGTTTTGCTTTTCTTTCAAACTAATTGCTTTTCTTTTTTTTTTTTAGGCACACGACCTGGGAGCAAAGGCTGATCTAAAGCAGAATGTGACTGAAGTTTTCTGCCTGGGCCATAAAAGTTTTGCCACCATTTCGAAAAGCTCTTTTATACGTTCTTAAATAGGACTTTCTGGCTAGCTACAGTTAACAATAACGTTTGAGATTCCTGTTTGCTCAGAGTCAACTTAAAGAAGCTATATAGTAGAGCACATCATAGAATCATAGAATGGTTAGAGTTGGAAGGGACCTTGAAGATCATTAAGTTCCAACCCCCCTGCCATGGGCAGGGACACCTCCACTAGACCAGGTTGCTCAAAGCCCCATCCAGCCTGGCCTTGAACACCTCCAGGGATGGGGCATCCACAGCTTCCCTGGGCAACCTGTTCCAGTGCTTCACCACCCTCACAGGAAAGAATTTCTTTCTGGTATCTAATCTAAATCTCCCCTCTTCCAATTTAAAACCATTACCCCTTGTCCTGTCACTACACTTCCTGACCAAGAGTCCCTCTCCGGCTCTCCTGTAGGCTCCCTTCAGATATTGGAAGGCTGCTATGAGGTCTCCCTGGAGCCTTCTCTTCTCCAGGCTGAACAACCCCAGCTCTCTCAGCCTGTCTTCATAGGGGAGGTGCTCCATCCCTCTGACCATCTTCGTGGCCCTCCGCTGGACCCGCTCCAACAGGTCCATGTCCTTCCTGTGTTGGGGACTCCAAAGCTGGACACAGTACTCCAGGTGGGGTCTCACGAGCGCAGAGTAGAGGGGTAGAATCACCTCCCTCGACCTGCTGGCCACACTTCTCTTGATGCAGCCCAGGATGCGGTTGGCTTTCTGGGCTGCCAGTGCACGTTGCTGGCTCATGTTGAGCTTCTCATCCACCAACACCCCCAAGTCCTTCTCCTCAGGGTTGCTCTCCAGCCATTCAGAAGTCTTCACACAGTTAAATACATTAATACAGATCATGACACTGAAATTTTGCATTTTTCCCTCTTTCCTGGGTCGATTATTTCCCTGCTCCTCATCTATTTCTGGCTCTTCCCATCTCTTCAGTTACCCCTCTTTAACCTTTTGGTCCTCATATGCCCCGTTTCAACACTTTTTCTGGCTGGAACATAGAGGGGGAAAGCACAGAGCATTCAATCTTCCTTGTCTGTTCCCACTGACAATACACGTCCTTTTTTCTTTTACAGATACAATACCTCTTCTTGTTCTTCTGCACATTGTGTGACTATTCTTCAATTAATATGATCATTCTGTTTCATAACAATCACCATGAAGAATCACTTGTGTTTAGAAGGAAATAAACCTCCCATTCTACACAGGCACTATTTGGGTTTAAGTAATCAAAATAACTCAAAAACTGTTTAGAAAAGAGAAAAAAAAAAAGTTATCAATTTTAAGAATTAAAGATTCATTTGATGATTGCAATTCCAGCAGATTGCTTCAAGCAATAAATAGTCTTCAGAGGAATGCCATTTACCAAGACAGCTGGGAGGACAAAAATAGATGCAACTAACCTACTCACATTGTATGTAAAAGAGTTGTAACAGAGAAGGAGGGTCGGACAGCATATGTCAGTAGAGCTTTCTATTTCCACATACAGAGAAAGCATGTATTTCTTTCAATATACATTTTATAAAACAGGTCTCTGTAGCACACTCATCCATTTACACAGTATTACCTACCAAAAAAAAAAAAAGTTATTTCTGTCCTCAACAACTGTTGTTTTAAAAACGTGTACCATCTGACCCCGTGCCATTGCAGTGACTCTGAATCCTGATGAAAGGATCATACTAACTTTTGATATGTTATTTGCAGCATGAAAAGGAAAAAAAGCATTTGTCTGCTCAATTAGTCAGATTTACAAACCCAGTGATTTTCTAATTCAGCACCTTTACAGACAAATTAAAATATTCCAAAACAACCCATGCTAACAATTCTTTACTTGCAATTAATCTTAAGCTTTAACAATTCGACAAAAGTTTCAAATAAAAAAAGATACAATACCTGAAGAAGGTCACTGAGGTCAAGTAACATGTCTGGGAAGAAGTCAAGGAATATATGTGCTTGTTGAATGTGACGATGTTTCTTAATTTCACTAGCAACACAAAAAAGGAAGCCATAAACCCAGGTTTAACTGTCAAAGCAACCAAATATGGACCAGGTACTTGGAAGCACCACTTCTGCTGACAACCAGCATCCAGCTAACAGTTCGGCTCCCCCCCAGAAAAACCCTACTTGTCAGCACCCAATGTATTTACTGTACAAATTGTCTGTGTGGGAGCGATGGTCCCAAAGAACACCTTGTGGCTTCAAATACTCACCATAATACTGCAGCCTACAAAACCTCCAATGATAACAACAAACAGTAATAGCAGCAAGACAGAAAACTCCTATTACACTTCATTTAAGAAACGTAAAGCATCATCAGCCTCCTATACCAGCTTAGGAGCCCAGGATCCCAGAAAAAAAAAAAAACAAATGAAAGAGCAAACTGCGAAAACCGCAGTGAGTTTCTTTTGTCCTCCTCTATGAGAGCCTGTCAAAGAGCTGGGAAGAGAAAGCCACTTCGGCTACTCTCTTCTCTGACCAAGCAAATCAGCCGTCACCTTGGAGTTTTGGCTCGCTCCATCACATCCTGTGCTGCTGCAAAAGCATTAGGTCACTGCCTACCACTCATTATGGGCACACTTGGAACTCATAATAGCTAAAAACAAGCCAAAACTCTAGGTAAACCTTCTTTGGCAGGAGGATTGGACTAGGTGATCTCCAAAGGTCCCTTCCAACCCCTACAATTCTGTGATTCTGTGAAAACCACTACAAGTTTCCATTGCATTTTACTGAAAGTAAGCATACAAATAAACACGCTGCCTTAACGTTATCTAAAAAGAAGAAAGCCGAGCACTATTAAGCTTAAGGTGCAAAGGTAGCCTTCTCGCTGTTATCAAACGAATGAACACACGCCGGATGTCCTATCAGCTACCCAGGTGTGGCTTGCAGTCATAAAAGGGTTCCGGTTTTACCATTAAAAGGAGTGTCAAAGTAAAGTGTGAGAGAACGAGAGGGAAGGGAAGAAAGAGAGAGGGGGCCAGGCGGAGAAAACACCCATGTGGAGCTGTTTGTGCATTTGTGTATGTAGCAACGCGTTAAGAAATCCAGCATTAAAAAAAAAAAAAAAAAAAGAATACAGGGAGGTCAGTATAGTTTGGTACATCGTGGTAACACAAGTATTAGCGTATGTTCTTCTTAAAGCATGCCAGAGTAAAATAGTACACGTTTCTCCTAAATATCATCAGCTGCGGAAGGAGAATAATTCAGATAACGTAATCAGTTTATCCATAAACATTTGCCTCGCTAAAAAGTTTTTGTCCTTGAGCATTTGTATCCTTAGTTTGCATTTGAAATTGTATGAATTTCATACTCCAAATGTGTTACAAAATTCAATATGTTATGTTAATATTACTTGGTGAAAGTTAATTTTAGCATTCAAAACCCACAGCATAGCTGGATATTTAATTAGCTGAAAACTCACTATGTCTCTGAAAAAAACCCCATATCCATTAGAGATTATGCAAGACATTAAAGTGATCTTAGATTTAAATACAATAAGGAAATTGCTAACAATCTGCAAAATATAGAACTTAGAAATTTACACAGAGCAATCCTGAATTTGGTGCAACTCTTTGGTCAAAGCAGTGAGAAAGGAGAAAATGGAAAGACTTTAACAACGCAGTTGCCAAGGAACCATAATAACTGTCAGCTCATCAAACTGATCTAGAGAGAAATCACTACACCAATTTTATGCTTGAGAAATATTCTAGGTGTGAAAACGTTCCCAGCTAGTTTATTGACTTGAAGTGTCTGGTTCCTCTACGCCCACCCTGAGATACCTTCACCACCGAGACAATTTATAACTCAGACCTGATAGATTTCGTCACAATTTAGGGGAAAAAACAATGAAAAAAAAAAAAAAGGTCAAGAACAAAGACCAAAACAAAGCAAACGAACAGAAAAACACCAAAAGAAAAACAGCTTATAGGTTATTGAGGCACCAAAGGGAGCAAGTGAGTGGTCCCAGAGCCTGTCTGCTGACCCTGGAGATGGAGGAGGAGTCAGGAAGAGCATCAGTGCCAGATGCTAGTTCAGACACGGTGAGCCAGAGCGCTGCTCTTCTAACCTAGGCATTGCAGTTACAGTCATGAAATCTGTTTTCTTCATCCTCCTCAAACCGTTAAAAACACTTTGATGGAAGACCTAAACTTAGTAACGCATAGCAAGCGCTCGGGCTTTATTCCTGTAAGAAAAAAAAACCCAACACACACCACCACCCCTTTTTGTCCAAGGTAAGAAGGAGCAGAGAGCATTGCTTGCATTGGTAACAACACGAGATTAGGGGTAAGAAGCTGTGGGAAATTCACTTGCAGGGTTCGGGCAACTCTGAAGCAGTTTCCAGCTACTCTATAGATGCTTTAACATACAGCGGCTTTGCTCCTTAGAGAAGTTAGTTCAAGTGTCCACTGAAATTGGAAGCAAAAGGTCACAGTAAAAATGTGGCATTTCTGGATTTCATTTAAGGTCGCCTCCAGCAATCTCTCCCTCTCCCTGACTAGACGTGTAGGAGCTACAGGGAAGCAAAAGCAAAGGGGAAATTTGAGTCACGCAGTAGCAAGGGGTTGGCCTTTACTGTGAATATTGTGAGCACAATTATCAGCAGGAAGTAGTTGTAAAAACAGGCAGTTGTTTTCAAACTCCTTCTCAGAGTCAGACCAGTTCAGGAGAATATATAACAACAGCTGAAAACAGCAGATAATACTTAATATGTATTCAAAAAATTATACAATCAGAAGATAAATGTTTTCTTTGAAGCCGAAAGAAAACAATGATAATTTTACGTCTGGAGACTGCCGCCAAGCACATGGAAAAGTTCTCAAAGGGACAGAAAGCTACTGATATTGTGGATATACACATACAAAAATAACAGGACATAAACATAAGGGGACTTAGGTTACAAATGCACCCAATTTAAAAAAAAAAGTGAAAGACAAAGAAAAAAAGCATTAACAGTTTCAACTGCTTTTCCTCTGCCATTCATTCTTTAAGCTAATTTTCACCAAGGTATGCAATTGACTGTCCATCATTAGTAACTTTTAAATCTAAATGAGATAAGTCTAAAGGCTTTACTTCAAAAGATTTAATTCAAGAGAATCCTTTGACCAACATGATGCAAGAGGTCAGACAGAGCAGCCAGAACGCTCCTTTTCTGGCTTTATAATCTAGTAAAATCTGTGGATAATGTGAGAGCATCATGAATCACAGCAATGATGATCTCATTCTCAGCACCAGAGGAAACAAAAGTTCATGATGAAATGGATAGTACCGGAAACCTAAAACCCAAAATACCAAAAGAAGCATGCATTTGTCCTTCAGATAAACCTAAGTTTTATATATTCCAGCAATCCTAAAGTACTTACATGCAGCAAAATCCCCTTGGTTTCAATATTAACGCTCCTCAGGAGGTAAAACAGGGATTTGCCAAAGTTATATAGAGAGATGCAGGAATAAATTGTGGAAGATGCTTTTCAAATAACAACTATCGTTTACAATAGAGTAGTTCCCCCTCTTAAAAAAAAAAACAATTTTTAAAAATTAAATATTTATTTTAGTGTCTGACAGTCTACAATAATCAGGAAACCTTCAAACAGATTATTTCGTGTTACTTTGTCAAAATTCTACCACTACATAACACGTCATATCTGGGAGATGTAGGTACACGAGCAGCACAGAGAAGATAAAGGATCTAGTATTTATTTTAGTTAGTTAGTTTTCACAAGTTACCCTCAGAACAACTTCTTTTTTTTTTTAACTTATTTTTCCAAGCTTACTACAAAATCAGCCATACCCCAGAAAGAGAACTAATGCCGAGGAATCGTGACTGCAAGCCACGAAGCAGAAATTTGACAGCCAAAAGAGCCATGCTGTCCACTAATGAAGTGATACCCTTTTTCAGTAGAAGCTAAAATTCTTCCTAACAAAAACTAAAGCCAAATCCATTAAATATATAAAATATTTTAAAATAAAATCCCTCTCTGTACTCAACAAGAGCAATTCAGCTAGCTGCAATCAAAAAAAAAAAGTAAAGTTTAATAGGAAATGTGACTGCAAAACTAAAAAAAAATTTCTGAATATTAAAACAAGTTTTTCTCAAGTTCCAAATGAAATGGTTGCAATTTCAATGTTACGGTTCTGTACAAGCTACATAAAGAGATGAAAACTTCCCAGAAGCACTTACAGTAACAAACACAGGGAGATAAGACAAAAGGGAGGGTGGACATATCATAGAATAGTCTGGGTTGGAAGGGCCCTTAGAGATCATCGGTGGCAAGGACACCTCCCATTAGACCACATTGCTGAAGGCCACATCCAAAGTGGCCTCCAGGGACGGGGCATCCACAACTTCTCTGGGCAACCTGTTCCAGTGTCTCGCCACCCTCACATTAAAGAACTTCTCCCCGATATCTAATCTAAACCTGTTCCCCCTCCTCCTATCCCTACACTCCCCGACAAAGAGTCCCTCCTCGTCCTTCCTGTATGCCCCCTTTAGGTACTGGAAGGCCTCCGTAAGTTCAACACCCTATTCACAAACTTCCTTTTCCATATTTTCATACACCAAGTGATTTCTGATTACGACTTATCACAATTATATCTCTGCTGCTTTACGAACTTTCACCATTTAATTGGCAATTAATTAAACTGACTGACAGCACTAATTGTTTAAGGTAAACATTGCTGTTCCCACTGACACCGAACTGAAACAATGAGAAAATAATAACCAAACCCAATTCTTTTGTAGAAAACTGATTTCTGGTAACTCTAAGAAAAGCTTTGCCTTGAGGCTGAAACCCTACAGAGCTGGTTTCCAAAGTTTCTTAAGTCTGCAATTTTGTCTGTGCAAAGAAGTTCGCAGAGCACAGGCTGCGCTCAAGTACACAAATAAAACCAGCATTTAACAAATTAAACTGGTAGCACAGATGCCATTTTCATAAAAGGCATAAAATCTTATTGATGTGTAGGTTAATGCATGAGGAAAAAAAAATAAAAATTGAATTTTGGTCTGTGGAGTTTCTTCCTTCTTTGCACATAGCTGCACATCTGTATTTCATAAAACTGTATTTTTCTATATTCCCTATTCTAAAATTCCCAACTTAAGGACAAAAAAAGCAGTGCCACACTCCTCCCCCAGGTAAATCAGGGTGTTTCTCTAGCAGTTCCCTTCCAGCACACGCAGGGCTTCTTATCTTCATAGCTAAGACAAAGTTAACGGCGCTAATTCAGCATCGTACGACCACCCAGGCAGATTATTAAAAAAGGCGACGGGCATTTCAGGTTAGATTCAAGCCTGCCTGATTTCATGGCGTCAACTGAAAGGGTTGGGAGTGCAGCCTTCCTACTCACCTCAGTTCTGAATTAGCCTCTGACACCAGTTCTCCCCCTCCTTTATCTCCAGTGACCGTAGACAAAACCTAGGGCAACCGGGCTGCCAGTTAGACTGGATGGATTCAACACCTCCCAGCAACATTAACCTTCAGACTCCCCAGTGCATGTCCAGTTCAGTCTTCACTAAATTAATGCTGTAGCTCCTCTTAATAATTATCTTCAGAGCCATTCCCATTTAGAGGAACACTTTCAAAAGCACACCAGGCTAGCTGGATATGCAGCGAGCGTTCAGGGCTTTTGATAAACGCTGCCCTTAGAGAATATGGTCTTCAAAGGATTTGGGCTAGGCTGTGTTCCTGGTGTTACTGACTTCGAGTAAATAACCTGCTTTGTGGAATATTGCAAAGTATTTACATAGTCGCATGTGAATTTATAATGCGGTGCAACACAACCCAAAAAAAGTAAAAAAAAAAATAATAAAATAAAATAAAATTTCTTGTCCCAAAGCGCTGGTACAGTCAGCTCCCAATTGTTTGGGATACCAGATGGATAAAATATGCAAAGAGTATCCATACTAAGCTACTGAAAGACAATCTGGTTAATATACTAACTTTGGGAAAAGAAAATTTAGGCACAGAATGAAAATGTAAATGTTAATTTAAAAGTTTTGAGAGACATGAGGTTAATCTTCAACCTGGATGTGACCATGTATAAATAACAGTTGGCTACATTCAAACAACAAAAAAGTCTCCAAACAAGAAAGAGGGACCCCAGCCCCTGAACAGTAAATTGAACAAGTGCTGGTGAGGGAAAACAAGAGAGGTTGCTAGGAGAAGCAAGGTTTAAGGAAGAACTTAAAAGAAGAGCGGGGCTGGCAGACAAGAATGGGAGAGAGGCACCGGGGAAGGAGCACAGCTCGGGCTGCAAGGGGAAAAAGAAACAAGAGTAAACAGTAAAAATCACTGCAGAAAACATCCTGTGTCTTGGGAAGAGTTCAAACGCATAAGCGGGTATGAAATAACCTTTTTATTTATGAAAATTATTTTATTTATTTATGGAAATTTATTATGAAATAACATTTTTATCAACGACATAGAGGGATTGAGAGCACCATCAGCAAGTTTGCAGATGACACCAAGCTGTGTGGTGTTGTCGATGCACCAGAGGGATGGGATGTCATTCAGAGGGACCTGGACAGGCTGGAGAGGTGGGCCCAGATGAACCTCATGAGGTTCAACAAAAGCAAGTGCAGGGTCCTGCACCTGGGAAGAAACAATCCTCAGTATAAATCCAGACTGGGGGATGAGGTATTAGAAAGCAGCCCTGAGGAAAGACACTTGGGGGTGCTGATGGACGAGAAGCTGGACAGGAGCAGGCAGTGTGCACTCGCAGCCCAGAAGGCCAATCACATCCTGGGCTGCATCAAAAGAAGTGTTGCCAGCAGATCCAGAGAGGTGATTCTGCCACTTTGCTCTGCTCTGGTGAGACCTCACCTGGAGTGCTGTGTGCAGGTCTGGAGCCCTCAATATAGAAAGGACATGGACCTGATGGAGCGGGTCCAGAGGAGGGCCACCAAAATGATCAGGGGGCTGGAGCACCTCTCCTATGAGGACAGACTGAGGGAGCTGGGGTTGTTTAGCTTGGAGAAGAGGAGGCTCCGGGGAGACCTCATAGCGGCCTTCCAGTCCCTGAGGGGGGCCTACAGGAAGGCTGGGGAGGGTCTGTTTACAAAGGCCGGCAGTGACAGGACGAGGGGCAATGGTTTTAAGCTGGAGAAGGGGAGATTTAGATTGGATATTAGGAAAAAGTTATTTACTATGAGGGTGGTGGAACACTGGAACAGGTTGCCCAGGGAGGTGGTTGAGGCCCCTTCCCTTGAGATATTCAAGGTGAAGCTCAACAAGGCCCTGGGCAACCTGGTCTAGTTGGGGGTGTCCCTGCTGACTGCGGGGGGGGTCGGACTAGAGGACCTTTGGAGGTCCCTTCCGGCCTGGACCAATCTATGAATCTATGAAATTGCACAGCCCAAAAATCTGCAAAGAACAACCATTCGATAACAAAGTGGGCCTAAAAAAAGGCAGCTGGGAAGGAGGACACCAATAGTAAAGATTTAAGTAAACATAAAGGAGTGCAGTTCTCTCCTCTCCCTGCATACAAAATCTGTAAAGGTTATGACTCTTGTACCAACGGTGAAAGAAAAAAGTTTCACAAAACCCAGAGGTGCAGGTTGGGAAGAACTATTCCGAGATGACAACTGGGTATTCCTCGCAGCGGGAACACATGCATTTGGAAATGGGAAGCAGCTGGCTGAGACAGAGAAGTGGCAGAAACTTGAAGCAGAGAAAAATCACTGCCCGCTCAGAGGCGGCTAAGGAAAACCAGCACTGTCATGAGCCCAACACTCTGCTTTTCAGAAAACAAATGGAAGACTTTGGAAAGACACACAACAAAAAAAAAAAAAAAGAAAAAAATTAATAACCAAACCCAAACCAGAATAATCTCAGCCAGCCTATCTCAAACTGGCTCGATTCTGGCCCATTACCACCCTCCCCCCCCCCACTTCCTTGGGCTGCTATTTGTGCAGCAACCAGCCTAAGGAACGGTCTGAAATAATTTTTTTTTTTTTTTGGTTCCCTGTTTTCAGCTGGATTAACTACCTAGTTCACATGTAACTGCACAAACACCGGGGATTGACAGAAGGCAGGGAGCGGACCGTGGGAGGACTGAGCATGCAAGGGCAAAGCAGTAGGACCTACTTCTTTCTGAAGCCTCACCAGCTCACACTGGCTTAAAACGTTCATCAAAACTGGAGCCTGAGACCATCATCCCTCAGCCACCCACCCCACCTTCTCCAATCTCTGTTTGCGGAGTTCTCCCCAGCTTGCTCCAAAACACAAAGACTCACCTTATCTGAAAGAGAAACCTTAAAACAAATAACAGGCAGAAGCCTGAAGACTAACTGCTTTATAGTAAACCGAAATCTTATAAAACTGATAACACATTCCTTGTTTTAAGTACATACACAGTTCCTGTGTGAAAGTTCATCATAGTACTGCTCGGGTGTACCCACAGTAAACACCCAGCTTTCTGAAAAGTAGCGTTACAGTGCTCAATTAGAACAGAAGAAAACCAAATTCTGTAGATACAGAATGTTTTACGTTTTCCATGCTCAAGGCCAAGCATTACATCTTTGCTTTCATGCCCGTACCGAGTCTCTAATGCGCTGGTATTAAGTGCTCCTTGGAGAATTATCTCAACGGACCTTTGGTGGGATGGGAGTGCAGCAGCTGCTGTAGCCAGCACTGGGACATGGCAGAAACTCAGACGCTGCTTTCCTGCCGGTATCAGTGAACTTGATTTATCCATACAGAGGCATTATTAGCTAATATCTTACACGTAGAATAGTGCCACTCATTTAGCAGCAAGTTTCCGACCCGCAACCCTTTGTTTTTAAAAAACAGTACAGCATCACAGCATCACATGGGGTTAGAAGGGACCTCTGGAGATCATCTAGTCCAACCCCCCCCTGCCAAAGCAGGTCCACCTAGAGCAGGTTGCACAGGAACGTGTCCAGGCGGGTTTGGAATGTCTCCAGAGAAGGAGACTCCACCACCTCTCTGGGCAGCCTCTTCCAGGGCTCTGCCATCCTCACAGGAAAGAAGTTCTTCCTCATGTTTAGGTGGAACTTCTTATATTCAAGTTTGTGCCCATTTCCTCTTGTCCTGTCCCTGGGCACCACTGAAAAAAGACCGGCCCCGTCCTCTTGACACCCTCCCTTTAAGTATTTATAGTCATTGATCAGATCCCCTCTCAGTCTTCTCTTGACTAAAAAGCCCCAAGTCCCTCAGCCTTTCCTCGTAAGAGAGATGCTCCAGGCCCCTCATCATCTTTGTAGCCCTCTGCTGTACCCTCTCCAGCAGTTGCCTGTTTATTCAAAAATAAATGAATTGCATCCCTGCCATTCTGAGGCTGCTGACTCCTTAATGGCCTTTGGTGGGAAGCCCAACAACTGGATGTGTTAGGTTTCCCATTCTCAAAGGCTTTTAAGAGAATCCTATCAGCGTATGTCATGCAACACAATGAGGGAATAAACCCTTCTGTATCGGATGCCTGCAGTCACAGACCTGTAGGAATCTCTCTCGTTATTTGGAGACTGGCTGCCGTGCACCAAAGGGAGCCCTTGTATTCAACTGTTAATTACTAGCCTTGTAGTAATCAAACCAAGTTTGATGAAAGGCATTACAGTAACTCACAGTAACTTCCCCAATCACCTGTCTTTGTTACAGAAGTTAAACACAGCCCGGAGCTGAAAACTGAGCACTTAGGACTAGTTTATCAGCAGCGCTTGGAAGCCAGGACAACACACCACTTACACACTGACTGAACTCCCCAAAGCAGCCTGGTTTAGTCATTTTCAATAAAATAAATAGGAAAACATGGAGCTAAGCTAATGCAGCACAATGGTGGGTTGAAAAATCCTCAACTCATGCTTTCACTTTAAGAAATGCCTACACTAAATATATAAAAAAAAAAAAAGATTTCTACATGTTCACTGTAGCAGAAACCTACATAAGTCGTAACAGCACAGAGATATACAGAATTTGACTTTTATTACACAGAGTTACATTTTTAAACTGGGCTTGCCTTATGCTTCATAAATAGCAGCTTATCCCAAATGAGTTACTAATGAAGCATTTTATCAAATACAGAATAACCAGATGATCTTTAAGGTTCCTTCCAACTCTAACCATTCTATGATTCTATGATCTTGCACAGACTATGCTTCAGAGTGTTCAGGGGTGGTTTCTTTAGCAGTATGGGAGTAGAAAACTCACATTACCTCCTTGGACAGTTATCCAGGAATCTTGGGATATAGTAACAGACAGAAGCGACTGAGTTAGCATATTTGAATTCACCAACCTGTGGACAAGACGCAATATGCAACCATGTCTTTCACTTCTACTTCACAGCAATGCACAAAGGAAAGATTTCCTTAAGCTGTCACCAGCAGGGTGAGAAGATATTTTGACTCCGGGGTTCCCAAGTCTCCCTCAAAGGGTCAGAGAAACAAGCTTTCCAAAGTATTTCAGCTATAATCTCCCAGTAGGTAACTAACTATACTGTCGACAATTATTTTTCAGACCACCTCCCTGCCTTTGAAAGACCTCAGCTACATCCTGTCTTAATGCAACATCCTGATCTAACTAGTGGGTTTATGATACGCAAATCAAGATAGAAGTTCGTCCCCCTGTCCAAAACACACAAAAAGGGCTTAAGAGTTAAGTGACACCCTGAGCTCTTCATAATCAAACGAGATGCAATGCATATCAGAGATTCAGTCCCTCCTTAAGTATGGCAGTCCTAATTTTCATGCCTCTATTATCCAAAGCCCATAGCTAAGCAGCTCCTACAATAACTTTAAAATACTTTATTCAGTTTAATATTTAACTCGATTTCGCAACAACTCGCTTTAAAATCACTTCGTAAATACACGTATCAATTCTCAGTGTTAAAAAAGACAAAGTGTCAACTCATTTATTGGTTAGTCATCTTTACAAGGGGATCCTTAAGGAGCAAAAGGAAAACCCTTTATCGGGGAGAAGGCGGGAGAGGAGGGGAGGAAGGGGCCAGAATACACAAACCGATATCCTACTGAAAACTCTGGTTTTCAGTAAGAAATCCGCTGCAATTCTCCACTTGCCACGGATACCACAATTCTGTGGGCATTACTGTCAGTATTTACTTCCCTTCAGTAGGAACTCCCAAAGCATCAGGAGACAATGCTGCACAGCACCAGTTAGTGAACACACCAAAGTTCATTTACTTGCAAATAGCATTTCTCTCGTTCTTAAAAGTTAACAACCTTCAATGAAAGGTTTTAATCAAGATGGAAAAGGAGGAATATTTTCCTGAAGTTTCATTTTAAACTTTTATCCCTGCATTATCTTCTTTTGAATGCTGTTGCAATGGCAAGCACTTATCTCATGTCTCTTACCGCACAGAGACTGCTCTTTCATTATCAGTTTTTAAGAAGTTGTAAACTTATCGCAGCTGCTGGAATTCTTCAGGAGAAGGGGAAAAAAAAAAATCAGTAATGATGTACATATCATCTGCCTCTGGGAAAATAAAAACTGCCAGTGATATGCTGGGAAAGATCTCCTTAGACTCCTTTCAGTAGTTTCTCCTTTCAGACTTCTTGCAGTAGTTTCATTGCAACCAAGCAGTGTAATTTCCACTAACGTTCTACAGCATGCTGACGGCAAGCTCCAAAAATACAGCTCTGCTCCAAACACCACCAGAGAATGCTATTGTAGGTCTCGTGTTTACAGCTGCTCGCCAATTGTGTCATATTTGCAAAGCTTTCAAGAAAAATGAAAACTTTTTCCCCCGACCACTACTGAGACTTACAAATTCAGCCTAGGATTTTGATAACAAGCTCAGTCCAACACAGAGGTAGTGAGCCTGCAGAACTCGGTCCTCTTCACAATTTCAGCTAAAAATTCCAACCGTTTTAGCCAATGTGCTTGGAAAAGTATATTCTAGAGTCTTCAGCAAAATTGAACAGGAGAGTAATATGCAGAACAGAACTCCTAGATTCTAAGAGCTAGTGTTCCGCTGCATGAGGTATAGATGCATGCGGGACATAAACATATCAACGTCGTATTACTGCAGTGATGAGCAAGTCATATTGCTTCCCTGCTTCCTTGCTATTTCCAAGCAGGTAATACTGACCTCTACCATAAAATGGTATAATTCTATAATTCTTGCCTACAGAAGAGCCGGAGAGGGACTCTTTGTCAGGAAAGGTAGTGACAGGACAAAGGGTAATGGTTTCAAATTGGAAGAGGGGAGATTTAGATTAGATATTAGGAAGAAATTCTTTACTGTGAGGGTGGTGAGACACTGGAACAGGTTGCCCAGGGAAGTTGTGGATGCCCCATCCCTGGAGGTGTTCAAGACCAGGCTGGATGGGGCTTTGAGCAACCTGGTTTAGTGGAGGTGTCCCTGCCCATGGCAGGGGGCTTGGAACTCGATGATCTTTAAGGTCCCTTCCAACTCTAACCATTCTATGATTCTATACCTCCATCACCAGGACCCTCAGCCAGAAGGGAGAAAATTGGAGTTACAGTCCTGCTGTCAGAATTGTTTATATATTAGGTCATTATAATCATATATAATAAATATGTTCATAAAAAAAAATAATAAAGAAACACAAAAATAACCTGAGAGAAAGAAATTGAACCACGTATACACCCTCTCAAAGCCTGGTCATTCGCTAGAAAAGGGCAGGGCAACAGAGCTGGTGAGGAATCTGGAGAACAAGTCTTACGAGGAGAGGCTGAGGGAGCTGGGGGTTTTCAGCCTGCAGAAGAGGAGGCTGAGGGGAGACCTTCTCGCTCTCTACAACTCCCTGAAAGGAGGGTGTAGAGAGGCAGGGGTCGGTCTCTTCTCCCAAGTTACAGGCAACGGGACAAGAGGAAACAGCCTCAAGTTGCACCAGGGGAGGTTCAGATTGGATATTAGGAAGAATTTTTCCACTGAAAGGGTTATCAAGCATTGGAATGGGCTGCCCAGGGAAGTGGTTGAGGCACTATCCCTGGAGGTGTTCAAAAGATGGGTTGACATGGTGCTGCGGGACATGGTTTAGTAAGTGTTTTGTTTTGTTTTGTCTTGTCAGAGTTAGGTTGATGGTTGGACTAGATGATCTTGAAGGTCCCTTCCAACCTAGAAGATTCTATGATTCTATGAAAAGCTTCTGCTTGTTTGCTCTTCTGGCCACACAATTCCCGCGTTTCAGATTGCACAACAGCAGCAGCTTCTAAAGGAGAACAGAGAGGGCTTGGCCTGCACTACCCTCTCGGCTTTTAACTCCCCTTAAGGAAGCAAATGTGGGTTTTCTGTGACTCGGGAAGGGGACCTAGTCACCAGCTCTGAACAAAAAATTAAAAAAAAAAAAAAAAAAAATCAAAGAGCATCTGTCCTTGTGTCACCCATTAGAAGACGCATCGCTCTGGACTCCCCAGCAAAGATAAATTCTCTGTACAGAGCACTAGCCAAACACTTAAACTGTCAAGTGGAAAGACAGTTCAGCTGCACCCCCGAGCAAAGTGTCACCTCCCCATCAGTTCTCCATGGCACCCTAACCAACACAGCTGGAGGGGAAACTGGCACTGCGGTGGATGCAGCTCACCTTGACTTGGGCAAAGCTGAAGACATGGTTTGCCATGGTGTTCATAAAGCCAAAACGTTGAGACATCATGGTTTGGCTAGCTGCCCTAGAAGGTAAGCACAAAATTGGCTGGATTGCCAAGTTTGAAGGGTTGTGATTAACAGTACAAAGTCCAACTAGCAGACAGGTACTACAGGGATCCCTCAGGGGCAACGCTGTCTCGATTAGCAATGAGACAGCATGGCAGAAGGCACCCAAGGCAAGTATGCAGATGACACCAAGCTGTGGGAGCAGTCAATACATCAGAAGGTGGAGCTGCCATTCAGAGGGATCTTAGCAAGTTGGAGAACCGGGCTGACAGGAGCTGTATCTGTCTTTGAACTTATTGGAAAGCCTCACACCGAGACAGAATAACCCTTTGCTACAGTACAGGCAGGGACTGACCAGCTAAGGAACAGGTTGCACAAGAGGAGCTGAATGTCCTCATGGACAAGTTGAGCAGGAGTCAGCAGCATGCTCTTGCATCAAGAAAGGCCAAACAGGTACCAAGTTGTATTCGCAAAAGTGCAGCCAACAGTAGAGGGAAGCAGTTATTCCCCTCGATTCAGTACCTACGAGACTGCGTCCGGAGAGCCATATTCAGGTCTAGGTTCTTGAATACAACTTGAGTCCTGTGGAGCGAGTACTGAGATGGCTGAGGGATGGAGCATGTGAGGGAAAGCTGAGAGAGCTGAGCTTGTTCAGCCCAGAGAAGAGAAGGTTTTAGGGGAGATCTAATGCTGTCTTAACTACCTAGTAAGGGGGCTATAGAGAAAATATATATATATGTGTGTGTGTGTGTCCTTCTCAGACACACACAGACAAAATGAGAGACAACAGACGTAAGCTATTAGGAAAAAAAAAATAGCTTTGCCATGAAGATCGCAGCAAACACACTGCAGCAGGGTGCCCAGAGAGGTGCCTGCAGAGGGACCTGGACAGGCTGGATCAATGGGCCGAGGCCAATGGGATGAGGTTCAACAAGGCCAAGTGCCGGGTCCTGCCCTTGGGTCACACCAACCCCATGGAGTGCTACAGGCTTGGGGCAGAGTGGCTGGAGCTGCCTGGCAGAAAAGGACCTGGGGGTGTTGGTCGACTGTCGGCTGAACATGAGCCAGCAGTGTGCCCAGGTGGCCAAGAAGGCCACCAGCATCCTGGCCTGTATCAGGAACAGCATGGTGAGTAGGACTCGGGAGGTGATCGTCCCCCTGTACTGGGCACTGGTGAGGCCCCACCTCGAGTGCCGTGTCCAGTTTTGGGCCCCTCACCACAAAAAAGGCATCGAGGTGCTGGAGCGGGTCCAGAGAAGGGCAATGGAGCTGGTGAGGGGTCTGGAGAATAAGTCTTATGAGGAGAGGCTGAGGGAGCTGGGGGTGTTCAGCCTGCAGAAGAGGAGGCTGAGGGGAGACCTTCTCGCTCTCTACAACTCCCTGAAAGGAGGGTGTAGAGCGGCGGGGGTCAGTCTCTTCTCCCAAGTCACAGGCAATGGGACAAGAGGAAATGGCCTCAAGTTGCACCAGGTGAGGTCTAGATTGGATATTAGGAAGAATTTTTACACTGAAAAGGTTATTAAGCCTTGGAATGGGCTACCCAGGGAAGTGGTTGAGTTGCCATCCCTAGAGCTATTTAAAAGACAGGTAGACATAGTGCTTAGAGATATGGTTTAATGATGGTTTTTGTCAGTGATGGTTGGACTCAATGATCTAAAAGGTCCCTTCCAACTTAGACAATTCTATGGTTTAATGACAATATGACATGTCCTCTGCTAGAGGCAACCAAGACTCAACCAGAGCAGGGCTTCAGCAACCTACTGAGTACATGAGCGTGGAATTGGAGAGATGACTTCGAGAGGCCACTTCGAATCTAAATTATTCTACAATCTCACACAGGACACAGGCTTTCTGGATTGTCTCCTCTGTATTTCATCACCTTCAGATATATTGTCCATATAAACATTTCCCTGTGTGTACCACACCTTCTCTGACTGCTGGAGAGCTGATGGAAAATGCTCTGTATCTCTTTCCTCCCACCCTAGAACCTGTCACTAGGAAGGACTGCTGTGATGAAACACTTCAATCAAGCTGCTTTTTTTTTTTCCAGCTTCTTTTTTTGATGCTGTCCTCATGTTCTGGATACTACCTCTCAGCCAAGGTTCCTGGCTCCTGATTGCGCTCTTAGCTTCTCCAGTTGCAACAGGACAAAAGTGACCAGTTTACAGCTCTGCTGGGATGGCTGCCAACATTATCAGCAAAAACCAAGGACTGGAGCATCCTCTTGTTTCATCACTGAATGACTACGAGAAAGAGCTGAGACACTGAAGCCACCAGTTCAAATGAGGAATGAGTACAGTAGCAACCAATACTTGAATTGCTTTCCTCTGCCACAGTAAGAGCTTAGAGTCTAGGTGGAAGATGATAAATATTAAACTGAATGTTGATAAAAATATTTTTCAGCTGAAAAACTATAATCTGAATATGTGCTGGAAATAATTATTGGCAATGAACTGGGTGCTCCAGATGCGACAAGAATGCAGTGATTTGGGAGTCCCTCAGAAACAGCAGCACAGATGCAGTCCATCTGTTGCATTCTCTAGAAGATTGATTCTTTAAGGACCAGAAATTTTCATATAGAGAAGAAAATTCAACTTAGATTCTGCAGGAGTTAACAGCACTCATATGGGAAAACCAAACTTTCAACTCCAGAAAAGTACAGAAATAGAGCATTCTCTGATTTCAGGTACCAACTGAGATGCAGCAGCTGAAACCTCCAGATGTTTCTTTAAAAGACGACTTCTTCAGTAATGACTTACAATCATTTTACATTTCTTTCCTCATTTCCCTAGAGATCAAGGATAGTCCACTGGTGATTTCAATGGCAAGTTTCAAAAGAAATACTCTCAATTCAGACAGCCCAGCTATTTCGCCCAACGGGAAAAGTCACAGAAAAGCATCTATAATCTCACAAGCTTTGGAGCTGAATAGACAGAGCTTCGTTACTCTGAAGCCATGGCTTCTCTGGGGGGCGAAGGGGGAAGTGCATTTTTAATGTAAGTTAGCTAGAAGGGGACAAAATCCTTGCAAAGCAAGGACACTGGTGCTTTCTCAGAAAGTAGTAAGTTCAGGTAGCCTCTTAAATTTTCTGCAGTCTAACTTGGAACACCAGCTCTTCTTTTTTTTTTTTTTTTGTTCTAGAATTGTGCCACGCATTACAGTACGTGAAATGACAATAACAACTTTGTTTCCCCTTGGAAGCTGCAAGGCCAAAGGGCTCTCTACAAGCACAATAAAAAGCTAAAAGGACCAATTATAGAAGGAAAAATACTGTAAAACAGATAAGGTGAGAAATTCTCCCGACAATAAGACAGGGGCAATGTTTGGAGTTCCAGTTTTTCTGTAATAAAGACACTCACATTTCAGTTAGTATGTCATGCTACTGAATATGCTTTTTTACTGTACAATTTTCTCTTCATATTGAAAAGATTATAGCATATTATAAGTTAGACACAACATTTTGTCCACACTAAAAGGATTTTTTTTTTCAGTCTATACATTTTCTCTCTTAAAATCTGCTTTGCATCATAATTAGTTCATATACAATAACATAAAATATATTGTTCACCATTCCTCCCTGCTTACCAATACAAAAGGAATCTGAAGAGCACTTGGATTTCTACTCCCTGCCGAGGCATAAGCTAAGACTTTATTTTTGGCAGACAAGCTGCACCTTCATTGAAGAAACAGTTATAGATCTCCATTTAAAAATACTGATCAGCAAATCTCATAGCACTTTTTAGCAACACATGCAGTCAAAACATCACTGAAACTACTGTATTTCTCCCAGGCTGGAAGGATGTTGAAAACTTAAATGATTCACTTACAGCTGATGTAAAGACGGGAGCTCCACAATTTATGTTTTACTGTCAAATGTTTAAAGGATTAAATCTAAATAAAAAGCACAATATAGAAGCTTCAAAGCACATGTTATCTTCAACATCTTATTTGCAATTAGCAAGTCAAAACAAAGAAGGCATGGAGAGCATTTGGCTTCAAAAGCAGAGCTCTGGAAGAAATCAAGATTTTGGTTGTTTTGGGTCTCATTTAAGGTTGTTACTTTCCCAAACTGCTGAAACTGGGTAAAATGGAAAGATTATTCTTTCTCTCAAAGGGGGGAAAATAGCAGACATACCACCACGTGATTGAGTATTACATCATTCGTATTTACAATAATCTGGCAGTTAAACTTAAAAGGCATTTTCTTTTGCCTTCGAGGAAGGACATGGACTTGCCATAAAGGCAGGCTAACAGTGAAAAGGTTAGAAAACACTCAGCTCACAATTTTACTTGGCATGAGATTACAAAATCCTAAAAATCTTTCATTGAGAAGCATTTCCAGTATGAAGTTTGTGTATGAATACTATGTCATGCAAACAAAATCTTAGTGACAAACATCTGAAGAAGACAGCTCTTGAAAAATACTTTTTCCAATTTTTAAAAGGCTTATACTTTATAAGGATGCAAGAAATCATTATTAAAGACCACTTTCAAGATATGAGAACAGGATAGGTACGAGAACGAATCCTGTTTTTCCAAAACAAATTTGAAAGGCAATGCTGTTTCTGTGATATACCTTCACTTTCTTCCTATAACATTAGAAGTGCAAGACAAAAAAAAGCTAAGACTTTAAGAATATGATGAAAGTGTACACAGTTTTAGAACACAGTTTTAGTATTTAGCCAAAATAATATTTACAGCTAGAAAGCCAGAAGTGCTTAACTGGTCTCAATGCTGGCTTTTATTCATCCTATTTTGCATTACTGATCTTAATTAAACGAATTTGTCTTTTAAGGCATCATTCTCACTGTATTAAAATGCAAATACACAATCTTCAAAATTATTTTAATGAAGGAGACGGTTTAATTTTCTAATTGACTTAAAATACAGAAAACATTAGTGATGGCTACACCCAGGAATATTTTTCAGTGACCAGATCAAAACCATCAACCATAACTGATCATATTTGCTACCAGGATTTAATTCAGCAAAGCATCAGGTAACACTTTTTTCTTTTTTTTTTTTTTTTTTTTTTTTTTTCTTTCCTATTCTTAAGGGGGGTGGGTGAGCAGGGAAGGAAAGGGAAGCGCCTCCTCCACATCCCACACCACATCCAGCATATCCTCTGACAAAAGCAAGAATGTGCTACACAATGACCAGCTGTACGACACTTTTTTTTATTTAGCTGGTGTTTGCGACATATTAGCTCCCATCAGGTCACAACACCACCCAGTTATAATGCTGGTTTTGCTGACATAAGCACCAAAATTCGATGCAGATAAACTTCTTTAATTAAGCAGAGAGCCAACCTAATCATTTCCTCTTTCAAACAAGCTTTAAGAAGATTGTTAAATGTTTATTTTCACAAGCATGCAAGGATCACTGAAGGTCAAAGACATCAGAGGTGTGATTCCCTTCCTTATCGCCCCTCCTCTGTATTTATTTCACTGGAAGGAGGCCTCCCTGCCACAACACTCCCCTCCCCTCATCCATCACCCAGAACTCGGTCCTGCCTTCGTTCCCCTCGTTAGTTCCCAGGTCTCTGCCACCACATTTCAAAGCACCACCCCATCTGCTGCCCCTCGTATTTTTACCCCAGTATTACTGACGCCTTCGTAGCTCTCCTGTTCCCTCCTCCTGCTTCTTTCCTTGTTTCACCTTTAGCACACAAATGCGTGCATCAGTTCAGTAACCCCAAACTGGAAGTTAATTACTAAGAGGACAGACCGCGCAATGCATTGTATTAATTATTATTATTATTTTTACGCAAGCAATCACAGATCACTATTACCTGCATTAAAAATCTGGCTCAGATGCTTCTGCTTTAAGTATTTCTGTGTTACACAAGGCCTGACATTGTGATGGAGCACAGGGGCAGCCAGACAATAAACACAGCATCTACCTGCCTATAATGGAATTCAAGCCCACAGCGACGAAGGCTTCAGCAGACCTAATGCAGAAGCCTACAGAGTAAAGCCTCTCCTCTCCTTTCAAAGGGAGACGGTGATGGTTCTGTGCTGGTTTTGTCCCAGCACAGAAAGGTACGATGGGGAAGGGCCAAAGGTTCTCCAAAACTAAAACAATCTAGGTGCAAGAGCTCTATAGAGTGTAAACTCCATGGTTTTCAGCAGTCGTATCCATTGACGTGCTTTGAGAAAGAACTGCCTGGAGAGAGACTTGAAACACTCTGCTCTGTAAAGCCAAAAACGATTTCTGCAGTCAAATTTCAGAAGAGGATTATTTTGAGCTCTACTGTTCAAAATTTCCTTTAAATGAGGAAAACAAACAGCAAAGCTATCAAAGCCAGCCAAAACCTGTAATCTTGAAATGCCATCTTGTGACCCTGTCCCCCTCTCTATCTCGCCAAATACTTTGTTTAATGCTGCATGATGGAAAAGTTGACAATTTGAGCCACCTGCTGGGTACCAGCATCCTGAGGGGAAAAAAGTTGGTCACTCTTCTACACAAAAGCTGGTGAGAATTTTGTCGGTGAATTCAGTGGAGCAGGATCAGGCCTCCCCTTGCCAGCCCTGGAGGTCAAACACTATTTTACCCTGAATTAGTAACAAGTTCACAGAACAGCAGATTTTCAGAGTGTGCAATATTCAAACAAAACATTAGCCTGAACACACACACACAAGCAAAATTACAGTCCTCTTGCTTCTTTTGGATGATATATTTAGAAATCCTATTAGCTGGAGAGATCAACATTCTTATCTGAATTTCCAGGATGCTGTAACACGCAAAATTAGAGCAGCTCTCTTAAGTGGGTCAATTATCACTACTGCACTTACAGCAGCTTTTTCCCCTCCCTCCCTGCAGCATCCATAATGGGCATTTAGTACAAAGATTTAAACAGTAAGATGTTGAGTTGACACACGCCACAATGTAAAGTTCCATTCCCCTTTTATATTTTCAAAATCTTAAAGGAACAAAGAAAAATCACCCACATACAGAATCTCCACATTATAAAATTGCGGTCTCCCTGCAGAAAGCTTCGATGACTTTCAGCAGCAGGGCACCCTGCAGGATAACGTTAGTCAGCAATCACGCTCGTTATTTTCCTGCCACATCTGAGTCATGCACAAGCAAGGTCTATGGCTTTCCCCAGCAAGGGACAAGATGAGAACCTGAGGGCCACTATCTCCCCAGCCCTGGCCCTCAGGTGCACAGCCATACAACCAGTCTGAAAAGCTCCAGGTTATTTTTTTTCCTCAAGAAGGAATTCTCTTCAAAAGACACTGCAAATCACCAGATGCAAGTGGAACAATTCACAGAATCACAGAATGATACGGGGTTGGAAGGGACCTTTGGAGATCACCTAGTCCAACCCTCCTGCCAGAGTAGGTCCACCTAGAGCAGGTTGCACAGGATGGTGTCCAGGCAGGTTTTCAACGTACCCAGCATCACTTCAGATACTACAAAGACAAAATCACAGACTCACTGAATGATATGGGGTTGGAAGGGACCTCTGGAGATCATCTAGTCCAACCCCCCCCTGCCAAAGCAGGTCCATCCAGAGCAGGTCCCACAGGAACGTGTCCAGGTGGGTTTGGAATGTCTCCAGAGAAGGAGACTCCACCACCTCCCTGGGCAGCCTCTTCCAGGGCTCTGCCACCCTCAGAGGAAAGAAGTTCCTCCTCATGCTTAGATGGAACTTCTTATATTCAAGTTTGTGCCCGTTTCCTCTTGTCCTGTCAAGACATCTCAAGACATCCACAGGGGACTGACAGATATGACACAGGACCTAGGGAAGCACGGGATCTCCTGCAATACAGCTGGAGGCCAGGAGAGATACCTGAGGGTGACACAGCCTGGACTCCTCCTGCTTGTCCCCAAGCAGAGGGCAGCAGCCGGGAGAAGCCCTTGCAGTAAGGAGATGCAGCGGGGAAGAGAGCGGAGCCCACACAACGGAGCATACAACATCAACGAGCACACGCAGAGGAAAATTTTACTCTCCCACCAAGAGGAAACATGAAACACAGCAACATACTTGCTTTATACATGTCTCTTTATATGGCAAAAAAGCGCGAGGCAGTACTGCAAGTGAAAAATCATATGATTCTCCTTCACTCCGTGGAAAAAGAGAGTATGCTGGCTTCAGGTCACAAGCCCTGCTGTTGAAATTCAGCAGTCCCAGCCCTGGCTGGAGGAGAGGGCGACAGGGAGAAATTACGGTGCACAAATTAAATTTCTATTGCTGCCCCTGGCTGCCCTCTTCCCTCCATCTCCAGCATTTTCTGCCGTGGTACCAAACATGAGTGATCACACAAGCCAAGCGTTACCAAACACATGAACTATTTGGAAATAGATGCAAATAACATGGGGCAACATGAGCCGCACCCTTGTTAAGGCAGCAATTTTTCATTAATACAATTAGAACTCTCCCAGCTAAAATTCCATCAACTCAAAAGCGTACCAATTTTAAAACTTAATTTTGAAATGAAGTGGATAAGGCTTTTCCAAGACTTCAAGTCCATGCAAATGCTTCATTTGGAAGCATTTCTTTACCAAGAGGGTGGTCAAATACTGGAACAGGCTTCCTAGAGAGGTGGCCAATGCCCCAAGCCTGCCAGTGCTTAAGAGGCATTTGAACAAAGCCCTTAATAAAACGCTTTAACTTTTGGTCAGTCCTGCAGTGGTCAGGCAGTTGGAACTAAATCATTGTTGTAGGTCCCTTCCAACTGAAAAGATTCTATCCTATTCAACTTTCTATGAAGTAAGATCTTGGGGTCCTTTACCACACACACACACACACACACAAAAATCTAGTGAAATGAAAAAAATTAATTTGCTTTTGTAAATATTATATGTGTTTTTCACTGTGCAATTTAAAATCCATTTTTAAGCTCTTATGTCCTTGTCACACTCAACACTTGAACAAAACGCATTATGAATGCAACTGTATTTAATCAAAAGTAAAAGGTCAGTTACTAAAAAGAAAGTCCTTAACCAAAGGGAAATAGAAACTCGTTTTATTAACTTCCCTAACTACGGCTCTAAAGTTTTGTTGATTAAAGCCTAATTTCAAAAGTTAACTTTTTAATTGGGAACGCTAGGGCCCGCTGGCTCCAGGAAGTTTTATTAGAGGTCAAAAGATTGCTGGAGATCTAATTTTTCATTTCTAAGAAAAAAAAGGAAGTCTTGCCCTTTTCCTTGCAAAGATAGACCTTGAAGTGATAGTAGGGAAACAAAGAATGTATCCGTCAAAAGCTCTCATGGAGAGGTTATACAAAGCTTGCCAAGTATGGAAGCCAACAGAGCCTGCTAATGCTCCAAAGGAAATTAGATGAACTTCTCTTGCAAAGGCCAACAAGGCAGAAAGGCTCAGTAGCTGATGCCTAATCGAGGATTAAAGAGACCGATTCCTTACTCCATCACAGATTTTCCGGGTAACTTCGAATGTGTGTCACTTCGCCTCAGTTCTGCACCTGGAAATGAAGATAAATACTCTCAACTTCCCTTACTGTGACACGAAAATAAACACATTAAACCAGGAGCCATTCAAAGAGCTTGGCAATAAAGTGCAAGTACTGCAAGCAAATAGGAAATAACAAAGTACTGCCCCATTCAGCAAGGAGATGCCCGTTGGTTTTTTTTTTCCCCAAATCCTTCTTGCCTGCTGGGATCATGCAATGCCTTTGTGATCTTCCTCAGACAAAAGGGAGGTTCATGGGGCAGAGGAAGCAGGGGAGGAAAAGTGCTTTATGCTTTCCCACCCACTGCAAGTTTACATTTAAAAGGACACCAAGGCACGAAACTTTCTCCTGTCAGCCATCTGCTCCCAGTGCTCAAATCTAAGAGGTTATTCTTCTTAAGATATTTTGCGGAAAGGTTCTTCCGCAAACAACTCAAGAGAGATCCCTCAACTTGGCTGCCTTGGACTGACCCCAGGAGGACCCCACCTTTTTCCTTTGACTACAGGCAAAGCTTCTGAAAACCACCTAAATAACTTGGGCAACCTCAATCTCAGGAGGTTGCCCCAGCCCCGAGCGGTGGGAAGGGCTCGGCGAGCCCCCCGGCATCAAGACTGATCAGCTTTACACTGGAGAGGGAAAATCCTGCCCTGAATTTACCTCCAGAGGCAAACAGAGAGATATTTGCACAAGATAGCCGGTGAGGAAACCTTGCAAGGAGCCTTCTCATGTGGAAAAGGTTTTATTTACTGTGCTCTAACAAGACAGGATTTGGTTTACAACTAAAGGTGCGTTTTCCAGAGAGCTTCAAAGGAAAAGAATAAATAAATGAAATAAAGAAGGTGCGGGGGGGGGGGGGGGGGGGGGGGGGGGAGGGGAGGGGGGATAAAAGACATTTACCATGTAAAATGTTGCTGTAAAAAACCTCAGGTGGTAGCGTTGGAAAATGTTACAAACAAAATAGCGGACATTTGTACAGTTTTTCCAACAGTTGTGTACAGTAAAAAGGATTGTGAACAGAATGAAATGTTCCTTGATTAAAACAAACTGATATCCCACCTGGAAAATCCTGGCCAGGCCCCCATTGTTCCCGAGTGACCCCAGGGCAGGCACGGGTTACAGCCGAGCCCGTAAGTCACTCAAACACCCTGCCCGGCTCTTCCCAAGTTCTCTCTCTCTCGGGAACAGCAGGACCAGCTAAAGAGCCCTTTGTTTCCACCCAGACATATGTAGGGGGGGGAAAGCTGTTCAAAACATGAAAGAGAAACAACTGAGGACTGTTACTATTCCAAGAAATACATTAAGAACCAGAGTCTGAAATGCCAGGAGCAGTGGCAGTGCCAGCTGAAGTCAGATGTCAGTGGAAATGCTCAGCCTCCCTCAGCCCCTGGGAATGGGGTTAACCAGTTCCATCAAACCTGAGGATTTAATAATTACTATCCCCTTCAGATGTATTTCCTTGCATTATACCTTTACTTCTCACACTGACCAGTACAGGTTGGGGGCTGACCTGCTGGAGAGCACCTCTGAGGAGAAAGACCTAGGAGTCCTGGTGGACAACAGGATGACCATGAGCCAACAATGTGCCCTTGTGGCCAAGAAGGCCAATGGTATCCTGGGGTGCATCAGGAAGAGTGTGACCAGCAGGTCGAGAGAGGTTATCCTGTCCCTCTGCTCTGCCCTGGGGAGGCCCCATCTGGAGCACTGGGTCCAGTTCTGGGCTCCCCAGTTCAAGAAGGACAGGGAACTGCTGGAGAGGGGACAGCAGAGGGCTACAAAGATGATGAGGGGCCTGGAGCATCTCTCTTATGAGGAGAGGCTGAGGGACTTGGGGCTTTTTAGTCAAGAGAAGACTGAGGGGGGATCTGATGAACACCTATAAATACTTAAAGGGAGGGTGTCAAGAGGACAGGGTCGGTCTTTTTTCAGTGGTGCCCAGGGACAGGACAAGAGGAAACGGGCACAAACTTGAATGTAAGAAGTTCCACCTAAACGTGAGGAGGAACTTCTTTCCTGTGAGGGTGGCAGAGCCCTGGAAGAGGCTGCCCAGGGAGGTGGTGGAGTCTCCTTCTCTGGAGACATTCCAAACCCGCCTGGACACGTTCCTGTGGGACCTGCTCTGGGTGGACCTGCTTTGGCAGGGGGGGTTGGACTAGATGATCTCCAGAGGTCCCTTCCAACCCCATGTGATTCTGTGAAATTAAAGTTTTTTTATAGCTAGCTCAAAGGGATGGAAAGACCTCCCAAATTCAGCTAATAGCTACTAAGCCACCTTCCCTTTAAGCCATTAACGCTGACAAGTAATATAAGCAAGGCAAATGAAAAGCTATGTCAAAGTTGCTGCATTGTGGGGTTTTGTGTCAAATAAGCTAATAAACATAAATTGATGTAAAATCAATTCAGATCTCAAATAATGTATTAAATTTTCTAAGGAAGTATAAATAAAAGCTGCACTTCAGATAAGTAAACTTTTATGTTCTCTTCTAAGTTCTAGAAATTTTTTTTTCCGATTAAAGAAATTTGTGTTACTGGAATATTTTGCATTTTTGCATTAATTAAACAGTGCATAAGAGCCAAGGAGAACATAATGTCTTCCTATTTCAGGCTGAGGTTTATTCAGGCATAATTCAGACTGCACCAGTAAGGCTTAGCTACAATTTTCCTCACATTTTCAGAGGGTGGCTGGTGACCTATACATTCTGAAAAAAGAAGAATAAGCAGATACCCATGTCAGATAAATACATTCCACTCCCTCAAACTGAACTCACTGCAGACACAATTAAATCCTGTTTGCCTTCTCCTAATACTTCTCACTCCTCTTGGTTCTGCCACAAGATTTCTTGCCGCTTTAGCTCCTGACTATGTCCCACTGTACCTCCCCAGGCCACATACATACTTTGTTCCTTCTACCATAATACTTCCTCATCAGTCTTCAGTCTTTAACCTCCTTTTCTAAATTTCTCCCAGGTTTCTCCACAAGACTTCTATAACCAACACACTGATAATGAAGACTTTAAAGTCAGTAAATCTATTTAGCAGGGTTACAGATAACGTAGGTCCTCTGTACACCACAACTGTCCTCTTTGCATGCCATCCTCCAGAAGACCAAAACCAACCAACTGCAAGCTTATTAGCCTGAACGTGCATCTTCATTCTTGCTAAAGCCTCTCATCACATGGCCATCCTCTTCATCTCTCTGGACCGAAGGCCCTGGACACGCAACTGCCCTTTGTAGCACATTTCTATATTGCCCGATCTAGCCTTAACACGCTGATAACGATCATCCTAACCAAACTGTGGAGGCTTGAATGTATTTTCACTTCAAAGGTCAGCAATATGCACCTGTGGCTCTCAGGTTTTCAAGTTTCCAATGAAAGGATACAATACCAGAAAAGGATCTTGTACTTTAACGCTCAAAACCCCAAAAAGTAGAACACAAGCAGACTCCCAAAGTAACACAGTTAAATTCTTTATATCAACTACCAAAATAAGTTGTATCTTATTTTTTTTTAACTTTAAGGGTTTTTTTAAAAAAAAAAAAAAAAAAAATCAACGCTAACAAAGTTGAGCCAACCTGTCATGCCCTACCACTTCTTGATTCCCAGGTGACACAGTAACCATGCAAAGATAGGAGTACTTTGTGATGTTGACATAGAAAGACAGAGCCCATCTTTGCAGTCTTATTCATACCCTGGGCCTAATATTTTACGTGAAATATCACACAAGTTATTATTTCCATTTAATGAAAATAGGGAAAATTAATTGAGGTATTTATGAAGTGTCAACCAGACCAGACCATCTTGCACACGCTGAAATATTTTAAAGAAGGATGTGTCAAAAGGATTTTTTTTTTTTTGTTTGTTTGCTAGAAAAGCTGCTGCACAGATGGCTGCTACATTACAACGTACCTACTTGCCTATTACAGCTCATACTGCTTCGAATGCTTTTTTATCACTACCAGTGGGGAAAAATGGATTTGGATATTATGGCTAGGCTATCTTCCAGTAGCACCAAATAACGACTGTAAACAAATTACTTTAAAAATGTGATATGGGCATAAAAAAAAATAAATATTGGCAATGCTTTTCAATCAACACTGTCTTTATGGTAATGATAAGAGTAATACTGTTCAAAGTTCACACAGAGATTTTACATTAGAAGAGACTGGAGTAACAGGCAAGCCTTCCTTTTAATTCCATTATTCCTGAAAAAACACATTTTTTTTTTTAAACATGCAAATGCAATGACCACGACACTATCAGAAAGCACTAATTTTAGAATACTGAACGTAGTTTCTGAAACAACAACAACAAAAAAATCTCAATCTTAAAAGGAAAGCTAAGCTGTTCAACTGCCAAAACACAGAATGAAAAGAGGAATCTAGAAAAAGCATCAAGTCAAATAGAATGCTGATAGAGTACTGATACACACCACTTTACAGCAGAAAATAACTAAAATAACACAATTGTTTGATACTAAACTCGAAATTCCAGCAACTGAAACACAACATAAAATAAGTAAAAATATATAAAACAAATAAATTCAGATGGCCATTAGTATTTAAAGCTTACATGAATTTTAATGAAATCCTGCAAGACAAAAATAGGGATGGTCTAGGGGCAAGGAGTACTTACTTGCAACTCTGGCCTGTGTGTGGTCTCACCTCCAGCCACTGATTTCCTGCATGATCTTTGAGCAAATTTCAGAATTTAATCAAATGCTTTTTCCCCAAAACTAAAAAACGGGAGCAATACTGTCCTTCCCACTGGAAAATCCACTGGAACTCTAATCTGTTCTTCCAGGCTGATGCTACAGGAGGCTTGGAGTTAATTTTCATTTGTTTTAATAAATAAAAACAAAACAACATAAAAAAAACAAAAAAACCAAACACGCCAAGTAATCCCTAGCAAAGCCCAGGAAAAGTGCAATCTTACACTAGAAGAAAACGTTGAGAACGAAGAAATTCAGAGTTATTGACGGGAGGCAGAATGACACTTATACTTTACACTTACCTTTGCAAATTTTGATACAAGGTCTAACTGGGATAGCTGACTTGCTAAAAGCATGTCTGATTATTTTTATTTTTCAAATGCGAAAGGATACGAGGAGTTCCTTCTGTCCTACACACCAGGTAGAGACACGCAGCAATTACGTGGGTCATCTTTCTGCCCCGGGTTAGGTGTTTGCTCACAGCCATCTTGAAAAAATTAAAGGCGGTATCCAGACAATGTTGATTGAGTTGAAGCTGGTTTCCCAAGTGGTGAATCTGACGTTTCCCTAGAAAAATTAACAAGGAAAAAAAAATATGCTTAACAACTTTGTAGTTAATGTGCTTTTGGGTAGGGGTTTTTTGGGGTGGTTTTTTTTTGTTTGGTTGGTTTTGGGTTTTGGTTTTTGTAAGACAAAACTGAGGGGGCAGATTTTGGATTTCATCTCTGCAGGAAATACAATAACCTCTCAAGTTTCAGGAACTATATATACACTCGGCTCCTCAGGACAAAAAAAAAAAAATGCCTCATCTCGACTGTTAGAATTGAAATACATCCCATCAATGAGCCCTGGAAAACGAAGCCACAAACATCAGCCCCAGAGAGGATCCAAAACACAGCTGAGACTTCTCAGGCAAAAGACCATGCCCTCCTGCTCCAAAGATCATTTGACAACTGGCAACTTGGTTAGCTGGAGCAATGAACTTCTGAAAAGTGGAAGTCACGGTGTGTTGGACATTGACGTGCAAACGGAGGAGACGTTTTGCTGCAACTCTCCCAGAAGTGATGAAGTTTGCAGTTCCTCCAACTGCAAACGAAGCCCACAAGGAAAGGGGCTCTGCTCCGGGTTTGCCCACGGTCACCACCGATGGGGAGGAACTTCCTTCCTCTCAACGCTTTCGCACCCAAGCCTTCATTTATGGCTTGGCTGCCAGACTGCCGAGAGAGTAGGTTGTGGCTTCAGGAAAACAAATGTGCCTTCAGCCTTAAATAAAACAATAAAAAAAAAAAAAAAAAATAGTGTTTGAGATGATTCCTGGCAGGAAGTGGTACAGCTGCTGGCACAGATGCGGGAAGCGAGGTCCGGTCCATCCTCACATCTCCGGCTTCAGAAGAGCGCGCCCAAAAGACAGCTTAAGAAAAAGATGGAGGAAGTCACGAGGAAAACAGAGCACTGAAGTTCCCCCAGCACATCAAGACAAATCCTTTAATTCAATGTGCTGGGCAGATGTTTCCAGTATGTGTGTTTACAGGAAACGCTCGTCTGTTCCCTTCAGAGATATCAGGAGTAGCTTTGCTGAAGGGTGTACCATGTACCTCGTGCCTCAGCCACCATTGCTCACAGAAAGCCACAGAGGCAACGCAATGCTTACCAGAACACCACCAGTCCCTGCACAGACAGCACATCTTAATTTTATCTAAATTCCTACACCATCCTCCCTCATAACATTGTAAAAACGCTTAACCGCGAAACAACCTTCGGCCAAAGACGCTGCTTCAATTCAGCTTTAATAAAAAGTGACTCCAGACACGCAGCCAGGGTCAGCAAGACTCTGGCCAAACATGAGGTGCCACAAAGCGACAGCTTCTCCTTCCTGCACAAGTGGCAATTAGCGTGCTCATCAACAAGATGTCCTTTAAGGCACATTGGTCAACCAGGTGTAACACATTCGGATGAAGAAGTAACAACAGGGGAAGGACACGTCACCTTCCACAGGAGGCGCGGGTACGATAAGCTACTCAAGAGTAATCCAAAGCCCGTTAAGCCAATAGTTTTTTCCACCGCCATCAGCAGGCTGGTGCTCCCCAGCCTCAAATACAAATACCACATCTTCCCAAAACTAAGGTATTAACTAGCACTTACCCTCTCCTGAATTTTATTTCACACTATAGAACCTGTATGCTGAAGCGGGATTAAGACTTTAATGTCCCTTAAGAAACAGTAAGTTTGTACTCATCTGTGGGCAAAAAAAAAAAAAAGAAAGCACACTTAGCCTTGAGAACTAAAACTCATTTTTGCAGTGGCAGCAAAGCAGCTTCCCTCATCAACCCATCCCCGAGCAAGTCCACCCCAGAGGCCAGCGTGGATCTGTGAGGCTATGGAAAGCCACCTCAACCTATCACCTAAGCTTCCTATTTTACCTGGTTGTATTTTGCCATGCATGGCTGCGGAGATGAAGACACAAAGAACTGAAGAGATTTTAAGCACTACATGCAAATGTACAACCATTAAAAAAAACCAACCAACCAACATGAAAAATAGACATGACCATGCCCATATACCTCTCCCTGGGCTGCAGGGAAAGCCACAATGGAACCACTGCAGCAGCAAGGACACAGCTTTCCTTTTAAGTAAGATGGTCCAATTCAATGTCCTCAAAGTCACAAAAGTAGCGCGGATCATGAGCAACAAATTCAGCAGTTTTAAGCGTTGTCTGAATTTTGTTTTTAAGTAAAGCTTTTGTTAAAAACATAAAGAGAACAGCGGTTCCTATGCCAAGGAAGAGCCACATGCACTCCTGAATGCTTCTTGGGCTAATGGTGGAACCAGTACACAGGGCCCACCCGGCTCCACAAGGACCAGGATGGTGCAGGTCACCAAGCAAGAAGAGGTGATGAGGAAGCTTCCCACGCCACCACGATGGCAGCAAGTGATGTGGTCCTGGGCGCACACCAGAGAACAGCCCAAACGAGCTGGAGATGCAGAGTAAGAACAAGACAAGTAACAATGAGACCCGTCCCCTGCACATCCCCATAACAAGGTAATCCTTCTCCCAGGAATGGCACTCCAGGGCTCCACACCTCAGAGGGCACTTCAGAAACAAAGAATACAGCAGAAGAGGGGAAAAAAAAAAAAAAAAAACACTGAGGAAGATACTGACATTCGTTTCTTTCATCAGCTATTTTTCCCACTGAGCTGGTCCCATCCCCAAGCTACCATTAATATTCTCTAAGTACTAAACCTTTTCTTAATTTCAAATGTTGAAATATAATTCAACATAATCCATCCTAGGTAAACAGTATGCTTGTTTGAGTTATACACGCGTTTTTAGCCAAGCTCTTCATCCAGTATCAATATTTTAAAATGCAATTACTTTAGGGGTAACCAGTCATTGTCTACTGACAAATACCAAAGAGATTTAAGAGCACAGAAAGGTACTCGCCCACGTAGGAAATGCTATTTCATTAGATGTCTCACTTAACCTTCGGCAGACCAGTGAAGGCTTTAATTCTGTGTGCTAGTACTCCCTCAAGCTGCTTTGTTGTATTATGTCAGTCATATAGTTTATGGAAAAATAAGATAACTGTTACACTGCCGCTGATCCCCAGAATGAACAACTTAACACAGGACAAGAAGCATCTTAAAATTATGGGCATCTTGACGACTAACTTGGTTTTGTTCCTTATCTGTTTTGAGAGAGAAAGAAATGTACTGGTTATAGCATCATCTAAGATAAATATTTGCATTCTATAACCAGTCTCCTATTTACTAAAAAAAGATCAAAAGCTTTGTTGTTTCCCCACCACCCCCGCCCCTTGAATTTAACATGACAAGAAAATTCTATTTTTTGGTATCTTACGTAACACTAACAAAAAAAAAATAGCTGGAAAAGTTAGCACTAGCAATCGTGCTTCTAGATTTCTCCGCAGGGAACACAGGATACCTTCTTTTCCTCCTGGTTCCTTCACAAATTGAAGAAGCGTCTCCATTCAACACGTAACTCCAAGAAAAGGCAGGTATCAGCTAAATGGCTCTCGTCCCAGTACTGCAGTACAGTACCAAACTTGTGCGGTGTCCTCATCCCAGTCAGATGACAACCAGAAGTATGTAATTTTGTGATTTCCAACCATTTCTGCCAATCTCGCCAATCTGACGTTTCCAGAGGTGAAAAATGTGTCTCCGTAATATTTTATTTAACTATAAATATAGCTATTTCATCTGTTGGTATCTGAGGAGCAGATGTTCATACTTAGAGAAACTGGGCATAAGAAAATAACTGATCAAAATAATTTCTCTGTCCAATGCTCCAGTTACTATTGACAAAGACAAACACGATCAGAGACCAAACACCCGTTCATACTGCCAGTTCTCAACATGAACAGTCCTCATAACTGTGCAGTGGTAGCCAAAAACCTTGCTAAGCATTCAGGTGCCTTCTTACATGAGTGACTGCTCCCCCAGCAATATGGTCAGCACAGGGAACGAGCTGCAGCGCAGCTACAAGCTAGAGGGCTGGGAAGATGAGCAATTCCCTCCAGCAAACCTACTATACTGCATTATGTCTATCGATCGTAGAACCATAGAATGGCTTGAGTTGGAAGGGACCTTAAAGATCATCGAGTTCCAACCCCCCTGCCATGGGCAGGGACACCTCCACTAGACCAGGTTGCTCAAAGCCCCATCCAGCCTGGCCTTGAACACCTCCAGGGATGGGGCATCCACAACTTCTCTGGACAACCTGTTCCAGTGCCTCACCACCCTCACAGGAAAGAATTTCTTCCTAATATCTAATCTAAATCTCCCCTCTTTCAGTTTAAAACCATTACCCCTCATCCTATCGCTTCACCCCCTGATCAAGAGCCCCTCCCCACCTCTCTTGTAGCCCCCTTCAGGTACTGGAAAAGCTGCTATAAGGTCTCCCTGGAACCTTCTCTTCTCCAGGCTGAACAACCCCAGCTCTCTCAGCCTGTCTTCATAGCAGAGGTGCTCCATCCCTCTGACCATCTTCGTGGCCCTCCGTTGGACCCGTTCCAACAGGTCCATGTCCTTCCTGTGTTGAGGACTCCAAAGCTGGACACAGTATTCCAGGAGGGGTCTCACGAGCGCAGAGTAGAGGGGTAGAATCACCTCCCTCGACCTGCTGGCCACAATTCTCTTGATGCAGCCCAGGATGCGGTTGGCTTTCTGGGCTGCCAGCGCACGTTGCCGGCTCATGTTGAGCTTCTCATCCACCAACACCCCCAAGTCCTTCTCCTCAATCTGCTCAACTCAGTATTCACCAGATTACATCACAGTGGTACAAACTCAAATTAATTGAACTGTTCTACTGGATGGAAAAGAACTGCCACACCTTTAAACCCCGTCGTGCTCTGCATTGTAAAACAAAACTCAAGACAACAGCTTCCTGATTTCCTCATCCGTTTTATCCAGTAGAACAGTTTTTTAAGAAGTTTGAGTGGACACTACTCTAAAAACTAGCAGCTACTTCTAACTCAGTACTATAAAGGAATATCATTATGTGGAAGTCAGAAATAAATATTGCATTTTTTCTAAATTGCTAGGCAAGACTATGACATGCAAGACAAAATATACAGAGGTAAAACAAATTCCTTCCTAGGTGCATCTTTTGTTAGTAACTTGCAATAGCAGTTGCCTCTTTTGGGCCTTAGAGGGTTTTGACAGATCCTGGGATTCTGCTTTTTAAACCAAAAGAAATAAGAGTTTTTAAGGTCAAAGCTTACACTATGTGCTGCGCTTGCAATTTAATGATGACATTAAAGTGGCATCAAGTATCTGTGGGAAAAGAACAAGGAACACTGTCTTTTTAAAAAGGCAGGTCAAGCTTATCAGCAAAATTACAAAAACCCTCCCACTTCCCTCATCAATAGAACAGTAAAATTATTCTCTTTAAGGAGCAAAAGAACAAAAATCTAGAAACTAAAAGAAATTTTGCAACGTACAGGACACATACCAGGCAGTTCCCATTTATTTCCCAAAGGCTCATCATACCATCGGGGTGGAGGGGGAAACAGGGGGAGAAGAGAGAGAGAGAAAAAACTTGCACTCCCGTAAGCAACGCACAAAATCGAGTTCCCAGGCTACCAAGTAGTAAAGTTTATCACGCTCCAGAATCTGTGTCTAAAAACAAAAGGCCCATTTCAGTTTTTAGTTCTGAGTCCACTGAAAAGAAAAATGCTTCTGCCCATCTAATCCCAGCACGCTGAAAGAAACACCTTCATCTTCCCAAACGATGCCAACCTCGGTTAAGACCTGAACTGACAAGTTCAGATAGGACCACTGAATGCTACCATCCTTTTATTTCAGAAAACTTCTGTTCTTTTGATGGAGGAAACAGTGGTTATTACAAAACAAGATATGCGGGCTAGAAATCACTGTCGCCAAAATAGATTTGCGGAAAATCTTGTTAATATTAAATGCTTACACAAGAGGCAGTTGATAGCAAAACTGCAACTTAAGTTATAATAGGAACAAAATAGAAAAATGGGGAAAAAAAAAAAAATCAGACCCATTCTTTACAAGCAATTTTCTTTTGTTTATGATCTCGTTACTACAGAAACACCTTGTTCTACTCCCCTATTCAAGAGGAATCATACCTTTTTTTGGATCCCTTAAAAGTCAGTAACGTCAAGCAGCTACAGCTATATATTACTCTCATCCAGCTTCTGCCTGCTCACCCGCAACTCTCCCCTCAGACTGACAGAGGCTGTTACACTGCTATTTCAAAGCAGTACTTTTCAGTACAAGGCATAAGTTTCCAGGGAAATAACAGGCAGTACACAGCCAGAGCTTAAATGAATTGTTATTACGATACTAAACTGCATCATCAAAATCCAGGCATATAGATTCCCCCTCCCCCCCCCCTTTCTGCAATTTGCTCGAGGGGCCGTGGAAACCAGCACTCCCTGAATCGGGCAATGGAGTCGCACTAATCTTTTTTTTTTTTTTTTTCCCCAAAAAGGATTGTTATGGTAACACTAGATTCTATTAAAGGAAACATCTTGGATGTTTTTTTGCTTGGGTATTCATTTCCAGAATTTGAATTGCTTTACCGACTGAATTTTACGTGAAGATTTTATTCTCTATTTGCGTTTTCACTCCTTTGCCGTCTTTGAAAATGGTCCCCAAAAGAACTCCTGAAGAAGGGGAAAAAAAGAGCAGCTTTTATGTCTGGGCATCCCTGTGTGCTTTGTCATATCTTTCAATTTCAGCAAGTCCCAGCTCAAAGCCTGAATGAATTTCCTGCTCTTTGCTCCATGTCAGGCTTTTATGTTATTTGTATTACAAGTAAGGAAAATAAACAAAAAAAGCCACTACGGGGAAAGTCCAGGAATATCAGCACAGCTACTCTCATGAAGGCTGGTCCCAGAAGCCTGCACAAGGGTAGAGTTCCACGACCAAAGACAAGAACATTTAAAGCTCAAACAATGGGGCGTTACAGCAGTGCTGACCCAGCACAATAACAATTTAATTTTATTAAGGATAGTTAAAAGTTATTAGCAGTAACACCTAATTGCCTACAAGGAAAGTGATGGACATGCTGGCCTTATTCCCATGCTCTACCTAACTTCAGCCTAGCCCCAAATCCCCGCTTTGCCACCATCGAATTGCACCCCACCTCCCCAGACCCATGCTCTTCCACACGAGAACTCCCCCATTCCTCCCATTCCTCCGTGGGATGTGTCAGTCCCAAGGCTGAGCAACCTGGAGCCCATGCACGCTCGAGTCCCCCCTCCGACTGATGCATCCCCGTGCCTGTGTCACCTTGGCAGACCTGCTGCGGGGACTTGCCCAAGGGTCCAAGGCTACGCTCTGTTCCTGTTATCTCAGCAGAGTCCAACAGTTCCTGGCCCTTTCCCTCCGATACTCACCAGCAAACTGATCCTTGTTAAAAATAACCTTGTGAAATAAAAAAAAAAAAAAAAAAAAAAAAAGAGACTTAATCTAAACCTGTTTACTGAAGGATTGTTGCCTCCACTTTATCTTCTTAGGGCCAGCACCAGACTATCTCAGCACAGTGACCCACATTCAATTTCTCTGCCTGCTGACAACAATCCAACCCATCCATTTTGCCTCCCATGAGAGCGCCCCAACTACCAGGTGCAGCTCCCCATCTCTCCCAGTAAAGCCCTTCCACCACACGTCAAACGCTCATTCATTTGTTCAGCTAAAGAGAACTAGCATGCATCTTTAGGATTAATGGCTTAAAAATTCAGATAGTGGTCAGTACTCCAACCACTTCTTAAATATTTGATACTAAGCTACTTTTCTTTCACCTAGAAAATCTGCTGTTAACATCTCTCTTTGGCACTTATCGGTACTTCTTTAAGTATTCATTCCCTCAAAATCAGCCCTTGTATTCCATCAATGTGAAAAGCACCCACGTAACTCCCCCCACCTCCCTCCTCAAGCACTTTTTCCTTTCCCCGATTATATGATACCACTTCCCACATGGACAGCCTCTTTGCATATACAGCAACTGGCTATTTGAATTAATTTGCCTTACCCACTCTGAGAAATTTGGCATCCTTAAGTGGTTCCTCTGTGCCTCCATCCAGCGTGACCTGGACAGGCTGGAGAGCTGGGCAGAGAAGAACCTAATGAGGTTCAACAAGGGCAAGTGTAGGGTCCTGCACCTGGGGAGGAAGAACCCCAGGCACCAATATAGGTTAGGGGTGGATCTTCTGGAAAGCACTACTGAGGAGAAGGATCTGGGAGTCCTGGTGGATAGCAAACTTCCCATGAGCCAGCAATGTGCCCTTGTGGCCAAGAGGGCCAATGGGATCCTGGGCTGCATAGGGAAGAGTGTGGCCAGTAGGTCGAGGGAGGTCATTCTCCCCCTCTACTCTGCACTGGTGAGGCCACAACTGGAATACTGCGTCCAGTTCTGGGCTCCCCAGTTCAAGAGAGACAGGGAACTACTGGAGAGAGTCCAACGTAGGGGAACAAAGATGATGGAGGGATTGGAGCATCTCCCTTACGAGGAAAGGAGAGAGAGCTGGGGCTCTTTAGCCTGGAGAAGAGAAGGCTGAGGGGAGACCTTATCTATGTTTACAAGTACCTAAAGGGTGGGTTGAAGGAGGATGGAGCCGGACTCTTGTCAGTGGTTCCCAGTGACAGGACGAGGGGCAACAGGCACAAGCTGGAACATGGGAAGTTCCATTCAAATATGAGGAAGAACTTCTTTCTGGTGAGGGTGCCAGAGCCCTGGAACAGGCTGCCCAGGGAGGTCGTGGAGTCCCCTTCCCTGGAGGTCTTCAAGACCCACCTGGATGCAGTCCTGAGTGATGTGCTCTGGGCAATCCTGCTTTAGCAGGGGAGTTGGACTAGATGATCTCTAGAAGTCCCTTCCAACACTGAGAATTCCGTGATTCTGTGACTTTTTGCACTCGCTTCCCAGAATTCTGCTTCCCTTGCATATGTTACTTCTACTGCTGCCATTTAATCCCCATTATCCATCTAAGCGCTACTCCCGCTTCAACAACAAGAGACTAGAAGCCATAGGGTTTATTCATAGGCTGCATCTAACCCACTGCTAGCCTTGCCCCATCGTCCTTAGACGGCGCCTTGCTTGCTTCTTACCCCTGCCTAATTTTTTATTTATTTTTTTTTAGCACATCTAAACAACTTCTTGCTTATAAAGTCCCAACTGAACTTCACTTCTGGTGTCAAGTTGGAAAACCTGAGTCAATGCTGACATTAAAAACAAACGAACAAACAAAAAAACCTCAACAAAAACACCAACAAAACCCCAGGGTGTTGATTCACTCTCATCTGAAGTTATTGGATCACGACTGGTTTAAGTCAAGCTAAAGCCCAAGCTGTTGCTGCAGACGGCATTCCCACCCTCATCACAACATTTACGTGGCCGGATGCTGATACGGAATCACGGAATTCTCAGAGTTGGAGGGGACCTCTAGAGATCATCTAGTCCAACTCCCCTGTCAAAGTAGGATTGCCCAGACCACATCACTCAGGACTGCATCCAGGTGGGTCTTGAAAATCTCCAGAGAAGGGGACTCCATGACCTCCCTGGGCAGCCTGTTCCAGGGCTCTGGCACCCGCACCAGAAAGAAGTTCTTACTCGTATTTGAATGGAACTTCCCATGTTCCAGCTTGTGCCTGTTGCCCCTCGTCCTGTCACTGGGAACCACTGACAAGAGTCCGGCTCCATCCTCCTTCAACCCACCCTTTAGGTACTTGTAAACATAGATAAGGTCTCCCCTCAGCCTTCTCTTCTCCAGGCTAAAGAGCCCCAGCTCTCTCAGCCTTTCCTCGTAAGGGAGATGCTCCAATCCCTCCATCATCTTTGTTGCCCTACGCTGGACTCTCTCCAGTAGTTCCCTGTCTCTCTTGAACTGGGGAGCCCAGAACTGGACGCAGTATTCCAGTTGTGGCCTCACCAGTGCAGAGTAGAGGGGGAGAATGACCTCCCTCGACCTACTGGCCACACTCTTCCCTATGCAGCCCAGGATCCCATTGGCCCTCTTGGCCACAAGGGCACATTGCTGGCTCATGGATAGTTTACTATGCACCAGGACTCCCAGATTCTCCTCCTCAGAAGTGCTTTCCGGAAGATCCATGCTCCGCTCAAAATCAGCCCAAACAAGAAAAAGTTAAATTTTCATTTGGACCCAGTTCCCCCATATAACTCAACAGGGAGCCTCCCAAGCCCTAACGGCAGCAGAAGGTGGCCGGGGCGAGGAGAGATGCTGTCAGCAGCAGCGTACATGTGGATGGACTTAAAGCAAAATGTGAGACTGCAGCCTAAACGGGTCAAAGAGAAAAATACACACTATCCCTCCGCTTCCTCCTGCTTCCCTCCTACTGCTCCCACCCTTCGCTCCCCCTCTCATACAAGCGTACTAATTACGCGAAAGTCTGAATTAATCACAGTTTAAACAAATGCTAACATACTCGTTAGTTGTTTGTACATCATAATGCTTCAGGTCATTTAAGATTAATTTTGGAAGCAAGCAAATACGGACCTAAATTCCAAAAGTTTTGTCAACTGCATTTTTTTCTAGTCGTGTAAAATTTGCAGTTTTTTCATAGTTGAAACAGCTGGAATGCTGTACTACTGGCAAGAACTGTAAGCATCTGTATGATTAATGTAGCATAGTCCTTACCTACCTGACATTAAGGGAATTAGAAAGAAAGATTTAAGATACCAAGATATTTTAGGTAGTGGTAGCGTTCAGCATGCGAGATTTCCTTCGGAAAGCACCATCAGTTAGGCTTTGCTTTCATCTTCCTCTGTTTTGTTTGGACAGTGATTTTTTTTTTTTTTTTTAATTACATTTTAAATGACAGTTATCCTTAGAGATTTTCCTATATCTATATACATGTAAAGCTTTCTCCCCACACTTATCAATTACCAATTGTTACTCTTGTCACAACAAGAAATGAAACATTTCTGCTGTCACACAGCATTACTACTGATCCAAGCACTGCCTTCAACCATCCAAAATCATTTCTACGTAACCGCAAGAAAAAAAGAAAAAGATTTGCTCATGACATAATCTGACAGTTTTGAAAAGATCACTTTTAAAAAGTTTTAAAAACCCGTAATTCTAGCATCATTACAGAGATCAGAACTTGTTTCATACCTACAAAACAAAAAGCATTTAACTAACAAGCAACTGCCATCAGTCTACACAGCTAGAAAAATTCAAGAATACAGCACAATCTAGAAAAAAAAAAATCTGTTACCTATTGGTAACAGTTATCAGAATCTTCAAAACAAAATAAAAACGAAGACTCAACACAAACGGATCCATTGCTGCAATGGAAAACTTTACAGATGCAAACAGCACTATAAATCAGTGCAACTTTATCTGCTCACTGACAGCAAGTTCTAGTGCCTTCCCTACATATCAGGGCTTTTGCAAGACAGAGAAGAGTGAAAAACGACAGGAGTCATTTTTGAGAGTCTTACGGACACTGTGGGTACTGGCAGGAGCCCTGGGAGTCAAGGTGCTTTGCGTGGGCAAGGAGAACACAGGAGCTGAAGGTATCCCCCTGGTCAGAACTTCCTCTGAGACCAAGGGGACAGGGACAAGAAGAGAAGCAACTGAGTTACCGCAGCCGAACAATTACCACTTCTCTATTAGCTAAGGTCATGCATACTAGAACTGTTTAAAAAAAAATAATATAATAAAAAAATATCTTCTTGTTTAATCCACCTTCCTTTCTATAAAAGTGAGTGCAGCCTTTCCCTTTTCCTGCCAAGAGGCTCTGGAGTATCTCTGTGAACCTTCCCTACTTTCCTTGTCCAGCTTTAATGCATCCCTTTTATAACACGTCTGAGAATTTACCTGTCCTCAGACACGTGCGGAACAATTTTCCTCCCTTAGAGTTCAGCCCTGCCCCTCTGCACGCCAATCGTTCTGTCAAAATACAACTGTTAGTGGTAAGTTATTTCCACTCTCCATCATCCAATGTTGCGGGCCGGAAAGACCTTACCGACAGAGGCTAATACCTGCTCTGCTCTCAACCCATACTTGACTTAAGATTGCTGCTGCTCCTTCTTCAGGGCTGAAAAAAAAGCCTGTGAGTCCAAAGCTATTCTCAGGTTCTGGCTGTAGGGTTTTTTTCCTTTCCTTCCCCCTTAATTCTACATGCAAATCTAACAAAGGGAACTCTTTGCCCATCCAGACCTTGCCCGACTGACAGACAAGGATGATGTATGCAGTCACCCCAAAAAGTAAAAATTTCCTAAGTATCAACTAATTGGCAAATTTCTGAAATCAACTCAAAAAACGGAAATACGGTGAGAAGGCATCAAGGGAGAAAGGATGCAGAGAGAAGTCGTTGAGGGGGGTGATGAAAAAGAGGCAGTTATTAAAGATATCAAAGGGATAAGAGATAAAACATGATCTAAAAATGGAAGCAGAAAGAGAGAAGCAGCAAAATCAAGCTGGGAAAGGCACAGAGACATTACAAAAAGCACGAAAGATTGTATTAGGTTAATACTTATTTAAAAGTATTTTCACACGACGCTGACAAGAGCGGTCAAATACTTCCTCCTTTATATGGAAGGGATAAGAAAATTGGCAGTTAGGTAAGAGAGCATCAATCTTTACCCAGGCTGCAGCTAAAGAATGAAATTCTGCCCTTAGTTTGTCCCTGGCAGCTGAGTCCATCAGCTACAGATAACAAACAAGGAGCACAAATCTGAAAGGGCTGCTCTTCTTTACCACTAAAAAAGGCCTATTTAGATCAGAGCCACAACTGCCCCCCATAATTTTATCTGTGTACTGCCCATAGATGAAGCAAGAAGTTACAGGCAGCGCTTCAGCCTCAACTTTGCACTTCCTTCCTTTTTAAACTAAAAATAAGTGAAGGTTGCCACAAATCTCAGCTAAACAATGTAGTGAGTCTGTGATGCTATTTATCAAGCCAGTCTCTTGCGCTATCTACTTTGGCTTGGAGTTGAAAGGAGATTTATGCTTAAAGAGAGAACACGCGTATTTCAGGAACAGCCCTATATTTCTTTAAACAATAATATTTATGTAAGTCAGATGTACAGACTGGTCCAGAAAAGAATTAAAATTACAGTGCCATCTATGTATTTCTACAGAGCTAACATGGCCCTCTTAGAAAATATTTGGCATATTTGAATAATATCTATCTGCATGCACGTGATCCCTTCCATTTAGATGAAGCTACATACAGGATGTCATCAGCAACTTTTCTGGGAGGAGGGAATTCTCACTAGACTTTGTTCTCCTCCTCAGGAACCCTAATCACCCTAGAATTAAAGTTGGAGAGCATGGCAGCGGAGATAGTGGGTAGGGGACCCTGGGGACCCAGAGATTGAATTTACAGCCTTCACCAAATTACCAAGCGTGATTTGTTAAAAGAAGAGCAGAAGATGCGAGATTTCTGGAAGACAATGGAAGTTTAAGCCATAAATAGACACAAGCATGAGTTCACGCCTAAGGACTTATAATGTGAAATTAAAGGAAAATGTAAGCACCATGTTAACAGGAACTTACAACAAAACTCATTGGACCTCATAATAGTTTCCCAAGGGAACCAGTGGAAACCCCCACTGCTTGGAACATATGAATCCAGGAAGGGCAAAACACAAGAAAAATCCATGATATGGAGTGATCCCGTATAAGGAAAATTGGCTAAGATGATTTACTAGGTTAAAGTAAGTTCTTATGCTTTTGCAAAACTGAAAAGCTCAAGAGACAGAATCGTTCTGTGTTCTGAGCATACAGAAGAGGGAAAAAAAATCCCCCCACCTTCTCCTTCCCAAATAGACATCTCTGCCAGCTTGGTACAACAGCCTTCCAGCCTGCTCACAGTTTGGCAGCAGAACAATACAGACCCAACGTCACTCAAACAGACCAACCTGACCTGTACAGCAAAGATCCACCTACTCAACTTCCCACCTCTTATGTTTTCTTCCCTAGTCACCACTCCTTTCCAGTTTTCCTAAATTAAATATTGCATTAACAACACACCCCACAGAAAACAAACTCAACACTTGTTCATGTAACACAGTCTGAGAAATTTTGTCCAAGACCAAATCTTTAGATACCAACTTCCTTTGCTCTTCTAGGTGATCCGCTTGCCTCCAGAGTGTCAGTTCTTAGTAGTTAAAGACAATTTTGGGTAAACACAATTACATTTTCCTGTTCTTCATGTGCTAAACCTCAGAGATCAAATACTACAGGTTTTTTTTCTGTGCAGTATAACTCCAAGATAGGATGTGAGATCATCCATTAAACATACATATCCAAGACTAGATGCATTATTAATTCATTTTCCCCTAGGTAATATGGCATGGTGAAAAATAGCTACCAGAGAACATACTGACTAAAGACTTAAACAGAAATCAGTGGATTTATGTGATGATTGCTATGCAGCAACCTAACGGATCTCATTAAAGGAGACATGGATTCTTTTCCCCTGATACTGTCACCGCTCCTACAGAGTAGACACTGATGTTCAACACCAGGAAGAATATTGATTGCAACCTACCCCAGAAATAGTTCTTACACCAGTTGTTAGAACAATCTATCTGAATTTTATACTGTCTAGAGTCTGAGTACAGACAGGTCTCAACTTTATAGCATTTTTCTGATTAGTGACAGTGTTTGGAAAATCTCTGTTTTTTAAATAAGTTGGCTATAAAACATTACCTTCCTCAGAGTTTCAATGAAGCAGGTGCTGCAAACACCAAAATGAGCTTTTACTTGCTGTTGTCCTCTTTGACTTTGTGGAGCTGAAATCAAGGAAGGTGCCCTAAGGAATCGCTTAACATCAGCATCATCTTGAACCTAACTAACATCTTGCTTTGGTAGAGTTCATAGAGTAAATTCTATTTACTGATCTCTTTTAAGATCCACAAAAATAAACAAAAACTTCAGTCAACTGCCTGCCTCAGACCTGTTTATGCTACAAGCAGCTCTTCACTGAAGGCCTCAGAAGTTCTACTGCTACATTAATCATCCTCAAGGACCACGCTTTTCCTCTGCGTAACAGTTACAGCCTGGCCCTTCCTCCTTCTTACCTTTTGTATTTTAACTCTAGAGCGTTAGGAAAAGCGGGCAAGCAGATGAAATTCTGCCTAGCTTTGTGCAAAGTGACCTTACGTCCACATATCCATGGCTCTAGCAGCTACCATAGCGACAGGACACGCCGAAGGACCACATTTCTGCATGGCCAAACACCATCCTACTACATTATCCTATAACAAGAAGTACGGGTGTCGCTTTGTTTAATCCAGCTTGAATTATCATTAAGTATTCAACTCCTATTGAAAGTCATGCTCCTATAGACGTGAAGCTGAACTTGGCACAACCAAACATTTCCAAGGGCCCCAAATCAATTGTGGTTTTAGCTTCTGGTAACTGTGCCTCTTATCGTTTTGAAATCACAGCACTCAAATCTCAACAACATTTTGTTCCAAGTGGCTGTTATTATGTTGTCTCCCTCTTACGCTTTCCACAGGCTAAATCAGGAACGGATCTCTGACATAAGGATCCTTCTTCTTAGCTTAACAGCAAGCGAGTATGTCTGGAGGAGACCAAAAAAACCACACGCCATTCTCCGCCTTGAACCACGGAGGCAGGTGGCAGTTCGTCACTTCTGCTGCGAGATACAGAGGAGACAAACCACTCCAAATGCACTCTTTGAAGAACCTGATTTTTGTTTTCATGTCACCACTTGCGCTCCCTTATGTTCATCTTTATCTTCTGCTGAAGTTTCCTTAGGGTTATATTTGGTATTTAATATTCAGTGTCACTGTAATCCCACAACTTGACTTTCCCGGCACGACAAATCAATGTTTCTCAGAAATCCAAAGCAACCTCAAAGCTTCATTTTGCTGTGTCAAAGACCTTGATCAACGTCAAGTTTCCTTTTCTTCTTAAAGCTGGTATCAAACACTGCAATGATCATGGAATGAAATTTGTTGTACGTGTCAAATCTAAAAGTAAAGAGCGTAAAGAGCAGAGTTGGGGGAAAACAAAACTACTCACACATACAGTAGGAAAATTGTCTAGTCAACAGTAAAAAGAGCATGTGAACACCACTGTGATCCTTCAGAAGGAACATTAATTCTATTCCCTGTTCTCCAGGATGTGAAATAGGGTGCAAACTACCCTTGAGGAGACTCTCTGCCATGAATGCATGGTAGACTCACCACGGACCAAGAACAGAGTAAGACAGAAGTATGTTCATGATCCACAGGATGTCCAACAACTTTATTTTTACCAAAGCTACAGATACCCACTTGCTCTCAAGAAAGAAGCTGGCAGCAAGCAAGAGTTAACTTTTAGTATAGGGCCAGCTGGAATAACACAGACCACTCAGACAACAAACGTCACCTCACAAGCACCCTGGATTTGTTCCAAAAATCACTTGAAAAGTAGTATTCTTTCTTGACACACTCAAGGACTGATTCAGCTTGGACGAGAAGCAGTAATTTTTTTTTTTCCTAGTGAATGTTAGGAACTATAGTTTCTAAATCTACTTTGAGATGATTTTGAATAGTCTCAAGATACGCATTTTCCCACAGTATCACTAAGCAAGCCTGTAAATTATTTTCCTTGTATTTAAGCTTAAAAACAAAGATTTTATGTGGCTAAAAATGTCAGACTATTTCCCCACCTCTCACCCCCCCAAAAGAAAGTAGCCTTTAGATATATAAATATATTTTTTAAGGTGGAAAGGGACTATATTTGCAAAGCTGTTCACCCACGTTAGTATTGCTATGAAATCACTTAGAAGATTTCAGCTGACGTTCAGTAATTTTATTTCTAGCTATTTCCCTGAGCTCAGAGAGCTTTCATAGCCAGGGAAATAAGCAAACATAGCACCTGCTTGGATTTGGCAAGCTGCGTGGGGCTCAGAATAATAAGGCAATCCCTCTAAAATCTCCCTTATTTACAGACACAGATTTGCTGACGAGAGGAAGATAGCTGCGCTCACCTTTGGAAACGAGGATGAACTTGGACTAGGAAATACTGAGGATTCATCTCACATTTAAAGTGATGGCTGGTAGTTGGAGAGGAGTGAATGATAAACTAGGAGCTATTACTGAGTTACTGCTTTTTCATATAAAGTCTGCTTTCCTCCTCTTCACTCCACAGCAAACCTATGGTAAGAAACAGGCTAGAACACACACAAAATGGCAGCCTGAAGACTAGGTACAACTGGAGCAGCACTTTTCACTATTTTTTTTTGTAAAAGCATTTTCCTAATCTTTCAGTGATTAGAAGTCTACTTTCCTCTTTTATAATGAATCAGGTAAAACATCAGAGGATTAAATTACCAGAGACAGTTGAATAGGGAAATCTAATATCCCCTGTCCAATCCACCACCACCCCTTGCTCCCAGTGCTCCTCAGATTTTGTGCTGAGCCACAAACCAAGGGAAAAAGAAAAAGCAGACAGTTTCCTACAGGGATCAGCCAGAGGCAAGGAAGAGAAGCGAGAAAATCACTGGCAAGAAGTACAGCAGTAGCAGGCTTTGAGAGCAGTTCCTCAGAAACATGCAACTCCTCTGATAGGTCTAAGATGCTACAAAGAGTTTGGAAGCAGAAGTTTACAGCTGTCCGTGTTCCCCCTCAAAACATGCAGTACACGTATTCCATAAACGAAGACATCGATCTCCCAGCCTGATTTAGAAAGTGTCTTTTCCCATAGATGCATAGAAATCCTTGTACATATAAGCTTACATATACATGCCCAAAGGAACCAGGAATGCATGTATATGCCCAAAAGGAACATGCCCAAAAGGACCCAGAAATGCCTTTCTGCATCAACTGGCTCTGCAAAACCCTGAAAATAAGTGCCAGGACAACTTTTAAGGATGAACACCCATGCTACACCATGAGAGCACGGCTGGAGGGTTTATAATCTCCCTGTTAGGCAAGGCAATGTTATGCTTTTTTAGAAAGGAAGAACATCAAAGATGACCGTGTCTTATACATCAATTTTGCAAGGACAGGAAACAAGCGACCTTCAGATTCAGTAAGTTCTATACTGCTGTAAAAAAAAAACAACCAAAGCCTCAGACCAGACCTAATGACCAGTGTCTGGAGAGCATCCCATTCTCAGAAATTCATCCTAAACAGACTACAAAGTGAAGCATAAACTACTGAACCTTATACAGCTCCCTTTGTAGTGATACTAAGTTCATGATTCCTACCAAAAAAAGCCCGCATGGAATGCTTCCCTGAATATTGATTTATAAAGGCAATCAAACAGCACATCTAAGGTACAATGTAAATCCTGTTCACGTACATTCACCATAATGAATGACAAATCATACACCTGTGTTTAATTCCTGTTCATGAACCCAGCTGTATATACCCCCAGAAACTGGAACTATGATCCTAAACTGCTTTCTTAATATTATGCATTTCATAATACACTACCCAAAACTACTACTAATGAATCGTGTGGTTTTACAGCACATGAAGGAAGAATATACAGCTTTCTTCTAAAAATCCCATTCCTAAATGATTTTATTAAGAAATAATTTCTAGGCTCATTAGTATAATACATTTTCTTAGGGAATCACGCATTTGAATATAATTAGCCACTTGTTTTGTTGCACTAAGGGCTAACAACCTTTCTTTGAAGAAAGATCCACGTTTGATTTTCCTATTGTTCAAACTTAAGAGAAGCCTCTTCAGGTTGAAAATGCAGGAATCCTCTGAACTGACTCTTTAACAGTTAAGCAATCAATTACCTTTTCACTTAATTTACGCTTTGTTTGTTTGGGACAGCTTTGTTATAACAGCATGAAGGCTTGAAATCTAGGTGATTAAAGGCAGACTTCTAGGTGCATATTTGGGAGTCCAAACAATAATGCCAAGCAAACACAGCTCCTGCTGACATCCAAAGTGGATCGAAACAGCATAGCCCAACCAAAAAAACCAAAAAAGGTAAAAAAAGGTTTAAGCATGTTGAATCCAACTCCTTGCCACAGCACTGGCAGACCCCACCATGCTGTACTTTTTGCCTCTACTTTATCAGTGCCATTTGCTTATAATTTCTATTAGAAAACAAAGTTTAAAAAAAAATAATAAATTGCTATGTAGGAAACAGTATCATTCCTTTTTCAAGTGTTTCATTCTCAATGTAAGAAATTAAATCTAAAATGACAGCAATAAAAATGCCTTCAGGAGAGATATGCATTTGGCAACTCTTCCCCCCGCTCCCACAATTACTTAAGTTTCCTTCATTTCTACCTACATCGTTGATGGTACTTCGGTTTAGCCTATGCAGACTAGTACTTAGTTGTCTTTATTGTCCAAAATTCAATTATTTGAGTACAATGAGGGGGAAAAAATAATAATTAAAAAATCTTCATCTAAAGGAATAGTTTGCAACTTTAAACTCATTATTTCCCATTCCACAGTTTATCCATAAATAGCCAGTTCTGCAAAGTCTTAGGAAAAAAGGCAGCTTTCTGTACAACTATAGAGGGGGGAAAAATTAACTTTATAAAATATTTCTTTTTTCTAAATAAGAGTATTATGTTTATTGAAGACATTAAAAAGAAGCTGTGTATTAGGAGCCTGGGTATTTTTTGGTAGGGAGCCTCCCTCCCGAGCAGGCTGGAGTTCTTGCCCTTCAAAACTCCCAAGGTTAAATTAAACGTCATTCAAGAAACAGGTTATGTTCAGCTTAGGAGGAGACGTCGCCCTTCGTTCTTTCACCTGTCATAAAACACGCAGTACCTACACGTTACCCTCCTTCATGACTTAACGAGAGCCTTCATGAACTCATCGCCCAAGAAGGAATCGCATAGGCTGCAGCCCAGGTATGGCCACGCGCACACAGCTTTCAACCTCCTAAACTACCCCATATAACATTTTTACATCAGAGACGGTCAGAAACTATGCGTGGGGAAATTCCACTCTGAGCAGCTAGCAGAAGAGCAAACCCAAAATTTTCAGGAAAAGCTCTACTTTAAAGTCTTTCTCACCCCTCCTCCCATGAAATTACAGTTGAATAACTACGACACTGGCAGAATTTAAACTTATTTTTTAAAGGTATTTTAAGCAGCGTGTAACAGCACCACCTGGTGATCTTAGCTGTACAATATTTTAAGACATCCACTAAATTAAGGCATAGTAATCAGCATTAGAAGAACAGATTTTAATCCTGGTTGTGTATAGTTTGGAATGTTTTCAGTTAAAAATACATGCAATTTGTATCGGTAAATAGAAACATTTTGTGATTCTGTTAAAAAAAAACCTAATCAAACTCCTCAGAGCTACCATCAGCCAACTTCTACTGGTAAGCGGGGAAAGCTCTTGACATAGCAACAACCAGTTTAGGAAAATTTAGGAATTGGTTCAAATGTTTTAATAGGCTACGTTAATGAACGATTTGTTTAAAGGTTTGGTTTATAGCTCATACAGATGAAAGGCCACCTCAGAATTAGAAACAGTCAAGCCCCGGTTACTAAAGTCACTTGTAAAATCAAACTGGATGTCACGTATGCTGGATATTCTGAAATGATTAATGTATAAACAGAATTAGCATTTTGGTCCTAATGAATTGAGAACTTTACTCCTGTTCCAGTGAAGTATCGCAGAACACGTTGCTGGAAAAATCCTTAGGGATCCTGAAACGAAAACGTACTCCCTGAAGACGTCGCCAGCGACACGAATTCTATTAGAGTTGAGCGTTTCTTCTTCATCACTCCTTTTTAAGTTGCGACTAAATTAGCACAGCCTGCGCACTCCAGGGTGTGTGCTGGGAGGAGGGAGGGGGAGAAAAACGGAAGATATAAAGGCCTGAGGCACTTCAAGCAGAGAGCATCCATCTGCTAGCAGCAGTCAACGAACAGAACATTTCTAAAAAGCTTCCCACTCATATAAAGTCAAGCCAAAAGAACAGGGGAAAAAAAAAAAAAACCACCTTCCTTCACTCTGACTGTGCAGGACCAAACGTAACAGGACAGTGGGTTATAAATACATGTTTAAAAAAAATAAAAGATAAAACTTAAGAGAGAAGCTCACAACATGGTCCTGCATTCAGCCTCTCCTGCTGCGAAGCTGGTTTAAGAGGCTCCTGCTCATCTCTACGTCATCCATTCCCTCCTCCACTCCGTGGTGGCATGAGGAGGAGTGAAATGATCAAAGGGAAATACAAAAATAAAAAAAACAGGGTTGGTTCTTTTTATTTTTTTTTTTATTTTGCTGGTGAAATCCAGATCTTTTCACTGCCCCAGTAAACAGATGCATTGCCCAAGCTAAGGTCCAGCACATTTTCCAGGGGAGTGGGAAAGGCTAGCCAAGGGATGGGAAAGGCAGGGATGAAACTGGCTTTGCTGTTAGAGATGCTTATCATGGAACCGGACTCCAGAACTGCAGCTCTACGAGATCAAGGCAGTCTCTGACAGCAATACCACTTGAAGGAGTTCCCGACCCTTTATACACCTCATTCCCACACACGCACCCCCACGGCACATCAGCTCTCTAGGCTGAAACACGTACCTACCGGGAGCACGGCAAATCATCCCAGCACAGCAATCATCCAGGTTAAAAATAACTTGCACGTGTGCGCAGAGTTGTTCTGCTTCAGTCTGGGACTGGGGCTTGGTTTTTTGAGGGTTTTGGTTTTTTTTTCTTGGTTTCTTCATGGGTTGTTTTTTTTTGTTGTTGTTGTTTATTTTTATTTTTTTAAGCAGGAGATTGACACAGGTCAGTCTGCTGATGCGTGTGCCAGTGTGGCTGTACTGGACATAGGACCTTCCCACTGAACACAGATTTCCTAGCTGGTACAGAACCCTACAGTTTCTATTCATTTGTGTCTAATATCTATCTTTACGTTTGGGTCTTCCCACCAGTGTACTGTATTTGCCTGAGAAAGGCTGACATAGCAGTGGCATTGAGCAGGAGCCAAGTTCTCTGCCTGAATGGCTTTTGAATAGCGTGTGCGACGACAGCGCTCGTCCATCTGGGAGGACACATCGCCCAGCTGGGAAGGCATCAAGGATGATCAAAGCCACACGTGCACTCCTGCACGAGGAACGCGGCGATAAAGTCACAGGGGAAGCATCACCACATACTGCTCCCTCCACCTCTGCTAGATGTCTGTGAGACACTATGCCAGATGCAGCCGAGCAAGTGTTGTTACAGCCCCACAAGAGGAACACAACATGCCTGCACATCCTTTCGTGGACACCGCTTGAGCTAGTGCCACCTGTATCCCACACCAACAGGCACATGCCGGTTCCTTCATGGCCATCGGCCACGGCAAGATGAAAGCAGCTTGGGATCATGGCTAACTTGTGTCCAGCTGCAAAGGGCAGGTGAAATGAATATGAGTATGTCTGCAAGAACACAAGCAAATAAATCATACTCTTCCTTAAAGAAACAGTGTATACAGACACTGATTTTTTTTTTTTTTTTAATAGAATCATAGAATCATCTGGGCCAGAAGGGACCTTCAAAGGTCATCTAGTCTGACCCCCCCCGCAGTCAGCAGGGACACCCCCAACTAGACCAGGTTGCCCAGGGCCTCGTCGAGCCTTACCTTGAATGTCTCCAGGGAAGGGGTCTCAACCACCTCCCTGGGCAACCTGTTCCAGTGCTCCACCACCCTCATGGTAAAGAACTTATTCCTAATGTCTAATCTAAATCTGCTTTTTTCCAGTTTAAAGCCATTACCCCTTGTTCTGTCACTGCAGGCCTTTGTAAACAGACCCTCCCCAGCCTTCCTGTAGGCCCCCCTCAGGTACTGGAAGGCCGCTATGAGGTCTCCCCGGAGCCTCCTCTTCTCCAAGCCCACCTCCCTCAGCCTGTCCTCACAGCAGAGGTGCTCCAGCCCCCTGATCATTTTAGTGGCCCTCCTCTGGACCCGCTCCATCAGGTCCATGTCCTTTCTATATTGAGGGCTCCAGACCTGCACACAGTACTCCAGGTGAGGTCTCACCAGAGCAGAGCAAAGTGGCAGAATCCCCTCTCTGGATCTGCTGGCAACACATCTCTTGATGCAGCCCAGGATGAGATTGACCTTCTGGGCTGCGAGTGCACACTGCCTGCTCATGTCCAGCTTCTCGTCCATCAGCACCCCCAAGTCCCTTTCCTCAGGGCTGCTTTCTAATACCTCATCCCCCAGTCTGTATTGATAGCGAGGATTGTTCCGGCCCAGGTGCATAACTCCGTACTTGCTCTTGTTGAGCCTCATGAGGTTTACTTGAGCCCACCTCTCCAGCCTGCTGTTATTTATTAATCCTATAGAGGGTCCAGAAGTTTAATGCTGTGGCCATTATTTAAGAAAAGCCATCTTCCAAGAAAACCGCAATAGCTCCACCAGCAAATCACACCTGCGGACCCCCCAGGCTCAGGGAACGCTCCCCTGCGCTGTCACATCACCAGCTCTCCGATTTATTTCATAGCGCAAAACAAGATGAGGCTTTTCAACACTGTGAAAAAGGAACTAGGCGCTATCGGAGAACTCAACATTAAAACGCAACAACAACAACTCTCCCCCTAGGGTTCTGAACCACAGTGCCTGTAAAATGACAAACACTTCAAAACTCACGATTGAACATTTAAAAAGACATCCCTATGCCATATAAGTGGCGTACATATTTTTCCATTATCAAAAAAAGAGAGCAGCAGCTACACGGCACTTAAACCAAAGCTACGTTACCTGAAGTATATTTTAAGCTTGCCTAGCAACCTTCCAAAGCTAAAATGGTTTAATTTGGAAGCTTGTTAGAAGAGACAGATTACTAGCACAGTATCTTATAGACATTACGAGAAGGGGAAGAAGGAGGAGAGAGGCAGTTGCCTGTTCTCTGCCACACTGTACCAGAAAGAAGATAGATCTATTAATATCCAAGTTCATCTCCTTGTGAATGGTACTATAAAAAGCAAATGTTTTAAAAAACATTAGCCTGCTAGGTAAACTGTCTTTAAGTAAAAGGATTGCTCTCAAGAGAAATGATAGGTTCCAATTACCTACACAAGGCCGTAGGGAGACAAATCTCCATCAGTGAATTCCACAGCCGTGATATGGATTGTCCTACTCTATGTCACATTCAAACTGTCAAAGTTAGCAGGGAGAAATTTTAAGATACAAGAGGCCAAAACTTTAATAACCAAGTAAGAAATTTCAAAAGCATGTGGAATTTTAGAAGGCACTTCTTTTGTTTGTCAAGATGAAGCAGAGATTCGTGCTTCCCTGGCACAACAGTTTTCTTGCCCACAGCCAACTAATAAACTAAGACACAGAGCAAAGACATGAGAGGAGACAGAACAAAGGAATCAAAGATGTCTTTAACTCCAGAGTCACAAACAGGCCAATTCAAAGCAGCTGAACACACAAATATTTTTTGCTATTAGTTAAAACAACAGAAGTCATCTGTTAGCTCATTTGATTAAGACTTCATTTTTTTTTATTTTTTCAACTTCAAAGACAGTCTTTAAAATTAAAAGAAGAAGTAACAACAGGGATTATCCTGAGCCCCCATATAGACCGAACCAATACCTCCAAGGAATTTTAGAAGTCACTTTTCTAATTTTTCCCCTTTCTGGCTAAGTAAACACAGGAAGAGAACAAGGAAGACCAGCTAAGCTTGACTCACACATTTAAACCAGGTGGGATGCTGTGCTCAAAGCTTTAAGTTTCCCCATCAGCCTCTTGGCAAAATCCTACCATTACATTAGCTCCAGCTCCCGTACTCTTTAAAGATCTCAGACCCTCTTCATTAGAAATGTAACAGATCTCATTAAAGGAGACACGGGTTCTTCTCCCCTGATACTGTCACTATAAGGACAAGCAGCGCATCAGAAGCATCTCCGAGCCGGGTACTTCATTCATCATTGACTATCAAAACACAAAGATGGCCAAGGCTTAAGACAATAAGTTTTTTTCAAATCTGAACTCAAGTAGGAACTAATTAATCAATGTATAACCAAGAGGTTGTCCCAGATCAGCTGGTGAACTTTACAGGTCTTTCCACAAAGACAACTGGAGATCACGAAGCACAGGGTCTCATCAGCCATCTGAGAAAGAAGAGAATCTCCATGTGCTGGAGGAAAAGCTGCAGTACCAGAAGGATGCCAGCTTCCTCAGATGCCTCTAAATCAAACCTCATGGGTCCCCAAGAGTAATAGGGAAACAGGCAGCGACATACATTCTTCTGCTGCTTTTATCCCAATTTTTGGAATAACTTATGCTGGCTAAAGCATAAGGTTTTGTACCTCTGAGGTTTTTTTGGTTGCTTTTCTTGAATAAGTGGTTTGTCTGTCTCTTCAAATCTTTGCTGATTAGTGAAGTCGCCTGCAAACCATGAAAGCTTAAGTTCTGAGAAAGGTGCATAATCTATTGAGATACCCTAAAGGTCAGTCATCAGGGACTCCAGCATCTGAGCTGTGGCTTATGCTTCTGTGACTTACCAGAGCATGCATCAAAGCAGAAGAGCAGGAAAGCCCTTACCTACTGAGACTCAAGCAAGCCTCAGAAGCACAGACATCCAGCAAGCCGGAACACAAACACAACAGCCTAGTAACACCAGAAAAGTTCCCTGTAGAACTGTTAAGTGGTAAGTAACAGTGATCACAAACATGAAAGGGCAAACAGGTTGGGAAAATAACAGTCCTTTTAAAGTTCTTTGAAGAAGATGTTAAGGTACCAAAGATTTAACATCCCAGATCTCAACTTTTCTGTTTTCCTGGTTCTGGAGCACGTTCTGATCAGAGAGGAAGAAGAGCAATCAAAGTCAAGAGACACTTGTGCAAGAAATAAATATGTGAGTGTTATGGCTAGGACACATCTATGTTTTAGCAGACGCTGGAGAGGATGGATCTACAAGACAGAAGGAGGAAAAGTTGTGAGTGGCCTCAAAGGGACGAAGCTTGAAGCTGTTAACATGCAGAAGGGCAGAGCAGTAGGATGCAATTCAGTAGCTCAGTTTTGGCCACGTAAAGTCTGTGTCAACAAGAAGGCACACAAACGCAGACACAAAAGCGTAGGATTCATCACCCTTATCTTCAGAGATGACCATCTGAGCTTAAGTCAATCTAGACTTCCTTTCAGTCACTGAAGAGAAACAGACACTTAAGAGAATGAGTCATTTGACTTCCTTTCGAATTAAATTAATCACATCCTAAATCTGTCTGCCTCTACGCAGAAGACCCTGAAAAGAGTTCAGGATGACAAGCTCACACAGATATCTAAACTTTGCCAGCTGAATCCCACCCTAGCTGAAGCCATGATATGGGAATGGCTGGAGGAGGTAAGCTGAGAATAAAGAAGTTTACCAAAGGAGAATGTTGCACTTGAAACAACAACAAAAAAAACCACAACAAAACAAAAACACACACACACACACACAAAAATCATCCCAAATGCTCCTTATTCTCCTTCAAGGAGAGACGGAGAAAGTTAACACGTCAAATGGAATGATGAAGGAAGTGAAGGGACAGAAGTTGTTAACGTGCAAAGGACTCATAAGGGACAAGGCAGATTAGACAGATTAAAGAGGGTAAAACTGAAGTAATAGTCTGGCTATAAGAGGAAGTCTTTCAAAGCCTTAGCGACTAAAGAAATTTAGGAGAATACCAGACAAACCCAGAAAATGAGAACTTTAAGCAGTGGTTAGGTTAAAAGAGAACAAGAGAAAACCCAATGGGGTACTAACTGAAGGTGTAGATGGGAGTACTAGGATTAGCTTCTATTCCAACAGAAATGAAAGCAAGCAGGACAAGAATCACAGAATGATATGGGGTTGGAAGGGACCTCTGGAGATCATCTAAACGGCAGAGAGACTAGACCAGAAGTTTCATTATTGAAATCAAAGCCAGAGACAGTTGATACAGGAAGAAGTGTCAAAGAAAAGAGCATCAAGTGATGGAAACCACCTGGAAGAATTCAAAGCCTATGCACAGCTCCAAAACTACAAATTCACTGGGGGGTGAGAGACATATGGTGGAACAGCTCACATGTCTGGAGTCATGAGATGGATGATTACAGGCTCCACAAGGAGGACAGACAGGGAAGGTGACAGGGGACTTATTTTACAAAAAGGAACAGCTTTAAAGCGTGAAGCTCTGCTGAAAAACAAGTGGCAGAACAATAGAGTTAAGGGGTCTGGATGAGAGGTGAGAACAAAGGAAACACTATCATGAGCACCTGCTATAGACAACCTGATCTTGAAGATGAAGCCTTTAGACAACAGGAAGATGTCCTTGTTATCATGTCAAGTGTAAACACCCCAGTATCTCCTGGAATGGAATCACAGTGGGGTACAAGCTATACAGTAGACTTCTAGAGTGCATCAGGAACAGGTCAAGTAGGAGAAGCACAGTGATACACCTACCCTTCTCTAGAAAGGAAGTGGTGGAGAATGTGATGGCAGGCTTGGTTACAGCAACCCTGAGATGATGAAATTTAAGATCTTGAGGGGTGTTGAGGAAGATGGGTGGCATTATGACAACCCTGGATTTCAGAGGGCAGGCTTCAGTTTGTTCAGAGAAGTGGTAAGCAGGACCCCTTGAGGTACTGCCAGAAAGGCCAAAGGGGCCAGGGGAATTAGTCAGTCTTCAAGTACAATATCCCCAAAGCACAAGGACACTCCATATTGATGTGCAGGAAGTTGAGCAGGCAGGGCATTTGGCAGCTTGGCTTTACAGCAGCTCACGAGTCTCCTTGCTCTGTGTTGCACTGTCTGTCTTCAGGTCTCACAAACTCACAGATCTGAGTTTGGAAGAAAGGAAGCATTACGCACGGTGGAAAAAACTGAATAAGGGCTCAGTTAAGCAAAATCTACATACTCAAGTCAAGTGAACTGGATGGGATGCACCTGAGGATGCTCAGGGAGCTGGAAAAAAGGGGCATCATTACCATCTTTAAAAAGTTGTAGGAGTCAGGGGAAGTTCTCTATGACTAGAAGGCAGCAAGCATCAGGCTTTTCTTCCAGAGGGGGAAGTAGGACAATAGAGGTGAGTCAGCCTCCCTTCAGACTCTTGGAAGGCTATGGAACCTGGAAACCATTTCCAGACACACAAAAGGTAAGAAGGTTACCGGGAACTGCCAGCACACATCTAATGAGGGCAGATCATGCCTGGCTGCATGCAGTAAAAGCCACACTGCAGTCAAGGTAAACAGTAACCACTGCTCTTCTTTCATCCCATTTCATCATTCTCCCTTGGTACCCTGGGTACCAAGCCAAGTTGAGGAGATACAGACTAATCAGGGTGAACTGCAAGTTGGATAAAAAACTGGCTACATTTAAAGGGTAGCGGTCAGCCCTTTAACTTAGGAGTGGGATTGATGCCAAAGTCAATAATGCCTTCATTAACAACAAGGACAATGGGACAGGAGGCTCCCTTCGCCAGCCTGCAGACATCACATTGGGACAGTGGTCAATACACCGATGGGCAAAGCCGCTATTCAGAGGAATCTTAAGATGCTGCAGAAATGAGCTGACAGAAACCTCATGAAGTTCAACAAGGCAAACGCAATTTTTGTTGCACCTGGGACAGAAGAACCGCAGGGCAACAATACAGGCTGGGGACTGTCTGGCTAGGGAGTAGCTTTGCAGAAAGGGATCTGGATTCCTCATGGACAAAGAGATAAACATGACTCAGCAGCACCCAACTGCAGTGATAAAGGCTAACTGCACCCTGCGGCTGCTTTATTAAGACTGTAGCCAGCAGATCAAGAGAAGTGATTATTATCCCCTGTTCAGAACTTGTGAGACTATATTTAGAGTACTCTGTCCAATTCAGGGCTCCTCTGCACAAGAAAAGGCATTGACGTATTGAAGGAAGTCCAGCAGAGAGCCACTAAGATGATTAGGAGACTGGAGCACACGGCATGAGGCCGAGAGCTGAATCTGCTCAGTCTTAAGAAGAGCAAGCTAAGGGGGAGGTCTCATTGGTGTCTTCAGCTACTCACTGGGAGGTTACAAAAGATGGAGCCAGAATTGTCAGAGACACACAGCAAAAGGGCAAGAGGCAGGAGTCACATTTCATCAGAATAAATTCTGACTAGATACAAGGAAAAAATTCTTCACTGTGAGGGTGGTCAAGCATTAGAGAACAAGTTGTCCAGGGAGATCGTACCATATCTTTCCTTGGGGATACCCAAAGCTCAGCTGCACTAGGCCCTGAACAGCTTAAATGCAACTTCAAAGCCACCACTTGGACTGTGGACTTCGGAGGTCCCCTCCAATCTAAATTATCCTAATATTCTATTATCTTCTCCTCCCTTGTCATTTTAGTTTTTTTAAATGAAGATGTGTTCTCTGTTCCTCTTCTGTGGATGCTTCTGTTCTTCACACATTATAATATACTGTCCTGGTTTAATTCACACTGTATAGTTCTGGCAGGAAGTAGAGCCCTCCATAATCACTTGTAATAAACCAGCTATGAAATTAGCAGTGACAACGAAGGTTAGAGAATTAAGCAAATAGTTTAAATGTAAACAGTCAAAAATGCATCAGAGAACCTCTTCAGAAATGCCTTCCCATTTAGAACTAAAATACTGTTAGCTATGTTTTGGTATTTAAGAGGACTGAGGGAAAAACACTCATTTAAAGAAATGATTAAAAACACAGCACAACAGTTCAGAAATTGGATTAAGCTAGACGCAGCTGCAATCTTCAAACTTAGCTTAAACCAAATTTGAATATCTGCAACTGAAGCTTTCAAGTTATAATCATGCCATTGACCTTCTTTCCCCTCTCCCTTTTCATTCTGGCCACTGAAGACTATTGAAAGCATCAGAGCTCCAAGTCAAGAACAACTCCCTTGTAACTACGACTCTGACACGGATATAGCGAGAGCAGATTGCCTGCAAGGAAACAAGAATAAACTGGCTATTTAGAGAGATTATGCAATGCAGCACAGAGCTGGAAAATAAGATTTAAAGAGACAGAATTCCACACTTAGCCCTGTAGATAACCATTAAAGTTGGGCAATACTGTAGCAATTTGAAGACGTTCAGTCAACAGAGGAAGAAGCCTTGTCAAAGGGTCCCCGAGTATCTTATTCATGATTCTTCTTTCTCACTAGAACAGTTCAGTTTGGCTATTTTGTCAAATCCTTCAAAAAAGAAGTTGAAATACCTCTAATATCATCTCATAGATGCGTAGGTTTTTACCACAAGAAGTGAGCTCCGTGCGAATAGATACAAAGCATTTTACAGACCCGAACTTGTTGAACTTGTGGAGCTCGGCACGCTCAATTAGCGCAGTACCGCACACTGAAAAATCAAACTCATTATCAACAAATGCAACAGCATCAGGTCTTTCCTGCACAAATATTTTAACAAGCGTAAGCAAGGCTCCAGTTTTTATAAGCAACCAATTCCGAAAGGAACACCCACAAACATCAGCTGGTTCGACAAAGGAAGGCAGAGGCTAGGAACTGCCATGCGCCACTGCATTATGAATGGTGAGGAAACACACAACAAAGGCATGTGTGAGAAGGGAAACTCATTCTGTGTAGTACACATTCTTACACAAACCTAGAAACTGTAAAACCTTCAGGGTTTGTCCATGGCTTTGTTTAGAGCATATATGTATGTATATATGTGTGTGTATATATATATATATATAGAATCATAGAATGGTTAGAGTTGGAAGGGACCTTAAAGATCATCGAGTTCCAACCCCCCTGCCATGGGCAGGGACACCTCCACTAGAGCAGGTTGCTCAAAGCCCCATCCAGCCTGGCCTTGAACACCTCCAGGGATGGGGCAGCCACAGCTTCCCACAACTGGGTTCCCGTGCTTCACCACCCTCACAGTAAAGAATTTCTTCTTAATATCTAATCTAAATCTCCTCTCTTTCAGTTTAAAACCATTACCCCTTGTCCTGTCACTACATTTCCTGACAAAGACTCCCTCTCCGCCTCTCCTGTAGGCTCTCTTCAGGTACTGGAAGACTGCTATGAGGTCTCCCCGGAGCCTTCTCTTCTCCAGGCTGAACAACCCCAACTCTCTTAGCCTGTCTTCATACGGGAGGTGCCACATCCCTCTGAGCATCTTCATGGCCCTCCACTGGACCTGTTCCAACAGGTCCATGTCCTTCCTGTGTTGAGGACTCCAGAGCTGGACACAGTACTCCAGGTGGGGTCTCACGAGCGCAGAGTAGAGGGGTAAAATCACCTCCCGCGACCTGCTGGCCACACTTCTCTTGATGCAGCCTAGGATACGGTTGGCTTTCTGGGCTTAAAATATATATATTTTATATATATATAAAGCCAATGCACAAAATAATGATTTTGTAGAAGAGTCCAGAACTGTTGAGCAGCCATCAGGAGATTTTACTTCTGCATTTCTTCACTTCAGAATGGAGGAAAAGAAAACAAATTTGTAAAATTACTACATTAGATATTCTAATGAAAAAACGTTTTTCATCTAATTCTAAACATCCTTTAATTACAAGCCTCAAATACTAGCAGCATCTTATGTTCATCCAGCCCCAGCTGCTTTGCTAGTGATTAAGTACGAGCCAGCAGAGCCTTTCACCTCCCCTGGAAAGACAGACATTCCAACAAGGAAGAATTCAGCCCAAACTACACGGGGGAGGGAAGGGGGAGCAGAAACAGGGGGAGGTTGCTGTTTTTTTTTTTTTAAAAAAAAACACAAATCCTTGCTCCATTGCTGGACTTTTCCCCACACCATGTCAAACCTGCAGGTTGCTGGCAAGTGCAGGCAGGCACAGCGTGAGACCAGCCTGTGCCCTCAGACCACACACCTTCTCAGCTGCTCTCAAACACACCGGGGACAACCTCCAGAGCAATCCGGGCTCCGCCACCCATCTCTGCTTTCCAGAGTCTGGTTCTTCCCTTTGGCAACAGCCTACGTAGAGCATCGCATAGAAGATGATCATGTGCTTACACTTGTTGAAGGTAGCATGCAGCCTTGACGTAAGAGCCACCAGCCAGTCACAGGAATAGACCTCCTGAAGCTCGCCCACAGGCTGTGCTACACCAGCATCCTGACGGGAGCTAATTTCAGCAGTTCATTTGCAACTCAGTTAACTATGGAAGGGCAAACGGAGTAGCACCAGCAAATAAATAAGTAGCTCAGCATTTTTTTCTGATCAGACAGTGTAGCGCTCCCAGGATAACTCTTCATTTTTTAATACGGTCAACTATCAGTGTGCTTCAGTTTCACCCACTGAACAAGCCCATACTTTTTCTTTAAAATATATCCAGCACATTCATTTACCTTGCTACACTTTCAAGTCTAAGCACAACAGATATTAACATAATTTCACCAAAAAAACAGCCACAATCATGGGTACACAGTGACAGGGTGAGATTTTTGTAAATTCACTGCCATAGCCCAATTTGCAATTAAAAACTATGTAAAGCTAGAAGTGTGATTAAATGCAGCAGACAACTAGCTCATTATACAGCAGCAGAAAGAAAAGCCTTTCAAACACCAATTGCTCTACCTGAAATATCAGCTGCTGTTGTCATGCCTGGGACTGAGCAAGAACATCACTTAGCTCATTGAAAAGAACTTTCCCAGAGACAGATTGGCAGCATGACAAATGAAGGTCAGCTATAGAAATCAAAGACCAAACACTTTTTTCCTATATAAAGAACAGCCACAAAAAGGAAAAGAAAACCTTCTTTTTTTTTCTAGGCAGAGAGCCTCAGACAGGTATAGGTAAAAAGATGAATGATTTTCCTGTTTCAAAACTGTTTCTGAGATAATTTCTTTTCAAGCAACTATAATTTCTTTTATATGATGCCGATAGGCTTCAGCCAAGTCAGAATCATTGCGTATGATCAGGGGAACCCTGCAGGGAAGGAAGATACTCAGACATATTCCCCAGCAAACACTCATCCAAGAAAGAAGCCATGTTTAGATCCCAGAGAAACATCTACACTGTCTTTAATCACGATCACCTTTCAGCATAACCAAAAAGGTTTTTGAAGGATTCAAACACTTCAAGAAGCAACAGGACAGCAATTTCTCCCCTCAGCATTTTACTTTTCTACAATTAAAGACAAGGAACTGGGTAGTTCTTACACACCACAAGCCAATTTATTTTTAAAATGCCTGTGCAAAATTACAATTTTGATTAAAGCACCTTCATCCAAAGACAAACTTCGCTAACTGTAAAAGGTATTCTAGCAGTTTTATCCCACTGCTTGTACAGGTTACACTTTATACAGGCATTTTTAAAACTTGTCAGATAGTAACTTTGGACTTGACACTGAAATGAGCTCACATGAAGTACAAGCTTTACTCTGCCAAACAAGCAGGGCTGGGTACTGTTCAGTACAAACAGCCAAATAAAACATTCTGTACATAAATCAGCTGAATAATGCTGAGTAAAGCAATCTGACTATATTTCAATAACACAGATCAATCTTAACCTTTCTATACCTATGCAAATATAGTATTAGATCAATATTACCCTTCGTATACCTATCAGCCAAGATTTCCTGTGTTTGAGCTGCAAGTATAAGACATTTATTTAGGAAAATAATATCTTCCTAAAGTAAGCACCATATGAATAAAACCCATCTACATCCCTTTGTTAATTACATGTCAGCTTCTGAGTCTTTGATATGACAGTCCATCAGCTGTCATCTCCAAGAGTCATGAGACAAGAGTATTAATTAGCCAAAAAATGACAATTCCTGTCCATTGTTATGAGTACCAGCAATTGAAATTGGAAGACCATTCTGTTTCTGGAATAAAAGCTGGTTTTATTCACACTCCTTAAAGAGTGTAGATTATTTAGATCTCAATTAAAAACGTACAGCATGTAATGAAAATATTTATTTAAATATTCTTCGGACACTAAAAATATTTTTCCCATTTTTCCCCCTCTCTGTTAAACAGTCATATATTAAACACATGATTACTACGAAGTCTGCGTAAATACATGCATTATGTCACACTTACACTGCACAAAACCAAAGTATTTGAAGAATTATACTTAAAAATAAACATGCATAAAGCATTTCAAGAGCCCTGAAAACTGATAAAATAAAAAGCCACAATAGGTTAACAGATAATAAAAAGGTGCAATGGACATGTCAACCTTGAAAAAGCCCTTTTAAATTACAATAGTATTGTCAGGTGCCATTATCCTTTGTCAGCCCAGCTACCTGACCTCATAAATCACGTATAACAATCAAATGAGAGCACAGTGTAAAATCAGCATTAGGCAGACTTGGCTACTGACTAACAAGTGGCCTGCCAAGGTTTTGAGGTCACATTCAACACTAAAAATTAATTGTAACCAACCATATTAACTAAAAAAAAAAAAAAAGTCATATCAACAAGAGTAAAGCTTGCAAGTACCATTCTGTAGAGTTTGCGCTCGTGACTCCTTTCCCAGATTGGCATGGAACCCTCCTCCTAAAGTCGGTGTTTTGCCTGCACCTATTGGGGAAAAAAACCCACACAAAATAAACAGGCATGTCAAATGCAGTAACTGAGTTAAAATGCTAAAAGAAAACTTATTCACCATAATTTGCAACATGCCAAATTACATTAAGAAGGGCAACAGAAGTACTTGACGGGCTTAAGACATCAAGTGCAAATCCTGTGCAATTTATTTCTTCTTTGGGATACCGTAAGAATTACATGGCTCCATAAGCCCTCCCAATCTCAGCTCTAAAGAAAGCACAAAAATGTCACAACCCCATTTTAGGCAGAACACGAAAATCAATATCGTAAAATATTTCTCACAGTAAATCATAAAACTATGCTTAGTTAATATTTTGTCTGAAGAACATTCAATACAGAACTTCAATAGCTAATTACTGGCACTACAGAACATAAATCATGTTTAGCATTCAATGCTGTGTTGGCTACTACAGACATAACACTTACTTTAAAATAACTTCAGTTTAACATTAGGTACACACAGTGACACTTAGGCTACAAAAATGGCAAGTCTGGAACTGCTATGTTTACACCCTGAAAAGTTGGAAACTAAAATAAATCCGAGTTGTAAATTAGCATAAACTAGAGGCTGGTTTATGCATCCGTGCCAATGCTGAGGAGCCTGAACGCAGAGTCCGCAGGGAGTCAATGGAACTACTCATGCAAACCAATCTGGCAGAACAGGGAATTAAACTACTGGGGACAGAAATAGTCTCTCACTAAAGCAGAAAGTTTTTTTCTTTAAAAAAAAAAAAAACCAAAATGATCAGGCTACCTAAAGCAGGATATTCAAATCTGTCAGCTTAATAGCAAGTGAGACCAAAAAGCTAAATTGCACAGGATTGAAAACAAGTGATTTGTTCGTAATTGGACTTCTACGTAATTCAAGTAGTCTGCTCTCCCGAACAGGGAAAAAAGACTCCTTGTTCCCTATGATGCCTTCGGTTTTCCCTCAAGCTGTTGTGGTGATGTTTTCTCACCTGATACCAGTTCTCTAGAACAAACTAGAATGGCTTTGAGATAGGAACATACAGAGGAGTGAAGCTGAAAGCAATTCAGGCTATTTCTCCTACACACCTGAATAAGATACTTCCATAGCAGGTAGAAGTGATGAGAAACTGTGACCTAAATTGTTCACACTGATTAGACCTTCTTAGCTAGTCTCCTCTCAGCTGCATTTAATATATATCTATGTTGAGGGAAAAAAAAAAACAACAACAAAACAAAAACCACACCAGAAAAGCTAATATTCCTGTAGAATTATTGTCTATAGACCTTCAAAGCTTAATTCTCCATACAACCTTTAAATTAAGGTTTCCAGTGCTATCCACAACAGAAACTGACTTCACCTTCACTTCATTAACAGATCCTTTCAACAAACAGTACTCAGCAGCTCTCCCATAAATGCTCCACAGCTTAAGTACTTCAGCTGAACATCCTAATTGGAAATGAAAAATATTCAATAGCGATCTTCTCACTGGGCATAGAGGTAACCCTCCCAACTCTGTATTTGCTTCAGACTATTATAGACAGCAACGTCTCCTTGCCATTCTTAGAGGCACAGTCTCATATTTCCACAAATGCTCCAAAACAAATCGATGAGGAGAAAAAGAGAGAGGTTACCAAACTGCCCTAGCATACCTAACATTTTTGGTGTACATTTAATAATAATAATGGTTCACCTGGAAAAAAAATAAAATAAAAAAAAAATCAACAGTGGCAATAGTTTTATGTTCCTTTTCTTCCATAGCTTTTCAATCGTTTTCAAAACAGCTACATTATTCCTTCATGGGTTTCCCTGTTGCTACTAAAAAGCTTAAGCAAAAACAACCTCAAGAGTGGCGATAAACACCACTATTAACAAAATAATTTAACTCACTCGGAAGCTAAAATTCAGAAAGAATACAAACAAAATAAAAGCAAGCTGAGATTTCAGCAGTTTTGTTCTTTAAAATCCTTTTTCCTTAGACATCAAGATATAACATTGTACATAAAAGTCATTTCTTTGGAAGCTACAGAGTCTGCAGCGGATACTAGCAGAACTATCTGAAAGACAGATTCTGCTCTCAGAACTGATGTGCCCATTTCTCAGGGAGTTAACTGGGAAGACTGTACGTCTTCAATTAGTATTTGGCTTTGAAAACTGTCAGAAAACTAGTCTGCTGAGCACTTACACTCTCAGAACTGCAAACTAATGCTGCCATTGACTATGAAGTCTCACCATCAGCTTCAATCTTTACAAGCAGAATGCAAACCAAACTCATTAATGCAACTCTTCAGCTGGGTAATAAAACGATAAACTCTTTAAATGAATTTGATTTCACTGTTTTTTTTTTTTTTCTTTTAAGACAGAAAAACCCTACAAAGCTAGTCATTAAAAAAGAACAAAAAGAGGAACAGCAATCGCTAGGCACAACCAAATTAACAGCCCAGCTTAACTACAATTTTTACATTTCTTGACCTTTTCCATTTTTCCCTCTACAACTTCAAAAGTGAATTAAACAGGCTTTTTGCGTTTCCACATTCAGCTTTCAAGACATACAAAAAACATATCTGAGAAGTATTTGGTGTTTGCAAGTACTGCCTGCCAAATATTCAACATTAACACTAATGTTCCCTTAAGCCAACTCAAACCCCCTCCTTCATGAGGTGGCGCCTCCCGAGGTACTTTGTCACCTACCAATGACTTTCAGAAGCTAACTCAGATTCTCAGCCTTGCATAACTGAAGCCTCCTCTCCTCTTCAAGGTAGCTTTGGACGCTTGTATGAAGTTTCCATAGAATCGTTAGGTTGGAAGGGACCATTAAGATTATCGGGTCCAACTATCAACCTAAGACTGCCAAAACCACCACAACAGAAGGTGTGGAGAGATTTGTTAAGCAGCTCAAAAGCACAGCTACTCAGGTTTTTGTTGTGGTCCTCTTAGTGGACTACAAGTGCCACGAGACACCAAAAGAACAGAATTGATGATGCAGGAGATGATATACCTGGAAACTTGATGATACTCGGTCAAACTTACGCAGGTCCAGACCCAGCCCATAACCCCGCGTTACTCAGGTGCTGGACTACAGTGACTGTCCCTCGAGTGTCCAAGAGCAGCTGTCCCCATGCCTGCTCCATACAGCACAGTCCCAGGCGTGGCTGCTGAATGCAGGTCACAGAATCACAGAATCGTAGGGTTTGGAAGGGACCTCTGGAGATCACAGAATCATAGAATGGTTACAGTTGGAAGGGACCTTAAAGATCATCAAGTTCCAACCCCCCTGCCATGGGCAGGGACACCTCCACTAGAGCAGGTTGCTCAAAGCCCCATCCATCCTGGCCCTGAACACTTCCAGGGATGGAGCAGCCACAACTTCCCTGGGCAACCTGTTCCAGTGCTTCACCACCCTCACAGTAAAGAATTTCTTTCTGGTATCCAATCTAAATCTCCCCTCTTCCAATTTAAAACCATTACCCCTTGTCCTGTCACTACACTTCCTGACAAAGAGTCCCTCTCCGGCTCTCCTGTAGGCTCCCTTCAGATATTGGAAGGCTGCTATGAGGTCTCCCTGGAGCCTTCTCTTCTCCAGGCTGAACAACCCCAGCTCTCTCAGCCTGTCTTCATAGGAGAGGTGCTCCATCCCTCTGACCATCTTTGTGGCCCTCCGCTGGACCCATTCCAACAGGTCCATGTCCTTCCTGTGTTGAGGACTCCAAAGCTGGACACAGTATTCCAGGTGGGGTCTCACAAGCACAGAGTAGAGGGGTAGAATCACCTCCCTCGACCTGCTGGCCACACTTCTCTTGATGCAGCCCAGGATCCGGTTGGCTTTCCGGGCTGCCAGTGCACACTGCCGGCTCATGTTGAGCTTCTCATCCACGACCACTCCCAAGTCCTTCTCCTCAGGGCTGCTCTCTAGCCATTCTCTGCCCAACCTGTATTTGTGCCTGGGATTGCCACATCCCAGGTGCAGGACCCTGCACTTGGCCTCGTTGAACTTCATGTGATTTGCATGAGCCCACCTCTCAAGCCTGTCCAGGTCCCTCTGGATGGCATCCCTTCCCTCCAACGTGTCGACCGCGTCACCGAGCTTGGTGTTGTCAGCAAATTTGCTGAGGGTGCACTCTATCCCACTGTCCATGTCTCCAACATAAATGTTAAACAGCACTAGTCCCAGTACCGACCCCTGAGGAACACCACTCGTCACTGGCTGCCACTTGGACATTGAGCCGTTGGCCACAACCCTTTGAGTGCGGCCATCCAGTCAGTTCCTTATCCACCGAGTGGTCCATCCATCGAATCCATGACTTTCCAATTTTGAGATGATCTAGTCCAACCCCCTGCCAAAGCAGGACCACCCAGAGCAGGCTGGACAGGAACACATCCAGGTGGGTTTTTGAATATCTCCAGAGATATTCAGACCAAGACACCTTGGCCACTTCTGTTTTGCTCCACCGAATCACTAACAAAGGAAGTCACGTCACTCGGCTTCTCCACAGAAGTGTTCCTCAAGCAGTAAAAGGTTCAAGCAAAGCTTGAACTCTGCGATAATCTTGAAGAGCAACAAAAAGAAGACAGCAGGAACAGCACTTATCACATCCCTCCACACAGAGGAGGCAAAGAGTAGCCACTTGGGCATCTGCAGCTTAAAGGGCACTTTTCTGAGAGCTAGTGACCTCCTGAGTTTCAGATTCAACACCCAGACAAGAAACAGCTTCAGCCCCAGTGTCACAGATTGTGTTTCCTCTACATAAATGAGCAAGTGAAGACAGGGAGCAAAGCTGCTTGCAACTTGAACTGAAGTGTATCTGCTCTCTGATAGGATCAGTCCTACCAAAATCTTCCCTGTAAAATTAAAACTGAAAAAAACACCAGCGCTTTCTCCAGCACAAGGTAGGAGAAAAACCTTTGGTTTAAAAGCCACATATTTACAGACCCAGCATAAAATCTGGGTCTGGTAAAGAGTGCAGAACTGCATCACACCAACAGTTTCATAATCAGGGTAGACTACATAACCTAAAATTAAAAAAAAATTAAAAAATAAAAAATTAGCTTCCTACTTGAGTTAGACCATAAAAGTCAAAAGGAGAGTAAGTTAGTGTCCCATTACAATTTGTGTCTACAATAGCAAAATGATGCTATTAAAGTGTTCCGAAGGCACAAAACTACTGAAGTCTGTAGCTGAAATAATTTTTCTCTCAGCCAATTTTACAGGCAAGTTAACAGATCTGCACGTACCCCAGCCTGCTGAAATGCTACGGCTGAATAAACTAACATAGACCATATCTACTCCATCCTAACTAGCTGTCTATGGACTTATTTTCCTAACTACTAACCGAAGAGATAGATACACTGCTGCATCCACCAGACCCGAGTTTAGGGCTGCACAAGTCCATGGAACCTGTCTGCATCCAAGTTACATGCACGACTCGGCATTTTCATGACTGGCAGCGATATACTCCGCAGAGCTTCAAGCAAGCATTCGTGGCCATCACAAGGTCAGCATAGAAAAGACTCAATGTCAGGAAAAAAAAAAACAAACCACAAACCACTACACACTTAACTCTGATGCAAGGTTGCCACCTGGAGGATTTCAGAAGAGAAGCAAAAATTGATTCAGTTAATCTCACTAAAACGTATAGCGGATAATTAGCTTTTGCATGAAGTAGATGCAAGTTTCCCTTCTTCCTTCCCAATACAACATGATTATGAATTATCCTTATAATGAGAAAACCTAGCACAAAATAAACAGGTAAATACTCTTCAGGATTTCCCAAAAAGGTCTGCAAATCCAGCAGATCCGTGCTTTCTTCTGTGTTGCAAATTACATCATGACCACTCTACATAATTTAAAATTATCCATGAATTAGTGTCAGCTCTAGAAATCTGGACTACAATATGAATTTTGCTGATATTAAAGTTATTTTCACTTTTCAGCACCCAGCATTTTCATTTCAAGTTTAGCACATGTATTACTGGCAAAACCCACTTCAGGACTGTTCGAGGCTGCACTTTAAGAAATATTTTATGTCAGGATTTGTTCTATCAATATATCCTACATGGAAACCAATTAACAACTACCAACTAAAAAAAACAAACCCCCTACTCCTTCCACTTCTGTAATATTGAAAAATACAGAAGAATCCTTTATTGTACAAATAACTGACTAGCCAAAACCACCAAACCTAATACAGAGTTCATCATTTTTATCAACTGTCTCACTAGCACTTACTGTGACAGCAATTGTCCACCTTAAAAAGTTCTAGAAGAAAAAAAGACACAGAGGATGAATGGCTAGTAAGCTTCGCTGAAATTTTATGAAAGCTTTTTCTTCCCTCTATCTAGTCCCTCTCTTCTTTCCAGTTTGCTGACTATAACTTTCCATTTTCACAAAAGGCAAAAGACTGCCTTGGATAAGTCTAAGAGTCGCTTCGATGTGGTGTTGGGGGATATGGTGTAGGGAAGAACTTTGTAGAGTAGGGTAGATGGTTGGACTCGATGATCCCAAGGGTCACTTCCAACCTAGATGATTCTATGATGCTCTGACTGAAATACTTCGGTCAAGGCAAACCCCAGACAAGTTCTGCACCTGAGGTCAGTGCATCTCACACTCTTAGATGGAAAACCACCATGAACTTTTAAAGGATAAAACAGTATGTACAAAACCTTTCAGTAAGCTGCCATAGGCACACCTGAAAAATCGAGCACACCACAGCTTTACTAAAGGGTAAACCACATTAAATTTGTCAAGGGACACTGCACAGCAGGAGCACATTTCAGTGTTTATGGCAGTGCAAATGGGTCACTGTAGCAAGCTGGTTACAATTTACTTGCAACAGATAACTTGTATTAGCAGGAAGAAACTTTTCCTTGATATTCTAACATTTGAAACGGTCTGCTTGTAAGTGGTGTGGAGCCTCCTACACCAAAAGTTTTAACAAACGCTTGGTGGTGTGTTAAGGAGTACTAGTTCACAACTTTCTTTGCTGTAGAAGAGCCACGAGCTCTATGCAATCCTGACTTGGTGCTGAAGTTGGACTAATGCTGTCAATGCCCCTTGTAGCCTCCCATTTCTATGGCTACGTCTGTGTAGTTGTCACCATCCTAAAAACTCCTGGCTTAATCACCGAGTAACTCAAAAGACTTTAATTCACAACCGTTATTGTAAATGTCATAACAATGAGAAGTTCCACGTAAACATGAGGAGGAACTTCTTTCCTTTGAGGCTGGCAGAGCCCTGGAAGAGGCTGCCCAGGGAGGTGGTGGAGTCTCCTTCTCTGGAGACATTCCAAACCCGCCTGGACACGTTCCTATGCAACCTGCTCTGGGTGGACCTGCTTTGGCAGGGGGGGTTGGACTAGATGATCTCCAGAGGTCCCTTCCAACCCCATATCATTCTGTGATTCTGTGAATTGCCACCCTAGCATTCAAAGAATTTTCAATCACGTCGCCAAAACAAATAGAAATTCCAAGTAATCAAAGATAAAACAGGAAACCTGTTTCAAGACAGTCACACTGTTAGGTCTCGCACAGACACCGCGGTGATGTTCATCCAGCTCAGATCCCAAAGGCAGGGCAAGTCCCATGGGGCAAGAATCCCACTTTGGTGGCCAGCCTACCATCACTCCATAACCCTCCTATGAAGTCGTATCCTTTCAGTCTTATCTGGAGTTGATAAGTGCCCCTACCTCCACCAGCTTGCCTTCTCCATCCCACAGCTCTGTCACCTCAAACTATGAAGGCTGCTTTTCATTATTCTAACCTTCATTTTTTTACCCTTTTTTTGCCCCCCGAGGGAAAATGTCGCCACTCTCCTCCCTCTGACCACTTTCAGACAAACCTGAGAGGAGGACAGAGGTCTCAAAACGATGAGGTTCCTGTCAGTTTTCTGAAAAACAAGCAGCTGGTTGGGGAAGACAAACGCTAAGTAAAAGCTAGCTAAAAAATAATTCTGATTTAATTTTTTTACTAGACACGTGACCCCAAATTCCGTAGCAGGCCAAGGGCAACCCAGCCTGGAGCACTGGGCACCTCTGTGAATGGATCCAGGGATGGGCTGAGGCCAGGCAGGATGTCAGCCTGCACGTGGGGGTCAGGATCAGGCCCAGCAAAGGGAAACAGGGTCAGACACAGCCGGGGATGGCTGCCGGGAGAGGCTGAGGACAAGCAGGATGCCTGGCAGGGCCCATGGCTGGGCATGGCTGTGGGGAGCTGGAGGCTGGCCCTGCTGCAGCATCACTGGGGCAGGGGTTGATGTCCCCAAGGATTTAACATGGGGTCCTGGGTAAGGTGAGGGGAGCCCCAGGGAGAAGCTGGTTGGGGACAGCAAAGGCCAGCAGTGCCTGGCGAAGCAGGCAGCTCTCCTGCCACCATACCACACGCACACAGAGATCCCCAATACTTCTAAAGGGCAGGTTTCCAGACTGCCCCAAGAAGCTTGCACCCAAGAAGCCTGCAAATGCTATTCCTCCTCAATTTACTACCAAACATTTAAAGATGATTTCTGGAACAAAAGCAGCTGAACTTCCCCAGATACAATGTGTTCCAGGGTCACAAGCTCAGTATGCCTTGCAATGCCCTTTTCTCGGGCTGTATTTTCTCCGTTAAGTCTCCCTGCTTGCAGCTGAGCTGCCTGCACATCAGCTTCCTCAGGTGGGGCTGTTTTCTTCTCCTTCGATTAGCGTCAGAAGCTCTAGGCTTCCACTTCCTCAGCTACTTTAAACAAAAACCTGAAGAGGGATCCGGACTATCAATGTCTGCTCCACGTTCAGCTTTCCTCCCCTCACTATCTTCAGCTTCATACTTGGGTCTTTCTCCTGCCAGCTCTGTTTTCCAGGATGCAATTACAGTATAATGGAGAGGGAGAAACATAGCTCACTCTTACACCCTGTATTGCTGTACTTCATGCTGGGATGCCTTCAAATCTTATGACCGGTAGGAGTCTGTTAACTTAGGTATAGAGAAAAAAAAAAAAGCAAAATGCATTCATTCCAATTAGCAGAATGAGGAATTTTAATTCACATCCTCACCAAATTTGACAAGGAGCCACAGAGAACAACCTCTTGGCTAGTTTGAGACAGTCTGAACTCGCTGTCAATTATAAGGTGGGTAGTTGTTCCTCAAAACTAGACTCAGATAGGAAAAGCACATGCCTCGAACATTTTATGTGCAATTAACAGAGCTCTCTGGAGCTCAAATGTGTATGACAACCCTTTTTCACTAGTATCTGACTTAACCAGGGTCAAGCTCAGAAACGCGATTTCAACCCATGGCCTTCACAAGCTTCAAGAGAATGACATATCCAGGGTTAAGGCTGGAATCTTACCTGACTGTGACCATCTGCAACAGAATTAAGAATTATTAACTAACTGGACCAGTACAGGGCCTATCAAAACTTTCACTAGCTTCTGCATTGTGAGGACTTCCTCTCAGAAGATCAATAGAAAGATACACAGGAGCCCCTTTCCAGAGCATGAAGAGGGTATTCACTTGCTAGTGAAAGAACATACCAACTCGTGACCGAGCAAGTGACAAGTACCTCACAAGAAGAGATGACTTGCCACACCCTGAGACAGGCAGCATTAAAAAGAACTGCTCTAGGTGGATCTGTTTTGGCAGGGGGGTTGGACTAGATGATCTCCAGAGGTCCCTTCCAACCCCATATCATTCTGTGAACTGTGGGATCAGGCTAACTTGCAATCAAATCCTCCATCACAACTATGGCAATGAAGAGCATTGGTGGTGTTATGCTGAGACAGATAGATCATGCCCATCTCCAAAGGGTGCCTGATCAGGACTAGCATGGCCTAGCTCTCTCCTTTTACCTGCTCTAATTACCAGCAGGGAAGATTTCATGTTCCCTATTACAAAGTATGGCATATGCAGCTTCATAAACTTTACTCTAAATAAATCTTTGCCTTGCAGTCTGGATTTTTGGACACCTGTTGTGGTTTGGGCTGGGCTGGCCACTAATCACAGACTCTTACAATTGTAAATATCTCCACTACCTGCTTCTCAGAAGAACTAGCTAAGCATTTTCAAAAGAGACCATATCTACGTAACTGTCAAAGTCAGAGGAGTTTTGTGCTCACCACTTTCCAAAACACAAGCTTAAAAAACCCCCATATTATTTACCTAGGGATACGTACACTTTATGCTGTAAAACCATAGCCCCCCAATTCTTGGACCAGTTTTAAAAGAATGGTGAAAATCCTCAAAAGCATCTTTGTAGAGCTCAAAGAACACGATGTTCCTCTGCACACTCAAAAGAACAGCTATGCAAGTCAGATCGAAGGACTATCTAGTCCAGTATCCTACCTCTGAATGGTAAAGTCCATTAATATACATGCCTACAAGCGAACACAAAATATAGGAAGAAAGCTTGTCGTGATACTTCTCTCATATAATCTCCCAGAGTCTAGAGAATATCTTTGCTTTAATGGCCATGACATATTTTTATTCTGTTTGCCCAATCATTTTTTTTTAACTCATGTAAAAACTTTTAACATCCACAATTTAATTCACTATTTAATTGTTATTCTACTGTATTTACAGACCTCTGCTATCCCATTCAATCAACTCTTTAGCAAGTCTGAAGAGGTTGAGTCTATTTGGTCATTCTAACCGAGAAGCTCTTCAAGAAGCCCTCCTCTTGATCAGCCCGTTTTCTTCTCTGTATCTTTTCCAGTTCTATTAGAGGTTTTCTTCAGGGTGGGGAAGAAAAGAGAGAAGCACACCAGAACTGCACACGGTATTTAAGTTGCAGATAGTGCTGTGGATATCTAAGAGTGCATGCATATGTTGTCAGACTCTTTTCCTGATAACTTCTAACATTCCCCTCCTCACTCCATTTTTTTTTTTTTGTACTGCGAATGAACATTGAGCTGAAAGTTTTTACAGCTATTCATTAAGACCTAAGGATCTCCTTACCAAGTTAGACTAGCCTGCCCAGATGCTACCATCCCACACTGGAAGAAAGGAACAATTCTAACTCTCACTGCAACTCTCGATCCCATCTGCTATCCTACTACCCAGCTACTAACTGCTCTAAGGACTTCCCCTTATTCATTACAGCTCAGATTCTTTAAAAGCTCTTGGTGAAGGATCTTGTTCACCTCCCTTTGCAAATCCAACAATCTGTGTTGTCCACTTACTGACTTCTTTAGAAAGCTCCAAAACATCTGCAAGGCATGCCACTTTGCCCAGAAACATTCTTTGTTTCTGAGGGGGTATCTGATCAATGCTTATAAATACTTAAAGGGAGGATGTCAAGAGGATGGGGCTGGTCTTTTTTCAGTGGTGCCCAGGAATGGGACAAGAGGAAACGGGCACAAACTTGAATGTAAGAAGTTCCACCTAAACATGAGGAGGAACTTCTTTCCTTTGAGGGTGGCAGAGCCCTGGAAGAGGCTGCCCAGGGAGGTGGTGGAGTCTCCTTCTCTGGAGACATTCCAAACCCGCCTGGACACATTCCTGTGCAACCTGCTCTAGGTGGACCTGCTTTGGCAGGGGGGGGTTGGACTAGATGATCTCCAGATGTCCCTTCCAACCCCATGTGATTCTGTGATTCTTCCCCCATATTTACCTGTTCAGCTACCTATTTTTTGTCCTTCACTGCTTCTATGCTTTTGCCCAACGGACTAGCCTGCATTTCCCCAAACCTTCGTGCAGTAGCAAAGCAAAACCTCTCATTTACATCCAAGCACAAGCCCTTCTCACTTTCTCAGTACACCAATGCTCAGTTGTTAAAACTGTCAAAACAACAGAAGGAAACGGACCCACACATCTGCACTGGAAAACACCAAACTGCTCTATGAAAGGCATCAGTGTTGAGGCTGTGGCTTTCTACACGAGGCACATTGAATGTAAATGCTGCCAGGGAAAACTTAACTGTGATATCACACCTTCTTCCAACCCTGAGAGACAAAAGAAGGTATTTCCCACATTTTACAGCAAGGCTGCTGGGCTTATTAGCAAGGACTTGGCAAGATCTAGACAGACCACTTTGTATTAATATCGAGAAGTACAGGACTCTCGTCCTCTTTCAGCAGACAAATGCAAGATTCCGAACCCTTAACAGGCATTTTGGTAAAATAAACAGTTTTGCTAGATGTACCAAAGAGAAGTCAGTAACAATATCTCAGTGTTTTCTATTCTGTTTTGCTTCCTTATGATGAAAATAAATTATTAACAAAGGCATCTAGAAGTATTTGACATATATCAGCACATAAATAGAAGCCCTTTTGGATCCTGGAAGGGTCTGGGGAATCTTGTTGCACAATCAGGAGCTTTGAACTCCGTAGACACCAAGAACCCCATTCAACTCCCAGCTCTGCAACAGAGAACCTGACAGCCCTCACACCTTGCAAAACCCAGACAATGGTGTCCAAGTCACCCACTCCCACTGACCAAGAGCCCAGATCTCAAAAACAGTAGCCCAGACACCCCTGACACTGCAAACACTCCACACATTAGGGCTGCCCGTGAACACCAGACTGAAGTCTGAGGAGGCTCAGCCCGAGGCATCTCATACACGGGGGATCCCTCAGAGCCACAGACCTAAAGAACCAACTAAGATGACAGGAAAAGGCGTTAAAAACAGGTCGTCTTGATGGAAACCTGCTTACTTCATCAGAAGAGTCACTGAAAACTACAGCTTACCAGAAAATGTTGCTTTCAGCAAGCACATACTTTCTGACTTAAAAGAAATATATATTCCATTGGAAATTCTCCAGCCAGCACAACACTCAAGAGATATAAATACTGTCTTGCTTACACAGGAAAGGAGCTTTCTCCCCCTTCCCAAGGACTTCAATCAGTGTCATACAAGCGTAATAGACAAGCATAGATCATGAAGACACCGTTATTACAGCTCAAATACATCTTTTCAGATTAGCTTGTATCACTCAGTTTAAGTCAAGCAAAAAAATTATTCACAGCAGACGCACCTGGTTTGGAACATAAAGAATTATACCAGCATAAATCACCCATATCCAAATTTCCTTAAAATATTTACTGTGTGAAATAAAGCCCCCACTCATCCTTGCAGCATCCTTGCATCCTTAGCAAATCTGCAAACACCATTGTTTCGCAAGTCCCGTTCTATTGCTTCCACAAACCACACTTCACCAGAATACATACATTAACACACCTGGGGACTTGCTAGGAGATCACAGTGTGAACACACAGTGAAGCCCCTGCAACCACACCTTGTGCCGGCCCAATAAAGCCACCATAAGCACTCTAGAATATGCTTCAACTACATTTTCACTTTTACACACCCACCTATCCTCAAAGTGCTCATCTGTCCTTACAGGTGCCATAATTATTTTTTCAGAAGAACATGTGACAAATAACTAACTAGCTATGCAAGATCAAAGAATTAATGCAATAACTAAAAGATAAGCTAACAGCAGAATCTCGGGACTTGCACAAAAGGCAAAGGATTCCTTAGAGGAACTTAGGAAAAGTACTGTGCAACTCATCCAGAAGAAAAAGCCTCAGTATGGTGCAGTTCTCCCTTTTCCTTTTGGTTTTTTTTTCCATAGGATAAAGACATACCAAAATGAGCTCTAGCTTGCATGCCATCTGTCCTGCATAATTTTGGGTGGGAGGGAAAAAGCAGTACTAGCCCTTAAAAATGTAGTCTCCACATCACTAGAGGAAAAAGTGAAGGATACAAGAGCTGCTCATAAGCTATTAAAAAAGAAAAAAAGTAATGCTAGCACTCTGAGTTGGAAGACAGGAACAGTATCAGACAAATCCTAGTCTACAATAAGCTCCCGAACTCCCATATGCAGTGCTGCCCCCTCCACTGTAACTCCTCGTTCTTCCCCACAGCCACACAATCCATCAGTCCCCCTTGTTTCATTGCTAAGCTCCTTCACGTGCTTCTTGTTTATGTTTCTTTCTCCTCATACACTTTCCCCACGCTCGTTTTCCTTCTCTCCCCTTCCAAACACCATGTCCTCTTCATGTGGCCCTTTTCCAGGGACTCAAGCCTTATCTTCCAGGATATCCCACAAACCCCCCAAAATCCACTTACTTACAGGAGACTCTTAACGCTTTGCTTCCAGCCTTTCTCCTCTGTCACGCTGCCTCCATGCCTCCACGTACTCCCTCTACCCATCAAGAACCCAACTCTCCTGTCCTCTACCCCAAACAATTCCATAGACCTCCCCGTTCCCTGTGCACCCAATCCTTCCACACAGAGCTCCAAAACTTCTCTCATGCTCACGCCACACAGAGGTCAGTCCCTCATGCACTTACTCCCATCACACGCAGAGCATCTCTCCCATCTTGCACAGCGCTTTCTCCCTACTCATCCCAGCTTCTCCCCCCACCCCAATTCTGTCTCACCTTGCACAGCGTGCTCTCCTCCCTCCCCATCCACTCTCTCCCATTTCCACTTGGTGCAGCACCAGCTCCCCCACACACCATCCCTGTCCCTCCTTCGCACAACACCCTTCCATGCACTCTATCCCCCACGTCCCTTTGCACAGCACCCTGTCCCCAACACACCGACACTGTCCCCCCTTTGCACAGCACCCCATCCCCAACGCGCTGACCCTGTCCCCCCTTTGCACAGCACCTCTTTCCATATATATTGTCCTCACCCTCCCGTACCCACTGCCCGCACACCATCCCCTTAACCCCACCCTCAACCCCCTGCACTGTTCCTGACCCCACACTGCCCACAGCACCCTCATCCCCTTGCACTGTCCCGATCCTCCATATCCCTTACAGCACCCTCTCCCTCATGCACTGTCCCCTGTAGCCCCAACATCCTCTCTCCATGTATTGCATCTTGTCCCCACAACACCCTCTCCCACCACAATGTCCCCCAAGGACCCTCTCCCCCACGCACCGTCCCCCTGTCCCCCCAGCACCCCCTCCCACGGCACCGTCCCCCTTCTCCTCCCAGCACCCCCTCCCACCACACTGCCCCCCCCCAGCACCCCCTCCCACCACACTGCCCCCCTGTCCCCCCAGCACCCCCTCCCACCACACTGTCCCCCCCAGCACCCCCTCCCACCACACTGCCCCCCTGTCCCCCCAGCACCCCCTCCCACCACACTGCCCCCCCTGCCCCGCACCGCACCGCACCCCACCCCTCGGCCCGGCCCGGCGCACGTGCGCCCCGCCCCTCCGTCGCTCACCGTCCAGCGACACGAACTGCCCCACGGCGGAGGAGCCGCCGCCGCTGTTCTCCACGAACTGCACCTCGGAGACGATGATGTTGTCCTCCAGCACCGAGCCGCAGCCCGTGCACACCGCGTCCCCCCGCGCCGCGTCCACCTCGATCTCCGAGCAGCCGCAGGCGGCGCACACCCGGCCGCCCGGCATCTTGCTCAGCGCCCCGGGCCGGGCCCGGGCCGACCCCTCCCGCCTCAGCTCGGCCTCGGCGCAGGCCTCGCTCGCCGGGACCGGCAGGGGGAAGAGCGCGGCGGCGGCCGCCCCCGCCCGCTCTCGCGAGACTTCGCCTGCCGCTCCCCGCCCCTCCGGCGCCGCCCCTCCTTCCTTCACCGCCCGCCCCGACTCCTGCCGCTTTCCCGGTCTGCCCAGGCGGGGCCTGGGGGACCCTGCGCTTCGGGGCTTCCCTTCTCCATCCCCCCAATAAACGATTGACAACCACGCCTGGCCTCCAGCGCTCCCAGAGGCACTGTGAGGGTGGGGGCGTCCCGTTAACCAGGCCGGACCCGGCGCTGGAGCGGGGCCTAGAGGGTTGGAGCGACCGAAGGCCAAACGGGGAGCTCCGGCTTGCTGGGCCCTCGCTTCCGCCTCCGGGCGGGGACGGCCGTTAACTCCGCGGCCTGGGCAGGCGCTGGCGGCTGCGGGTGCAGCACCGAGCTCCTGAGGCCTTGCTCCTGAGGCCCCTGCTTTGCCAGGCAGATCCTGGGGGAACCAGGGATGTCCCTGGGGGTGCTTCCTGAGGCCTCGCTCCTGAAGGCTCCCTCCTGAAGCCTCTGCTTTGCCAGGCAGATCCTGGGGGAACCAGGGATGTCCCCGGAGGTGCTTCTTGAGGGGCATCCTGCAGTCCCGCTCTCAAAATGGGGTGTTACATTTGCATTCTGCCGTTTTTAAAGTGCTCTGCTGCCGGTGGTGAGCGTCTACCAGCACCGGGCAAAACGCTTTGGGTACTGACAGTTCTCCAAAATTGGGATCACAGGGTTTCAGATTAAGTGACGTGTCTTGTACTTCAGACAGAACATGAGGATTCCTAAAAATTCCCCAGGATTCATTCATTTCACCATAGACTAATTAACAACCAACCTTATGGAAGCTGTTAATGGATTAATGCCACGGTTTCCATACAAGACGACAAGGATGATAGCACTCCCTTGCTGCCAGTCTTTGTCCTTCCAATTTAGGCGGCTTGATTTGCGGGGAAAAGAGTATTGCTGAAAAATGAAATTTGTACTGTAGCTGATGAGTGCTCCTTTTTTTTTGTTGTTTTGTTTTGACACCCTATACAGCCTGTAATAATTAACAGTTCTGCAAAAATATGAAGGATGCAGTGAAAAATGAGAGCCTTGTGTTCCCTCACGTAGAGAGAATGCCAGTCCTGCGTTCCCTGAAAATAACATTGGGGCTACAACACTCATATTTGCATTTTGAAAGCGTAATGCTTGTTATGCTTTAAAAAACAATTAATTATTCGATCAAATTTAATCAATCATTCTGTAACATATAGAGAAAAGTTTTGTGAGGCATCAGTAAAACACTTTGAGCTCTCCGTGACAAAGGAGCCATAATGTTACCAGCTGGTACTTGGTCACTCCGTTGGTTATTAGTTCCTGAACAAGAGAACTCAATTTTCACCCCAAGAAGTTATTGCTTGCTTTAGCCTTTAACTCACAGGTAGGAAATGCCAAGGCCAGGCTGGATGGGGCTTTGAGCAACCTGGTCTGGTGGGAGGTGTCCCTGCCCATGGCAGGGGGGTTGGAACTCGGTGATCTTTAAGGTCCCTTCCAACCCAAACCATTCTGTGATGCTGTGAAATGAGCATGGTGTGTCACAGACGGGAAGGAAACTGAGCAGAATAGATACGGTAGCTAGATGTTTGTGTGGACGAAATCCCTCAGCTTTTGAAATGCAGAAGCAGAAACTTTCACCACCTTACAAGCTCACTGCTATCAGTATGTGGCTTCCACCCAAGCGACACAGATGCAGCCAAGTATCATGTACAGATCTCTACGAACTCACTGGATAGATGGTACAAAATGTCTTGCTGTAGCACATTTAGAGGCACATTGGGGCACAGACGAAAGCTTTATTGTTCCATCCAAAAAGCTCAGCATCTCATAGGCATGAGATATGCATGCATAAGCATGGCATTTGCCTAAAAATTTGGCTGTTCTGGGCTTTTGCAAAAGGAAAATAGCAGTGTAATGGAGATGATGAGGGGCCTGGAGCATTTCTCTTAGGAGGAGAGGCTGAGGGACTTGGGTCTTTTTAGTCAAGAGAAGACTGAGGGGGGATCTGATCAACGCCTATAAATACTTAAAGGGAGGGTGCCAAGAGGACAGGGCCGGTCTTTTTTCAGTGGTGCCCAGGGACAGGACAAGAGGAAATGGGCACAAACTTGAATGTAGGAAGTTCCACCTAAACATGAGGAAGAACTTCTTTCCTTTGAGGGTGGCAGAGCCCTGGAAGAGGCTTCCCAGGGAGGTGGTGGAGTCTCCTTCTCTGGAGACATTCAAACCCCCCTGGACACGTTCCTGTGCAACCTGCTCTGGGTGGACCTGCTTTGGCAGGGGGGGTTGGACTAGATGATCTCCAGAGGTCCCTTCCAACCCCGTATCATTCCGTGGTTCTGTGTGATTCTGTGAGATTATGCCACTATTTAAGCAGCTCGGCTTCGTTCTTAATGTACTTTTTATTCTGTTCTCAGAGATGTATTTGTGAAAATAACTTTTGGTTCCTTCAGATTCCTTCTGCTTCTGGAGTTTATTTCCTTCCCGAAGTTCCTCCTACTGCTTGTGAGGAGGCAGTGAGTGCCACAGCAGCCAAGCGTAATCTCACAACATTATGCACTGTGTAGATAATGTCAGGGGAAAATTATATCCCTGACAGACAAATATTTTTAGCAATAAAGGGAAAAGAAAAACCCATCTCCTCTCTCAGCAAAATCCCTTGAATATCAAAATGTTTGAATCAAGACAAACCAGATCAGCTCCTGTGTCGTATGCTGTGCCTCTGACAAGAGGTCAGCGTGAACACAAAAAATCCTGCAGCAAGCAGTTACAGGATACCTCTCCATTAAAAAGTTTCTTCTTAACTCACTTAGGCAGAGACTACTGTAGTCCTGATCCATGAGGACTTAAGTTCTACACCTCTTCCAAAATTATTGGTGTTTTGATTGTTTTAAGTGTTAACGAGCCTCTGCTGGGAGTCCCAAACAAGTTTGGAGTTTTTTTCACTTTGAATGCGAGCAGCAGAGGGCCCTAGTGAGAGTATAATAAACAGCTGCTGTGCAAAAAAAGCTCATGTAGTGTCATACTGAATAAGGAAGTGTGGTTAAATTTTTATCTTCTTGTATATCTTCTTAGTGCTGATGAAAGAAAATGGATTCCCAGTCCTGAAGACTGAAGTCCTTTGCCTCCCACTCAAGAAAGATTTCTTATACAGTGCCCCTTAAATATTTCAAACATTTCTGTAGAATCGTTTTTTTACAGGCCCAGATGCAAGTCATTTTTCACCTCTGTAGGATCTTTCTCCTTTCCGCTTGCAAGAGGGTTAGCTAATATCTTTTTGGCCGACAACATTCAGCCTGCTGAATGAATAATCCATAACTCAGGTCACTCAGGCCGGCAAAATAATAACCTTTCAGTAAATTGTCTGAAGCCCGAATCACAGTAAGAACTGATCAATTAAAAAAATTGTATTGACAAAACCCCATTCCCTGCAATATTTTGCCCTCTTAGTTAAGAGGAGGAAGGGACCTGTTTTCCATTCACCTACCCTCATATTTCATGCCTCCTATTTTCACTCCTAAGGGTGACACAAAGTGATGATCAGGATGTCTGTTAGACCAGACCCACCGATTTCCTTCCTGCTGCCTCACAAGGAACCCTGAGTATAACCCACCCGTGGGTGCGCATTTGACGTTCAATTGCTGAGGTTTCTAAGAGAGGAACTGTTCCCATTTGCTTGAAAACTGGATTTTTATTTTTTTTTTTGGCCACTGCTCATGCAATAACAGTAGGAAGAATGCAAATGGGGTGTCCAAATCCAGACTTGAGTGCGAGGGAATTCCACTCTGCTCCCGCAAATGCTGAACAGTGCAGCAGGGAATACACTCGGGTGAGCTGATGACACGCTGTTGTACTTCCACAAGAGATGGATCCCCTTCTATAAATATAATGATTTGAAGCAGATGCTTAAGTGACATATAACAGAAAACCCAGAGACTCTCCGGCTTTTTTTGGTCGTAGCTCAACCTTCTGGGTACTGAGCCTCCCAACGCACCAGCCTGGGTGCGAAATATTTTCGGTTGGAAGTACAAAGTTTCATCCCTCGGTTTGATCAGCGGCAGTGAGCGTGGTCAGCTCGCTGGCATTTCGGCTGGGATCGCTCCTCTTAACACCAAGCCTAAGGGCGTTTCTGAAGTCTCCTGGAGAAGTTCGAATACGTGCATGACATGGGACAAAGCACAAGCAGAGGAAGCCGCCTTTAGTTTGAGACTGTCCAAGATAAGGCATAAACTATGCATTCAACCTGCAAATTTGCACGTGGGTTCTTTGGAGATGAAGTCATAGGGATGCTAGACAGAGAGGGGGAACAAAGGATTTCGAAATAGATTAACCTTATAAGGTGATAGCAAGTGGATGCGACTTTTTTTGTCTGTGCCAGCCCGAATGCATTTGGCTACACTAGCGATGAACACGAGGGGGCACCCAAGGAAAATGAAATCGTCTAGGAGCTGCGATGCTCCCGCAGGTTACACTTAGATTGATTTTCCATCTGTTTCCTTTTTTTTTTTTTTTAACCTCCGTCTGCGTATATCTCATTATTTCCTGACATTGTTTTCCTGACGTTCATCAATAAATGGCAATTCAAAAAGCTTTGGGAAAAGCATTCTGAGAAGAAAAGGTTTTGGCCTCTGTTAAACCATGTACTAAACTAACTTAGCAACCACCTGAACTTGTCCCTGCAATCACATCCCTGCTGTTCAGACACAGCACTTTGCAGCTGAGCCTTGAGCAGAGACCCCATGGCTTTCCCAGTTACAGAATCACAGAATGCTATGGGGTTGGAAGGGACCTCTGGAGATCATCTAGTCCAACCCCCCTGCCAAAGCAGGTCCACCCAGAGCAGGTTGCACAAGAACGTGTCCAGGTGGGGTTTGAATGTCTCCAGAGAAGGAGACTCCACCACCTCCCTGGGCAGCCTCTTCCAGGGCTCTGGCACCCTCACAGGAAAGAAGTTCCTCCTCATGTTTAGGTGGAACTTCCCATGTTCAGATTTCTGCTCGTTCCCTCTTGTCCTGCCACCGGGCACCACTGAATAAAGACCAGCCCCGTCCTCTTGACATCCTCCCTTTAAGTATTTATAAGCAGTGATCAGATCCCCCCTCAGCCTTCTCTTCTCCAGACTAAAAAGACCCAAGTCCCTCAGCCTCTCCTCCTAAGAGAGATGCTCCAGGCCCCTCATCATCTTTGTAGCCCTCTGCTGTACCCTCTCCAGCAGTTGGCTGTCCTTCTTGAACTGGGGAGCCCAGAACTGGATCCTTCCCAGGATCTGTGCCTGGTACAATTCTTAGTACGTGAGGACAGCAGAAAGCACAAATACCGTGGCTTAGAAAATCCACCAAGAAATTGGCAGAGGGAAAGTCCCTGGGTGTCGAGTACAAACATACAGAAGCCACCACCCGTTGAGGAAGTCTCTCATCAGCAAATCGCTGGAAGCTGGGAGCAATACTGCTGCCCGACTGTTCTGTTCTGAACAACTCCCCCCGCCTGCACGCTATTTGAAGATACACACCTGATCGGTGGGTGCTTTTAGGAAGGATGTAAGCAAGATAAAAATAGATACCCCCTCCTAGTTTCTAGCAATCTGCAACTTAAGGATTTCCTCAGTTGAAGGCTCATACACACTAGTAGGCTTTTAATCTGTTTAATCAGGTTTTGATCTGTGTATGCTTTCAAGACCCACAACATCTGGTGGTTTGGGGTGCATCACTATTTAGTTAGGTAGCAAGTGAAGAAGTTTAAAGATGGCCTGGACATTTTTGTTGGTAATCCTGAGTTCCTGTGCTATCATGAGTGGTGAATAGTTGCTCCCTATCGCATCTCTTTCACGTCAGGATTTTTTTATGGCTGTTTTACAGCTTCTCTCCATCAGGATCACTCCACAAGAGCAACTCTTCCTCCAGATAAGTAGTGCAATGCTACTCAGCCATAGTCTGAACACAAAATAATCTGTACAGGGAAGTCATTTAAGAGGAAATACTTTTTAATGAAGCATTGGTTATACTCTGCGCTGAGTAACTAAAAGCCTCCATCACTTGGGGACGTAAGCACAGGCGAATATTCCTGTGGAAACACAACTCTGCTTGTCTGCAGCTCTTGTATTCTGAGACTTGTTGGTTCAAACATTAATGAATTAATCACTCACCATCAGAGAACCATTCCAGTCAGCTAATTGCCTACCTAAGCGACAGTCTGTGTACCTAGAAATTGAACTGAAATGAGGAAATGCCTGCATTTAAGTGCCGTTTTTGTGTGCACACTCGATGAGTTGGATACTTTGGTGCAAACACATTTTCTGTATAGACTGAAAATGAGGCTTTCTCTAAAAATGAAAGGCAAAAAAAAACCCCACAGGGACGTTACACTGGATGAATCTGCACACTCAAACGCAGAAGCAAGCTGCACGTCTTTCTGGTAGTTTCCATTTTCCCCCTGATTTAGAACTACAAGCCAGAAGTTCAGACCAGCAAGTGGGAAGCTGTAGAAGTACACCAAAAAATAAATCAAAAGTGAACATCCTTGAGTTTTGAAGAATAAGTTTGGAAAAGTAGTTGCACAATAGCGGATTATCTGCTTAGCATCACGGTAAATTCAATGCAGTTAAAAAATAATGCTATAAACGATGTCTGTAAAGTACCTGACATAGTGTTGGTCATTTGCAAATTATACCTAACAAGTCGTAAATAGGATTAGGAGAAAAGGTAGCCTCTTAAACAGGAGTTCGCTAGCTACATTAGAGCAGGACATTAAAAATCCTGCTGTCGCCAAGCGGTATTAATAGTCCAAACCCTCTTTATTGGCATTTCATGGGCAGAAGTCTGCCATAATCAGAATGACTGTGCTAGCATCAAAGAAGAAGATGCCCGTCAAGTTTTATTTAAGGCCATGAAATATCTGTGTGTCAACCTAGAGTCAAAAGTGTATATTTATGTATGAGAATGTCACGACTCCTTTGGCCAGGGACTCCCTTCGGACTGAAACCTGCAGAGATAAGAGGGAAGATTGCTGCAGCCACACCACAAGCCTCTGCCTTTGCCAGCACAGAAGAAAGGCTGGAAGCAGGGTAAGGAACACGGTGTCCTCCTTCACGCGGCCCGTTAGCACCAGGAAAAGGTAGAGTGGAGCAAGCAGCTTGGATAAGTACTGGTTGGCCTGTAGGTGAGGCCGGTTCTCTCTTGTTTAGGTCGTAAAAGTCATCAAAGAATTATCCCTTCAATGAGCTGTGTGTCATTGCCTGCTTTTCTGCAGAAAGAGTTCCAGTACCTCAAATACGCCAACGTTAACCCAGTGCTAAAGAAACCCATCAGCCAATACTACAAATCGTTGTCCACTACCTAAAGCTACGAGCAGGCTAAATAAAAACAGCACTAGATTTTAGAGAAGCCACAGTATAATCCTTCCCTGTCGCTGGAGAATTTTCAAGAATTTGGCAGGTTTCCTAGTTTGAATTAGTTGAATAAATCAGATGACTAACATTTTTCGGAGGGCAGTCATAAAAAGTGTTTGGAGTAAATCAAACTATTTCATACCGATAATTTGAGTCAGTCTAAATTAAAAAAAAAAGAAAAAGAAAAAGAAAATCACTTAAATAATTTAAATATTTTATTTAAATGTTAAATTATCAAAAGGGTAAAATCTTCCGCAGGTTTCAAAATGAAACATTTATTAGGTCTCAGCGCATCAATATTTTTTTTTATTTGTTAAAAAATAGTTTAAGAGAAAAATTCTAGTGCTGTGCAAGCCACATCTTTCCTTTTCCACTCTCACCCAAAGGTAGGAAATCTCTTTTAAACTTCCAGAATCAAAGCAGGATCCCTCCCCAAAGCAGTAAATCCTGCCATTTCTTCACAGAAAAAAAAAAGGCCACAGCAGTAATGCAAAAGGGGAATGCTGCAGCCATCGTCCTGACCATCTCTGCTTTATCCAGAAAGGAATGGGATCATCTCTGTCTTCCACATTGTACAGTGCACCCTCCTACATGGGAACTGGGACTTGCAGCACCAATGATCTGAGTAAGGGACAGGTCTGGAAATTAGCATTACCCTGGGAGGAAGAGTTGGTTCACATCTCTCAGTTCTGTTTCAAGGTGCTGTGGTTCAGACTACCACCTGTTGCCATTTTTTAGTTCTTCTTCCCCATCTCATGGGATAAACATGTTAGGTCTTTTTTTTTCAGTAAATTAAAATTGGGATTCTGATATAACAGTATGCCAGTAAGATCTGGAGCCTTTGGCTTGCCCTTCCATTGTCTGTGCTTCAATCAGTCAGCTCACACCAAGATTAGAAAAAAACCTGACCCAGGAGTTTACAGTCTGAAGCCCAAATTGAACAGAGCAGTCAGCAGATCATGTACTCCGTGGAACAATGAGGTCTTCGGTCCCTTTTTGAACTGGTTTTCATTACACAAATTATGTTTGTATCAGATTGCTGAGAATTACATGAAAGCATCGTTTTTGAAATGAGTGCAGTAGACAACGGTGCTGTCAATAATTCATGTTGTTAGTAAAGTGAATATATTAACAGCAGCATGAGAAGCACGTCAGAGAACTCTAAGCACGTTCAATTCCGCACCCTTACACATGCAGCATGTCAAAAAACGTTAAGCTTTACTACTATATGATCTCCTTTGGAAGGGAAAGCTAGAAGAGGATGTGCCTATACATTTTTTGCCTATGATATTTTGCATATATAGAGCCCCCACTGAAAGGGGCTTTATATATGAAGTGATTAGAAAGGATGCCCAAAAAAGAATAAAATTATAGTGTTGACATTTCTAACAAAGATCCTGTCTTCCCTTCGTAGTCTATCCCATGCTAAACTGTAACAGTAGAACTTTCCTCCTAATAAAGCTTCAGAGCTACTACCGTGACTTCTCACCCGTGTTACAGAAATACTATCCAAATGACCAAAGATTTTGTAATGAAACAAGCTGCAACAAATATCCAGCTGAAACAGCAATTTAATGGGCTCAGAGCAATAACAAACTATTTTTGTGGCATATAAAATTATGAAGAGCCTTTCCCAATATATACTGTGACTAATAATCAGCAGCTCATACAACAATGACATTTAAGCCACTCCCTCTGTGGTCATCTTTCATTTGCAGCCATCATGTCTGCTAAAAACAGGATGAGAAATTGCAGTTAAAAAGTGAGATTTTATCAGCTTTCCCAGACAGAACAAGGTGGGGAAAAATGAGAAAGAGAAAATTTCCTTTCATAGTTTAAGGAATAAATGGGCAACTAATAAACATTCAAGTTTAATTAATGCACATATCCTGCTAACAAATTTTCTTTTGAATAATAGAACTGAAAGGTTGTTGTGGTGTTTTGTTTTTGTTTGGGTTTAGGTTTTGGTTTCTTTTTTTTTTTCCAAAGAGTAAATCCCACAATTAAATTATAGGAATAATTAAATAAAAAAATAAAAAAAAATAAAAAAGATCAATCGCCACACAGAGAGTTTGAGCTGGGAAACCACAAACCAAATGTTCTTTTTCCAGTCCAGAAATAAAATCCTAACCTGCCGATTTAGGTTCCCTCCACACCATCTCTCACTGGGTAATGCAACCATCACTGGCCTGGGTTGACAAGTCGCTTGAAAAGCCTATGAACTTTGAACAGCGTTGCTGAAATCCTGTGTTCCTGCTACAACATGCCTGACAGTGGGGACAGAGCTGAAATAACTGGCTTCAGATATATATCCTCCGCATCAACAGCGCTCTTGCTTTCCGTTGCTGACATGCAGCATCCACAAAGTGAGTAAAAGGACGTGGCTGGGATACCATGGTCCAGCTTACCCCAAGGACCCTTTCATGTCTCCTCAGCCCAATCCAATCCATCAAATCCCATGATTTGAGGGTGAGGCCTTCTCAGCCAAGCTCCTCTGCAGACAAGCTCATAGCTCACATACCCATAGCACCACTCCATGGCCTCTTTCCTGCTGTATAACTGCCCTCCCGCACCGTGATTCATGGGATGGCCACCTCTGCCCTGTGGGGCCTCAGAGAGAAAGCAAGACTAGGGAGGTGCCATCTATATCTGTGCAATTCCACTGGGTATCTCATCTATTGCTTTCAGCCCATCGTTTGCCACAGGACCATAAGCCATCAGAGGTGCCCACTGTCCACAACTCTGCCGCTTTGGCCCTTCACTGTCACATAGTGCCACCTACCCAACATCTCCTCCAGGGTGAGAGAGGCTTTGCAAAGCCTCTGTACTAGAGAAGGTGCCTGAGAGACCCAAATGATAAAATCTAGCCAGCTCTGAAGGTCTGGAAGAGCAGCACAGCACTTCTGAGGATGTTAACAGACATAGCACCCTCCAGCTGCAGAGTCTTCTGGGGCAAACTTCATCAGAACGGGAATCTTAATGTAAACAAATGACTACTTCTGGGTTCTTCCAGCCCAGCAGGCCAGAACAGGTAAATATCTACTATCTCAGCATTCCAGCGACTATTAGAAATACCCCCAGAGGTTTCAGTCATGCTTAATAATTAAAAGTAGGGAAAGGAGTTTCAGGTATTGTGTTAATCAACAGGTGCTATAGGAATATGACCTTCCTCAGAGGCAAAGTCTGGCATGACAGCCAACTTTTTCCATGACACATACTAGAAAGCACAGAAACACAATCAGCAAGATGATTTCCTTGCTTCAAGATGCAATATTTTAACAAATGAGTCACCAATACATGCTTCAGATATTCCTATGCTAAAACTAGAGTATAAGTCATACGTATAAAATCCACTGTTGCCCCATAAGCTGCCCGTGATTGTTTTTTCCAAATACTGACCTGGAGAATGTCTGGTATGTACGGACTGATGTAAGAAGTCTGGATTTTATATTCATGATCCCAATTAACCAGCAGATAAATCTCGTTAGTGGCTCTGACTTGTCTCAGAGCTGATTTCAAGAATTAAGGAAAATTCAGGGACAGAAAAAACTCTGTTGGTCCATTAGCTGAAGAAGCCAAATCTCATGGGAAGTATATGCTTCCATCACTTTAGTAAAGGGAAAGCATGGTTTTGTCAGACTGCATCTGAGTACACAGGACAGTAATTGTTAATTATGGAAGGAAAAACATTCATTAGTAGATGCAAGGAGAAGTGTAGAAGAGAGCTGTAATGGGTGCTCTAAGATAAGGGTCTTGGATTCAGAAAAACTGGATACAATTGCGGGCTTTGACACAGACTTTCTTTCTGACCTTGGGCTACCCACCAGATATTGCTGGCCCCAAGCTATCTAGCTATAAAATGGAGAGATGGTGTCGTGGTTTCGGCCGAATTTTACCAAAACCATTCCAACAGATGGCTCTTCCCCCTCCTCCTCCCTCCCCCCAAAAGAGAGAGAGAGGAGAGAAAGAGATAAGGAGATTCAGAAGTTTAGAATGAACTAAACTACTTTAATGAAGAATTAATATTAAAATAAAAATAAAGAAGAAAATAATGAAATAGATATAATATATACAAAACCATGTCAAGCTCCCAGGATGACAGTCACGTCACCGGCAGGCACTGGGGAAGTCCCAGGCTGGACTCAGCAATGAATGGGAACTGGATTCCAGCTCTGGAGTCAGGAACACATGGATCGGGATCAAAGGCAGATGAACAGAGAGAGTCCTCTCTGGACGTCGGCCATCGCAGGACGGGGCTGACCCTTTGATCCCTCAGCTTTTATACTGAGCATGGGGAGATGGGATGGAATACCCCAGTTGGTCAGGTTTGGGTCACCTCTCCTGTCCCCTCCTCCCCACCGATGTGACCCCTCTACACTTTTTCCATTTCCGACCCACTAAGGGGGCAAATAACGAAATTGGCTGACCTTGGTTGTTACAGCAATAAGTATAAGCAAGGGCACCTCTGCACACCATCCCTTGGCATGGAGCACAAACATCGGTCTTATCATTCTGAGAACGAGCAGTTTTCTCCACAATATGCCGTTATTTCAGAGAGTTAGAGGAGGCCTAGCTAGGATATAAAGTTACAGAACAGAAAATTGGTTCGGTTTTACTTCAAACCGGGACAGATGGATACTTAAAGCCCCTTATTCTTTGTTTGTCAGTCTCTCCTAGATAGTTACATAGAGACATAGGCCAAGAGAGAGATTTCTTGGCCCATGAAGGAAGGGAAGGATGGGGTGGAAGGATCCACTCAAAGATGAACGTGACCTGACCCAAGAAACAAGCAAAGCACAGGTATGGCAAGCTTGGGGGCTGAAGGAGAGACTTCACTGCCACAGATGGCATGGTGGTGAGCTGGTGGGAGAAGGATCCCTGCTGAGGTGTCAGGAGCGTTAGTGGTGTGGGGAGGAAGGACCTGCCTGGGAGGAAGGCCCAGGTTTTAGCAGACAAAGCCGTGTCTGACAGTGTGGCACTGCGGCTGGCACGCTGAGAATCACGGAATCACGGAATTGTCAGAGTTGGAAGGGACCTCTTGAGATCATCTAGTCCAACTCCCCTGCTAAAGCAGGCACAGAGGGCAGGGAGAGAAAGGGGCAGTTTTTAAGAGACCTTACATCAAGGAGATACTGATGAACGGAGAAGCCCGCAGATCTTTCAGCAAACAGACTGAAAATGACAGTAGGGGGCACCTAAATATACAGCCAGGTCCTCAAGAGATTTGGCAGGCTAGTCTTTTCCATCGTGATTGTGAAAGAATCGTGCTTATAAAGATGAGAGCTAAAGCCTCCTACGGGCACTGTGGCATCAGCCGAGCAGCCTCTGCCACTCCATCTCCCTTCATGCCAGGAGCCGGAACCAGAGCTTCTGCTGAAAGCACTATCTTGTGGATAGAAGCCGTGTTTCTGCTCGGAGGGTCTGGCAGAAAACAAAGCAGCTAAGGTTGTCAAAGCCAAAGTCGTCTCCTTTTACTTCGAATCAGACCTCCACCCGTTTGCAGCAGCCGGCTCAGAAACTAAAATAGCTCATTAGTCAAGGGCATATTCCAAGGCTTGAATCATCTTTAGCAAAGGAAAGGGGCTCAGTGTCAGAGAGTTTGACAGGGGACACGGGAAAGGCTAACTGACCTTTACGGAGAATGTCAGCACAAGGAACCGAGGCTTAATCCTCAAAAAGCCCTGAGGTATCACTCTTGTCAGTGCCAGGAAATTTGTGTCCCTCTGAACGGGCAGGCACACTTACCAACAGAGCATGCAGGTCCAGATGCTATGTGCGCTTCGGTTATTGCATAACATTATGAAATATGATTTTTTAAAACCCTCAAAATGCCCTGCTTAAACAAATTAAGCTTCTTTTTTTCAGAGGTCAGCCAAAAGGTCAGCTCATTTCTTCGGTGTAAATATTAACTAATGGGTACGTTGAATCTGCTCTCTCCCTGTATCACCCCTTTGCTGAAGAGAGGGAAATGGCATGTCACTGGGCACAATTAATTTCCCTTTTGCCAAATGAGAATACTGTCGCTGGAGCATGAATTGAGCAAGTTGAGGAACTATAAGCAGTACAGTGCTAACAGCTTAGCCTTGTAAGGATGAGAAGCTCTTGACATTCATAGATCTCCGAGTTTCCTATAAACCTACCGGATCCCTTGTAAAACATTATTTGTCGTGGCAAAACCACTAGGCCTTTACGGGGATGCCTTTGGGACTTGCCTTTTTGAGCTCCGTCTCCCTCTTTCTGTCCCTTTTCCAGGTGAGAGCAAGCCAAGAATTCCCGAGTTCTCTGCGACATGCTGCCACCGTCACTGGACAGTCTGCCACCAACGGGGGCTGGCTCCTGCGTTTCGCTCGCCCCAACAGATGCCATTGCGTTGAGAATTACTGACGTTGTTACCGAGAGTGCTATAGTTGCGTGTGTATAAATAAACACAGCGCTAGTAAAAGACACTCAAGGATAAATAGCAAAGGTACCGCATTTTGTGGGACCAAAATAACTCCGTGCTGTGCACTGAAAGTACCTTCCACTGGCTGCCGAGTACCTGCTGCCACCAGCCAGGGTCCTCGTCTTCCCCTGAAAGGCAAAAATGCATGTTTGACTTCAAAAGCCATGGGGCTCCTCTCTGTCCCTCCACGACAGTGGATCCGGGAAGCTGGGACCTACTTTGTAGGTACACTGTGAGTAGCAGTGTTCAGTCTCCAAAACTTGCAGACCCTCTCACAGCTATCACGGAATCACGGAATTGTCAGAGCTGGAAGGGACCTCTAGAGATCATCTAGTCCAACTCCCCTGCTACAGCAGGATTGCCCAGAGCACATCACTCAGAACTGCATCCAGGCAGGTCTTGAAAATCTCCAGAGAAGGGGACTCCACGACCTCCCTGGGCAGCCTGTTCCAGGGCTCTGCCACCCTCACCGGAAAGAAGTTCTTACTCGTATTTGAATGGAACTTCCCATGTTCCAGCTTGTGCCCGTTGCCCCTCGTCCTGTCACTGGGAACCACTGACAAGAGTCCGGCTCCATCCTCCTTCAACCCACCCTTTAGATACTCAAGCATTGATAAGGTCTCCCCTCAGCCTTCTCTTCTCCAGGCTAAAGAGCCCCAGCTCTCTCAGCCTTTCCTCGTAAGGAAGGTGCTCCAATCCCTTAATCATCTCTGTTGCCCTACGCTGGACTCTCTCCAGTAGTTCCCTGTCTCTCTTGAACTGGGGAGCCCAGAACTGGATGCAGTATTCCAGTTGTGGCCTCACCAGTGCAGAGTAGAGGGGGAGAATGACCTCCCTCGACCTACTGGCCACACTCTTCCCTATGCAGCCCAGGATCCCATTGGCCCTCTTGGCCACAAGGGCACATTGCTGGCTCATGGAAAGCTTGCTATGCACCAGGACCCCCAGATCCTTCTCCTCAGTAGTGCTTTCCAGAAGATCCACCCCTAAATTGGTGCCTGGGGTTCTTCCTATGAAGATCCCCGGCAAAATATGAGTACCCGTATGGACTCTTCTCTCTCTCTAGCCCTCCCTTGCAGCCGTGGGGTCTCTTTAAGCAGCTCACGGGTCCCCTTTTGGGAGTTCCAGCCGTGCCAAGTGCTCTGCTCTGTGCTCCCAGAGGAGATTTACAGATGGTGCAAATGAACTAAAACATACAAAGGCATGATCATCTCATTGAGAAGCAGAAGCCCGGCGAAAAGCTTTGGGCTAAGCCAAGTGGCGTATTTTCCATGAAGGTATCTCACCAACTCGGGTGAGAATGTCCATAGTGCTTGGGAAAGTGAGGGGAGAGAAGGATGGGACCGGTCCAAAATGCCCATGTTTTGTTGCAGTGGGTAGATTCATTGAGAGCCAAGGGTGAGCTGCAAACCAGACCAATTAAATAGCAATTTCATCCTGAACTAATGGGGACCAAAAGAGACTCCGTCGACATTAATTCATCAGGGACAGGCTCAGCTGGGATGATACCGCAGATGAGAATGTGAAACCACAGAAAAGTATTCTGTGTATTCTGTCAAAATACCAAATACATGGACAAATTTATAATCTTCAATGTAACTGACACACATCTAGATCTCACTGGAAAGGTAAAGCAATGTTTTGGCATTAATAACAGTGTTTGTAAATGTCCTCTCCACATTTGAGTTCTCTTCTTTTACACTACGAAATTACTATTCCACTCCCTCCTTTGTTATTTTCTTTGCTTATTCTGTTTTAAGTTAGAACATTATGGAGAAATCCAAATCTCAGAGCCAATTTTTCTGTTTGTCCTCACCCGATAACTCCTTTGCTCTCCCAGGTACAGTGATGTTTATTTGAAAGGAATCTTTCCATGATCTTTGCTGAAAAAAAAAATAATCCAGAGACAATTCTTATCCTGCAGTGCTTATTGTATTACATGTAAAACCATTTAAGCAGTAAGTTACTCTTGATACTACAGCTTGATTCCTGGATTTTTACCTGATTTCCCTGCTTTGCTACCAGCCTTCTGCTTGGTACTGTACATCAGTTTTCCCTTCTTTGAAGAGAAGGTCCCCTCTCGAGTGGTATTCTAGTCACAGCAGTCAGGTGCTTCTGACTGTGGAGAGAAGATCTAGACTAAAAAAGAATGCAGTTCTACTTATGCCAAGTGGACAGTAACACAGCAGTCAAGGCCTGTTTGGAAATGAACACTTAGACTTGGAGAGAAACTTACTGGTTTGAATGCAGGTATGCTCTCAGCAAGGATCCTCACCTTTCTGTAGTCTCACAACTTCTGCTGGAAGACTACATATAGGACTGACATCTGGACTTTCATCAGCCAATAATTCAGAGTCAACATCAAGAAGAAGGACTGTTCAAAGAGGTGGTATAAAATGTATACTCCATTGCTAATAGGCACATGCAACTTTGTCCCATTTAAAGTTATGTCCTTACTGCCAAGTTAAGCTCAGTTCTTTCAGGGTTTTGCTCCCCAAGATTTCATCATCCACAGAGAGGCTTCAGAAACTCGCTGAGTTTTGCTTCAGGACATTCATAGCTCCATTTAATTAGTCAGCAGCGGACAGAGTGTCTCACTTGTAGAGATACAGAGTCTGCTACTACAGGCCTGGAAAATCTCCTGATTCTTCCAACCAGAAGTCTCCAGAGGATTAAATAGCCTCCAAGGCAGCCCTTCCGAAATAGTGTTGAAATAAAGAATGTTAACATGTCCAAAACACTGATTAAACCTAAATTAAACCTGAAGTACTTCTGGTTGCCTTTCCGTGGGTGTGAACCTGCTGAACCAGCAGCCGTGCAGCGTCTGAAGCAGAAGCCATCCAGCGACAATGTAAAAGCATAACAAGAAAACCAAGGTTTTCTTGGGGTATGTTTGCACTGTACACTGGAGGTGTGCACGGTGCAAGCTCCCAGGATAGGTACCAAGAGCAGTGAAGATACAGTCGCAGAGGTGCCAGCCCACCCTAGCAACCTGAATACGTGCCCAAGGATCTCAGAGAATTCGTCTGCTGGTGTCTAACCCCCAACAAGACCTTCACTGCACTCTGCTGCTGTTGTAACCTCTGCCAGCTTGGTAAAACAAGAACAGATCTGCCATCAGCTGCCACAGTTGCTCACATTCACGTTAACACAGTCTCAGAGAGAGCTCAGCCTACCCCAGGATTCTTGGAGAAAGATCTACTGGGGACTCATGAAGCCTTTGGAGAGTGTGACACCAACACCTTGAGCACTAGAAGGTTCAGGACAGGAAGTCCTGGAGTACCTACAGCACACCGAAAGGGTGACAGATCAGAGTGGAGCAGCAGCGCGTGCTGTTTAAACCCTGCTAATCCTCACCACTGCAGGTTAGAGACCTTCCTGGCAGCTGCAGTCCCTGTACCACCACGTATACCACCACCTCTCCTCTAGATGTCATGTATCATGGCCCAGTCAGGGGATGTGTGGCGTTTAGGCTGTGCTACATTCAATGTTGCACAATTTAAGGTACATTTCAAGAGGATCTTTAGCTTATATTCAGATGCCAACTATCGTAGAAAAAATTAGGTTGGAAAGGACTTCTGCAGGACTTTCATGCAATCTTCTGCCTAATGAACCAGGTTTCTCAAGGCCTCATCTAGTTGGGTTTTGAGTGCCTCCAAGAATAGAAATTACACACACTTTCTGGGCAACTTGCTGTAGTGCATAGAATCGTAGAATGGTTAGAGTCAGAAGGGACCTTAAAGATCATTAAGTTCCGACCACCCTGCCATGGGCAGGGACACCTCCCACCAGACCAGGCTGCTCAAAGCCCCATCCAGCCTGGCCTTGAACACAGAATCACAGAATCACAGAATCACAGAGGTTGGAAGGGACCTTTTAAGATCATCTAGTCCAACCAATGAAAAAAAAAAAAAAAAAAAAAAACCAAAACAACAACAAAAAAAAAAACACAAAAAAAACAAAAACAAAACCACCACACACGCAACCCACACACACACCACCACACCACCCAACACTAATCCATATTCCCAAGCACTATGTCAACTCCTCTCTTGAATACCTCCAGGGATGGTGCCTCAACCACCTCCCTGGGCAGCCCATTCCAATGCCTGACAACCCTTTCAGTAAAGAAATATTTCCTAATATCTAACCTGAACTTCCCCTGGCGCAACTTGAGGCCATTGCCTCTTGTCCTATCATCTGTAACTTGGGAGAAGAGACCGACCCCCGCCTCTCTACAGCCTCCTTTCAGGTACTTGTAGAGAGCAATAAGGTCTCCCCTCAGTCTCCTCTTCCCCAGACTGAACAACCCCAGCTCCCTCAGCCTCTCTTCGTAAGACTTGTGCTCCAGACCCCTCACCAGCTTCGTTGCCCTTCTCTGGACCTGCTCCAGCACCTCAATGTCTTTCCTGTGGTAGGGGGCCCAAAACTGGACGCAGTACTCGAGGTGGGGTCTCACCAGTGCTGAGTACAGGGGGACGATCACCTCTCGGGTCCTACTCACTACACTGTTCTTGATACAGGCCAGGATGCTGTTGGCCTTTTTGGCCACCTGGGCACACTGCCGGCTCATGTTCAGCCTGCTGTCGACCAACACCCCCAGGTCCTTTTCTGCCAGGCAGCTCTCCAGCCATTCTTCCCCAAGCCTGTAGCGCTGCCTGGGGTTGCTGTGACCCAAGTGCAGGACCCGGCACTTGGCCTTATTGAACCTCATCCCGTTGGTCTCAGCCCATCGATCCAGCCTGTCTAGATCCCTCTGCAAAGCCTCTCTACCCTCCAGCAGATCAACACTGCCACCCAGCTTGGTGTCGTCTGCAAATTTGCTGAGGGTGCTTTCGATCCCCTCGTCCAGATCATTGATAAAGATGTTGAAGAGAACCGGCCCCAGTACCGAGCCCTGTGGGACACCACTCGTGACCGGTCGCCAACTGGACTTCATTCCATTCACCACCACTCTCTGGGCCCGGCCCTCCAGCCAGTTTTTAACCCAGCGGAGAGTATACCCATCTAAGCCATGAGCATCCAGTTTCTCCAGCAGGATACTGTGGGACACTGTATCAAAGGCCTTGCTAAAGTCTAGGTAGATAACATCCACAGCCTTTCCTTCATCCACCAAGCGAGTCACTTTGTCATAGAAGGAGATCAGGTTTGTCAAGCAGGACCTGCCCCTTGTGAACCCATGCTGGCTGGGCCTGATCACCTGGGCATCCTTCATGTGTTGCATAATGGCACTCAGGATGATCTGTTCCATCACCTTCCCAGGCACCGAGGTCAGACTGACAGGCCTGTAGTTCCCTGGATCATCCTTCCGACCCTTCTTGTGGATGGGCGTCACATTTGCTAGGCGCCAGTCGGCTGGGACCTCCCCAGTTTGCCACGACTGTTGGTAGATGATGGAAAGTGGCTCTGCAAGCACTTCTGCCAGCTCCCTCAGAACCCTCGGGTGAATCCCATCTGGGCCCATAGACTTGTTTATGTTGAGGTTATGGAGCAAGTCCCTCACCATCTCCCTTAGAATTACGGGGGCTTCGTCCTGCTCCCCGCCCCTAACTGCTAGCTCAGGGGTCTGGGTACTCGGGGGACACCCTACTCCACTGCTAAAGACCGAGGCAAAGAAAGCATTCAGTACCTCAGCCTTCTCCTCATCCTTTGTCACTATGTTACCTTCCATATCCAGGAGAGAGTGGAGGTTCCCCTCCAGGGATGGGGCAGCCACTTGTCTGGGCAACCTGTTCCAGTGTCTCACCACCCTCACAGTAAAGAATTTCTTTCTGGTATCCAATCTAAATCTCCCCTCTTCCAATTTAAAACCATTACCCCTTGTCCTGCCACTACATTTCCTGACAAAGAGTCCCTCTCCAGCTCTCCTGTAGGCTCCCTTCAGATATTAGAAGGCTGCTATGAGGTCTCCCATGACAGCCCTCACTATGAAGAATTTTCGTCCTCATCCTTGCTGGACTGCGTCCCACCTAGTCCCATGGATTTGTTTATGTCCAATTTACTTAAGCGATCCCAGCATCACACTTTTCAATTGTGGGTAGTAAATCTCTCTTCCAAACTCGGCCATTAGAAATGGATGCCTGGGAGCAGACTCTGCCAATAAACACTGAGGCAAAGAAAATGCTGAAAACCTCAGTTTTGTGTGTCCGTCATTAGATCGCCTGCCCTATTCAGCAGTAGATCTGCATTTTCTTGGTCTTCCTTTTGCTACTAATGTACCTGCAGAAGCCCTTCCTGTTGCTCTTCACATCATCACCAGCATCAGCTCAAGCCAAGCTTTGGCCATCTTAATCCCATCCCTACATGACTGTGTAGTTCTAGACTGCTCCTCAATTGCCTGTCCCTGCTTCCCCCTATTACATATTTCCTTTTTATGTTGAGTTCAGTCAGTAGTTATCTGCATAACCTCATGCACTGCCGGCTTAGCCTCCTGCATGACACTATGGACCATTCTTGGGCTTTGAGGAGATGGTCCTTGAAGATATCCTAACCTTCCATGTTCCTTTACTCTTCACAGCAATATCCCAAGGGAAGTTGCTTGCTAGTTCCCTGAACAAGCCAAGGTCTGCTCTCCTGAACCCAGTGTCATTGTTCTGCTACTCAGCTTTCTCTGTTTTCTCATGATCTTAAATTCTACTGCCTCTTGGACTCTCCAAGGCTGCCATTAACCATCACAACCCCAACCACTTCTTCCTTGTTTGTGAGTAGCAAATCAATCAGAACATCTCCCTACTCACCCTGTCCAGCACCTGTGTCAAGAAATTGTCCCTGACAATTGTCCCTGTCTCCAGAAATCTGGATCACTTGTGCCCTACTGTGTTTCCTGGCCAGCAGATTTCAGGTAGGTCACTATAGACTATAAAAGCCAAGGCTTGAAACAGCGATGCTTCTTGCACGTGTCTAGAGAAGGCTTAATCCATTTTGTCTTCTTGACCACGTGATCTGTAGCAGGTGCCTACCATGATGTCACCTGTGTTCACCTTCCCTCTGATCCTGGCCCATAAGCTCCTGACCACCCAGCCCATCACACAGTCCACAGCAGGACTCCATGCATCTGAGCTGCTCCTCTCTGTGCAGAGCATAACCCTCTTGCACATCTCACCTTCCTCCTTCTAAAAAGCATGTATCCATCCATCACAGCACTTCAGCTGCTGGAGCTGTTATAGCTCTTAAGTACAAAGGAGCAATGGGTGGGCCAATTCTCTGCCTATCCAGGTCTGCCATACTGTGTCTCCCAACCCAATCAATGTAAAGAGCTGGGCACTGTCTTGAGGTGATTTGCTATGAACACCTAAATTAGATGGTGCACCTTTGTCTCTTGGTTATTATGCTGAAAAATGCTAATAACAGCCTTGGGGCGAGCCTTTAATCCACAATCCCCACACATCCCATTATAGTCAGAAACATGTCATACATACTCTTCCAGGTTCAGCAGAAAGAACTATCCTTTTCTAAGGTAGTAAAGGCAGATGAACAAAAGAAGCCCTCTCCCAAGGATCAGTTTTCCATGGCAGGACTTCACAAAGTCAGGGACTTCCCTGCTTGCCCAGACACGGTCATGGTTGATGTGCTTGTGTTGGCTTGAGACAGGAGAGAGAAAAGCAGGGAGCCACATAGAGGTGGATGTTTTTGAGGTCAGACCTTATTAGGACCAGCAGACTTGGGAATGTGTGTCCAGAAACTACTTGCTTGTGTTTGTTTCTACTGTAGTCAAGGCAAGAAAAAGATGCTCTGTTTCTTCTTCTGTAAATAAACAAGATCACATGGAGAAATACACTGCATCTATATTATCAGCGTCTCTTCCAAATAGAAAGGCTGTAACCAGTCACAGTATACTTACATCCTGTTCTTTGAACCTTTCAACGCTCACTCTCGTGTGGAGCAAGAACTAAGGTAAGAACGTCTTCACATTCTGTGAACTGCAGTTTGGTTTCTTTGCTGCAAGCTGTGAAAATCTCACTGCAAACATTTACAATTTAGTCGGAGCCACAGGAGCTGTGACTGGTACACGGTGCTTCCAATGCAGCTTGTTTACAAGATGAGGGCCTCAGTCCCAGCCAGAGCAGGAACACGTACCACCAACATTTGGAAGCCTCGCTCAAGGAAATCCAGACTGACAACCTCTCTTCCTACTGCAAATCACCGCCTGGTACCATTTCCAGTTTGACTGCTGCTCCCTTTCCCCCAGCACACCTGCAGGTAAAAAGGCACCACAAGCAACACACCGTCCCCAGGCAAGGAGCAAGTGAGGTGACGGTGCCAGCTGTCCGTGTGAAGGAGCTGCGATTGGTCCTCCGTTGCTGGAAGGTTGGTTGGTAGGTGCCACCTGGGCTTTGAGAGGGCGAGGGAGACAAGCCACAGAACAAACATAAGCAAGAAGAAGCATCTCCAGAGCTCCGTCGAGGAATCATGGAACGTTTTGTCTATCTGACGGAGGAAAGAAGATGGACTAAAAATATATTTCTCCCTGCCCCAGGCAGAGAGGGGACATTGGCAGGATCAGGAAACACGATGGCATCTTTCACCGCTGCAGCAACCTAGCGAGTCCCCATTTGGCTACTAGTAACAGAGAGTCACGTTACTGAATGCATATAGGAGTGGTAGTCCCCTGATCACGCTGGGGCTTAACACTACTAAAATGTCTGAAAAAAAGAAAAAAAATGCTATTTGCTGATTAAATGCTGCTTTTGGCCTGTCTCTCTTGCACAGAAAAAAGAGCAGGCTCAGTCTGCCTCACTTTTCCCTGAATATCAGACACTGGCCCCTAACAAGACAAGAAGAACAGGACTGAACCGGAGGGAACAGAGACAAGGAATCTTCCGTGCCTCCGGGTCCTGCCACGCCGGCTCACAGACAGCTTGGTGAGCCCGGTAGCCCTGCTACTACGTGGTTGCTGCCTTTATAAATTACTGCTCCAGACCCACCTACGGTGCGATTAGAATGGGCTTGAGCTTACTTTGCTTCTTCCCATACCTCAAGATACCCACCTCTGCATTATGGCCACCCCACATCTCGATGTCTCCCCTTGCTCCACTGCCAGCTCTCTCCCAGCTGCAATGCCCGAAACCCCCAAGGGCAGAGTTTTCCTTAATCAATCATCAGACAGATTATATTTTTTTCTCCTCTGTCTTTTTCCATTTCTGAGTCGCCGTGTCTCCTGCCGACTTTCTGCCTGGCGTGAATTTCTACAACCGAGCGATAGAACTTCTGAAAATAGACACTGACACTGGAAAGCCTGACACACCCTGTGTGGAGCCTCTGAGTGGCAGAACCATAATCCAAAGCTGGTCAAGACACCGGGCCATGCTAGCAGCATTCAATTAAGGCTCTGAGCAAAGCAGCCCTAAGAGAAGAAAGTAAATGGGAAGTCTCAAAACGCAGTTGCACAGAACAAGCCCCCCCCCTCCCCAGGTGCTTTAAATCACTGTACTCCTTACAGTAACCCTAGCTCGGGTGAGTTATTCCAATATAGCTGGCACGTTCAGAAACCCTTGAAAAATAATAAAATAACAAACAAAAATTCATGGAAATGGCCAACCTGCTGTGATTTCCTGATAGGAAACTGCATGGAAAGCCTCTGGGTAAAAAAGCCGGTAGTCGTATGATACCAGTCTGAGCTCTGCCTGTCATTAACAAGGGTGGGTTTTTCAGGGTAAAACTCTCCTGGGCCAAATAACAGGAGACTGATAAACAAAGCTTGTCAACTGCCCTTTCTGACTCACTCTCTCCTGCTCAAGGGTGACTCACCGTCATGCGTGAAAGGCTGCCAGGTCTTGCTTACATGCTTAAACAAGCACGGGTTGCCTGTGTTAGACATACATTCCCTCAGAAGAAGCAGGCTCTTAACGCTGAGAAGGCAGCCCTGGAAAAGATTCTGCTGACTCAAGGATCTGAACTTCAAGGTATTTCTCAATCCTTTCTGGAAAGTTCAATGTTGTTGTTAGATTACCACAGAAAACTTAGTCCCAAAGCCATGGTTGAGGGCTTGGCTGACGATCACAGTGTTTTAAAACCAGGACTCGCTAGGACCATCGGATTTTACCCGGGTAGTTCCTGTAGAGTGAGCCAGAAAGCATGTTCTAGGTGCAGATAGAAGTAACTGAGACCATGCCTCTTCCAGAGCTGCCTTTTGTCCAAGGGAAACAGTGTGTCAAAGGCAGTCACTTGGTCCTCACTACTCTATGGTGAGAAAGTAGCCCCATGGGGCTGCTCCACTTAAGGAGACTGTGAGGAACCTACCTTGAATCTGAAGACAGGCAAACATAGCATGGTGAACATCACCTCTCAGTCTGGGCAGCTCATCAACTGCTTTTGAGCAACGCTGGTAGCTGCTCAGTGCTTCCTTCTCCCTACAGTGACATAGACCTTGCAGGTAAGTGACAGTGCACAGAAAGCTCATTCGCATCCAGGAGTTCTGCTGCCTACTTGAGTGTGTGCCCCACCATTTGGTCTTCTCCTGTCGTCCTGGGCCCACCACAGGCCAAGTGTGTAACTCTGAGAGTTCTCTGCCCTGGGCACTGCTGGGACTGTTCATAAATCCCAGTTATTAGCAAATGCCACAGACTACATTGCCCTGCGGGACAGATGTGGGAAAGGACATTTGTCCCTCATAGAATCATCACAGAATCTTCATGGTTGGAAAGGACATCTGAGATCACCAAGTCTAACCAATACACATACAAAAGACCCCCACAATCTTGGCCGCTAGAGCATCATACTCTTTCTAAGGCCCCGTACAGTGCCTGTTTGCTCAGACATGCCAAAGCAAGGCACTTTTGCAAGGACAAGTGTACTGGGATGTCAATCCACAGACCAGAGTGCCACAGCTGTACCTGGATGAGGGGACAGAGTGTATCCTCAGCAAGTTCGCTGATGATACCAAACTGGGAGGGCTGGCTGACACCCCAGAGGGCTGTGCCGCCATCCAGCGTGACCTGGACAGGCTGGAGAGCTGGGCAGAGAAGAATCTAATGAGGTTCAACAAGGGCAAGTGTAGGGTCCTGCACCTGGGGAGGAAGAATGCCAGGCACCAATATAGGTTAAGGGTGGACCTGCTGGAAAGCACTTCCGAGGAGAAGGATCTGGGGGTCCTGGTGCATAGCAAGCTTTCCATGAGCCAGCAATGTGCCCTTGTGGCCAAGAGGGCCAATGGGATCCTGGGCTGCATAGGGAAGAGTGTGGCCAGTAGGTCGAGAGAGGTCATTCTCCCCCTCTACTCTGCACTGGTGAGGCCACAACTGGAATACTGCATCCAGTTCTGGGCTCCCCAGTTCAAGAGAGACAGGGAACTACTGGAGAGAGTCCAACGTAGGGCAACTAAGATGATTAAGGGATTGGAGCATCTCCCTTACGAGGAAAGGCTGAGAGAGCTGGGGCTCTTTAGCCTGGAGAAGAGAAGGCTGAGGGGAGACCTTATCTATGTTTACAAGTACCTAAAGGGTGGGTTGAAGGAGGATGGAGCCGGACGCTTTTCAGTGGTTCCCAGTGACAGGACGAGGGGCAATGGAACAAGCTGGAACATAGGAAGTTCCATTTAAATATGAGGAAAAACTTCTTTCCGGTGAGGGTGCCAGAGCCCTGGAACAGGCTGCCCAGGGAGGTCGTGGAGTCCCCTTCCCTGGAGATCTTCAAGACTTGCCTGGATGCAGTCCTGAGTGATGTGCTCTGGGCAATCCTGCTGTAGCAGGGGAGTTGGACTAGATGATCTCTAGAGGTCCCTTCCAACTCCAACAATTCCGTGATTCTGTGATCTGTGATTCCATGATATAGAGGACTACTCATGCAGGCACAGAAAGGTTTCTCCCAAAACCAGGAGAAGGAAGCTGTGCTGTAGCCTCCCTCAGCTCCGGGTATTAGCCAACACCTTGCTGCATCATTCAGTAGGGAAGCCATCTGCCGCAGGGCAATGATACCACAGCTGTCTCTTGCATATTCAGCCAGATACGCACCATCCAGGAGTCACCCGTGCAGCTGGGAAAGACGGTTGCACATGCTTTGGCCCAGCCAAGCTCTCAGGAAACCTGCAACCAAAACCACTGTCTCAAGGTCTTGTCCCCATCCTTCACACCATGTGAGCACTAACCTGGGCTGTGGTTTAACCCCAGCCAGCAAACTAAGCCTCACACAACCACGCTCGCTCCCTCCCCCCCTACACATCCCCAGTGGGATGGCGGAGAGAATCAGAAGAGCAAAAGCGAGAAAACTTGTGGGTTGAGATAAAGACAGTTTAATAAATAAAGCAAAAGCCATGCACACAAGCGAAGCAAAACAAGGAATTCATTCGCTGCTTCCCATGGGCAGGCAGGTGTTCAGCCATCTCCAGGCAAGCGGGGCTCTCTCACACGTAACAGTGACTTGGGAAGACAAAATGCCGTAACTCCCAACATCCCCCCTTTCCTTCTTCTTCCCCCAGCTTTATCTACTGAGCATGACTTCATATGGTATGGAATATCCCTGTGGTCAGCTGGGGTCTGTACCATTCCACATCACATATATGAGGAAAACACAGCAGCCTCACACACAGTTCTAATGTATTCTATGACTCTATATTTCTTCTCCTTTGGGAGAGAATATATGTGCTTTCCATCCCACAAAATTTCTGAGGCTATTTTTAAATAGTTTTGCTCTATACCAGGACAGATATCTAATGAAATGCTTGAGAGAGAATCATAGAATCATAGAATGGTTAGAGTCAGAAGGGACCTTAAAGATCATCAAGTTACAACCCCACTGCTATGGGCAGGGACACCTCCACTAGAGCAGGTTGCTCAAAGCCCCATCCAGCCTGGCCTTAAACACCTCCAGGGATGGGGCATCCACAGCTTCCCTGGGCAACCTGTTCCAGTGCCTCACCACCCTCACAGTAAAGAATTTCTTTCTGGTATCTAATCTAAATCTCCCCTCTTCCAATTTAAAACCATTACCCCTTGTCCTGTCGCTACACCCCCTTACAAAGAGTCCCTCTCCGGCTCTCCTGTAGATTCCCTTCAGATATTGGAAGGCTGCTATGAGGTCTCCCTGGAGCCTTCTCCAGGCTGAACAACCCCAGCTCTCTCAGCCTGTCTTCATAGGAGAGGTGCTCCATCCCTCTGAGCATCTTCGTGGCCCTCTGCTGGACCCATTCCAACAGGTCCATGTCCTTCCTGTGTTGAGGACTCCAAAGCTGGACACAGTACTCCAGGAGGGGTCTCACGAGCGCAGAGTAGAGGGCCAGAATCACCTCCCGTGACCTGCTGGCCACACTTCTCTTGATGCAGCCCAGGATGCGGTTGGCTTTCTGGGGTGTCAGTGCACATTGCCGGCTCATGTTGAGCTTCTCATCCATGAGCACTCCCAAGTCCTTCTCCTCAGGGCTGCTCTCTAGCCATTCTCTGCCCAACCTGTATTTGTGCCTGGGATTGCCACGTCCCAGGTGCAGGACCCTGCACTTGGCCTGGTTGAACTTCATGCAATTTGCATGAGCCCACTTCTCAAACCTGTCCAGGTCCCTCTGGATGGCATCCCTTCCCTCCAACGTGTCGACCGCGCCACCGAGCTTGGTGTCATCAGCAAACTTGCTGAGGGTGCACTCTATCCCACTGTCCATGTCTCCGATAAAACGTTAAACAGCACTGGTACCAGTACCAACCCCTGAGGAACACCACTCGTCACTGGCTGCCACTTGGACATTGAGCCGTTGACCACCACCCTTTGAGTGCGGCCATCCAGCCAGTTCCTTATCCACCGAGTGGTCCATCCATCGAATGTATGACTATCCAGTTTTGAGACCAGGATGTCGTGTGGGACAGTGTCAAATGTTTTGCATAAGTCCAGGTAGATGACGTCGTAGAAACAGCAGGGCACAACAGCCTTGTCCAATGGTAAAAGGACTCACCTGACACACGGAAAACAAGCCAAGGCCACAATGCTACTTAGGCGTTAATATAACACGTGCTAGTCTAAGTGAAGCCACTAAATAATAGCTGTGAACCTGCCGTTCAAGTGTTATGTCTCAATAAGACAGTTCAGGGCCATCCCACACAAGTGATCTAGTCCATGGACTGTTGGTTACTCCAGAAGAGGTAAATTTCTTACCATAATTGTGCTGCAAAATTTCATCCTTTTAAAAACTGAGCCACACAATGCAAGGGAAAATTGTATCCTTTTTATCCACCATAGATATAGTTTGCTGAAAAACTTCCAAACCAGCACTAACATGTCAAATTTCTGCTGTTAACAATGATGAAAATATTACCTCTCTGGTTTTCTTCCACTTTTAACCATCCACTATTTTTTCATTTATTCTTATTGACTATGACAAAGTCAGGATATCATCTTAAATTTTCCTCCTGCTGCTAATGATTAGCATGTAGAGATAGTCTTATAGGTAAAATGACACCATTTCTTACCACAAATTCAACTCATTTCAAGATATTGACATCCCAACTGCATATTTTAAGTTTGAACATCTAAGATCTGCTTTCCCTCTCATGTAAAATCAATGATAAAAATAAATATATATCTCACTCATCAAAAAGATAAAATGAAACGAAGACTTGGTGGATATTTTAAATTACAGCATTTCTCTTTGCTATACTTATTTCACAATGAGTCATAAATTGGGCTAGATATATCTGAAAACAAAATGAGAGATGATTGAAATAAAAAAGTAAACACAATACATTAAAGATGCCAGAGTAACTCCCTTTAAAAGCAAAATTTCAGCAACTTTTAGACTGTAGTAAATCACGTCTCCTGGTTGCTTTGCTAAACGTTTAGAAAAAGAGGGCTGACATTAAAATCAATAATCATATCGATCTGTGGGTGTTAAAGCCCTTCTGAAATTAAGTCAGCAAAATAATCTTCTCAGAAATGGTGCAATGAAGGCATTAAGATCAAGGAAAAATAGTGACAGAACCGGGGATTTCAGTCCAGGTCTCCAGTCACCCAGTCAAAGCCCTTGTGTGTGCAACTACCCCACCTCTGACAAATTAATTAGGCTTCTTAAGATGCAATTGCAAAGTGATTTACTTATCAGTGTGAAACCATGCCGCTTGACACTTCTGAGAAGATACCACTTCTGCCATTTGCACCTTCTGCCATTGCTCTTGAGAGCTCACTGCTCTGAATACTTTTGGGGGCTTCTTAGAGGTGGCAAACGGAGGTCATCTGTCAGCATGGAGAAACTACTCCTTATTCTTCCTTGTTCCTGTTCTTCCTCTTGCTTTTCCTCCTTCTCCTTCATAGTCTCGTCAGGCATGTTCATCAAAGATACTAACTCATTGAAAGGAGCTCCAATGATGCCCACCCTGTTAGAAAACATTGTGTTAATCTTCTTGACACCGTGAAGCAAAGGAAAACAGGAGAAAGGGGGACAGATTTGTAATATATCCTAAGTAAACCTGCAAGGAGCCTCTCCTCCTTAGCTCTCCCCCAAGGGAAAAACAAATAACCACACTTACACCCTCAGCACCTTGCACACCACGTCATGTTTCTGTCTGGTGCGTGCATGCACACAACCTGAATTGCATACGTCCAAGGGAAGCTCAGCGCTCCCTGGAAAGGTTGGCCATATTACATACAAATTACGTGACTCTCTGCATAAGCTATAAAAGCAAGATGCTCAGGATGCACCCAGCTTCCAAAGCACGCACGGAACAGTTACGTGTGCTTTTGCAGCAGATTTCATGCTCTCAAGGAATACTGGACTCGCTGGCCGCCTGCTGTAGACACGTCCGAAGATTTTGCCTGTACAGTGCTGTAGCATTCGTTGGATTGCCAGAACTCTGGAAGATCCAGACAAATGAAGGCAATTCTCAAATTCTAATTTGCAGGCAGAAAAAAAAAAACTTATGAGGGAAAAGTCTTACAGGGGAACCTGACATACACTTCAACAGAGCAAAACTGATTTAATGTGATCCTGTTTACGTGAGTTATTATATTTAAAAGTACTGTAGTGACACTGCTGTTAACCATGGCTGGATGGGAAATGGAATTCCTCTCATATGGCATACCAGGCTTGAAAGATTTCGGTTTATCATGAATCAGAAGAAAAGGTTCTATTTCTATTACAATTGCAGTTATATTTCGAAAGTACAATGTAGTAACAAAATTACTTTTTCAGAATAAAGTACATCAGTAATGTCTGGTCAGAACATTATTAAAGTCTAAAAGTCAAGAAGATATAGAATGAATCACGAGAGGGGAAAAAATAAACAACCCATTTTGATTTTGAGAGGTTTTGATTAATTTCTGTTCAGATTTATGTTAAAGCATATTTCCTCTCCTCCGAAAACGTTTCAAAGCTTTAACAAAACACTACAATGGGCAGTAGCTGCTTTGCCATCAGTTACCTCTGCAAGTTTCCGACGCTCTGAGGTCTCTCAAGACCTACACTCCTGTTCCTCTCTAACTCTCATGTCGACCAAATCCTCAGTCCCATGGCCCCTCTCCCGATGAGGAAGAGTTAGCTGTCCGACATCACGGAATTGTCAGAGTTGGAAGGGACCTCTAGAGATCATCTAGTCCAATTCCTCTGCTACAGCAGGGTTGCCCAGAGCACATCACTCAGGACTGCATCCAGGCAGGTCTTGAAAATCTCCAGAGAAGGGGACTCCACGACCTCCCTGGGCAGCCTGTTCCAGGGCTCTGGCACCCTCACCAGAAAGAAGTTCTTCCTCATATTTGAATGGAACTTCCCATGTTCCAGCTTGTGCCCGTTGCCCCTCGTCCTGTCACTGGGAACCACTGAAAAGCGTCCAGCTCCATCCTCCTTCAACCCACCCTTTAGGTACTTGTAAACATAGATAAGGTCTCCCCTCAGCCTTCTCTTCTCCAGGCTAAAGAGCCCCAGCTCTCTCAGCCTTTCCTCATAAGGAGATGCTCCAATCCCTCCATCATCTTTGTTGCCCTACGCTGGACTCTCTCCAGTAGTTCCCTGTCTCTCTTGAACTGGGGAGCCCAGAACTGGACACAGTATTCCAGTTGTGGCCTCACCAGTGCAGAGTAGAGGGGGAGAATGACCTCTCTCGACCTACTGGCCACACTCTTCCCTATGCAGCCCAGGATCCCATTGGCCCTCTTGGCCACAAGGGCATATTGCTGGCTCATGGGAAGTTTGCTATGCACCAGGACCCCCAGATCCTTCTCCTCAGAAGTGCTTTCCAGAAGATCCACCCCTAACCTATATTGGTGCCTGGCATTCTTCCTCCCCAGGTGCAGGACCCTACACTTGCCCTTGTTGAACCTCATTAGGTTCTTTTCTGCCCAGTTCTCCAGCCTGTCCAGGTCACGCTGGATGGCAGCACAGCCCTCTGGGGTGTCAGCCAGCCCTCCCAGTTTGGTACCGTCAGCAAACTTGCTGAGGATACACTCTGTCCCCTCATCCAGGTCATTGATGAATATGTTGAACAGGACTGGGTCGAGTATTGACCCCTGGGGGACACCGCCTTCCTCATAGCGCTACCAAATCTATTTATGCAGAGAAATAGCCCCTTACTTGGTAGCCAACAATTCGGAGAAGTCCGGCAGGCAGTCACACGTGCAAGATCCAGGGTCTCTGCCCTGACAGTAGTGGTTCTGGGAGAAGTACTGGGCACTGTCCTTCATTAAGGGCAGCAGCGTGCTGAGCACTGGTGAGCGCTGGTGAATCATGCTGGTTATGGAAGGACGCTTGGTAGGGACTTTTCTTGAAAGAAAACAAATGCAGGTGTTACCTCAGCGTATTCAGGCAGGGCAGGATACCTAGGGGACTCACCAGTGTGTCAAATGTGTACCTCAGATATGGCAGTTGCACTGTACTTGCAGCAGCAGTCTGGTCTCCTGCTTTCTGCAAGTCAACATTGTTCCTGTCTCTCAAGGTGGGATCAAACGCCTCGGAGTGAAGAAGCCTGCTGATTTCTTCCTGAATCACTTGGAAGTGCTTCCGTCTGAACACAAGCCAAGCCACATAGCTGCAGAAGTTGTAGAAGCCCTAAACGGAAAACACAGATCCTCTTCTCACTGAGAAAAGGCCCAGAGTCCCACTGCATCCCAGAGCGCAGGTTGGCGTGACTCCACTAAGATGCCAGCAACTATTTGGCATCAAACTTTACCACGCATGCATCAGTGAAGATTGGAAAGGATTGGTTTTTTAAAGGTATGCAGACAGATGAGGCTAGAAACAGAGTTAGCTCAGATGGATTCCATCCTGCTCAACTCTGAACAATTTGGCTTAGTCTTGCTGCTAGAAACCAAAGAGATAACTTGAGATCACCACCCTCAATAATCAATGGAAAGAAACTAATGGGATGAGTCATTCTGTGGTGGTTCCTATCGCACACATCTATCTCAAGAGGCAACAATTCACCCTCTGGCTGAGCTTCTCTTTTCTGCATTGGCTGGCACAGCAGCCAAAGAACATGGTCTGACTGGACAGCTATTGTTTGGGCAGCTGCAGGTAGACAAGATGATCCCCACCCTGAATGATGGCATTATCATCACAGAAAATATTACTACCAAAGATGAACTCATCTCATGTCACCTCTGCATGTCTGCTTGCTGATTAAAAAAAACAACATTTACCTTTTCACTCCTATTTAACACTTGTGATCCCTGGCATAAACTGAATCAACCCCCAGTAAGTCCAATCTCTGCCGAGTCTGGTCTTGAAAAGATGGCATCGCTGGGACTGCTGTGTGCCCTTGGAATTGAGTCCACTCTCCCCCTTTTTCAAGGAAAGGCTTCACAGTTTATGAAGTATAAAGTATAATTCGGGCCCAGCTGTTTCGTATCAATTTGCTGAAGCCCTGCTACATAGTGAGTTGCATAAGTGGCTGATGGAGCTGTATGTTGCAGGTCAGAAGAGCTTATTGGCATCTAGAAATGTCACCAACGGCAATGGAAATGAAAGAAGGCTGTGAAATTTCCTGCCTACAGAGATGAAACTATGAGGCCAATGATGAGAAGAAATCTATAGACCAGGTTTCCTAGAGGGACCTCAGGCTGTGGTGGGAACTGCCCGGGGTCCAAGAGCCACAGAGGGACTTGAAACCCCCTGGCTGAGGGCTCCTAGGGGAAAAGGCTTGGGCTGGAGGGCAAAGAGATGGCATTTTACAGGGACATCTGGGCCCTAGAGGTAAAATCTTGTTCTAGGTACTCTGCCCTACAAGTAAACTACTGGGGGAACCAAAAAGGAAAAGAGCATTTGGATGTGCAAGGAAGGGACATGCTCTGGGCTGACAGTCACGCTCTCCATGTATCTTTGTGTCTTTCTTACCTCAAAGAAGCTCCGGTCTTTCTGCAACGATGTTTTTCTCCTAAGGCAGTGAACAAGAGCACAAAATTAATAGCAGCAGTCATCCTTTCAGTTCTCTGAACAGAGCATTGAATATCACTCAGGGGGCTATGCCAAGCTGGCATTTCACCAGGGCAATAAAGTTGTTGCTGGTAGATCCTCATTACTAGCATGCAGAGACCCGCTGTCCAAGAGAAAGGCAGGACTTCTGCATTGCCTCAGAAGGAGAAAATGCAAAATTTTGTATGGCTCTGTTAATTAAATCTGACAGAGAACAAAGCAGGATGTGATGAGCAGGCGAGGCTCCCCTGCCACGCTATCTAGACTGAGCTCTCTGCGTGGGCCTCTCAAAAGTGATCAGCGCTGATCTAACCCAGTTCCCACTGAACTCAATAAAAAACTCTTCCTGACATCACTGGGAGAGCAACGAGCAGAGTTACCGAGGGCACAAAGCCAGGCCAATGCTGAGACGACAAACTTGAAAACCAGGAAGGAGATGCTTGATGTATCTCCAAGAAGAAATGTAGAACATGCCCAAGAACGACAAAGGGCCTTTGTTAAAGATGCAGCAATTTGCCCAGTGGAAGCCTGAGAGATGCTCTCGCCACCCGCTTGAGCTCAGGGATTCTCATACAAAGCCAAATGACTGTACATCATTGAAACAGCCATTAAAGCAGAGGGTGGTGCACACATTCCAGCAGCCACTCAGCTCTCCTGGAGATGGCACAACTCACCCTCATGGAAATGAAAGCAAATTTTCCATGCTAGCCTACAGATCCCCACAGCTCTGGCTTGGTCCTGCCAGGTGCACAGGAAAGCCTGTCTCCACATCAAGTCGCCAGCTCCTGACACGTCCCTTATCTTCCTGAGAACATCAAGTGTTCCACACATCTAGGGTATCCTCATGCGCTATCACTCCAGAAACATCAATGCAGAGTAGACCAGACCATGCAGATAGAGCCCTATAGCTCAATTTACCACCTTCTGACTTTTCTTTATTGATTTTTTGATCAAGAAGACCATGTATCTCCCTACTGGGCTCCCACCAGCCATAATCCTGCTGACACTTCACGTATTGTGCAAGGGAAAAGAAGCTTAACTCTGCAAGCATGGCATGGCCATTTGCCAAAACAGAACTCCTAGAACAACTCCGATGCTTTTGATTCCTTATGAATTCTGGTAAAGCACCGTATTATGCCTTGAGAATACCAGAGTGGAGAGACCTAAAGTGGCCCCAGCTTCTTAAACCTAAATATGAAACCCAGCTTCACCTTTTAACATTACAGAGCTTAAGCAGAGAAACCTATACAGAGGCCAGCAACAGAAAATAATACTAATAGAGTCAAATAAGGCCAGGGGTCTCCATCCTTCTTTCTCCCATTGCTTTCTTCCCTCAGGTGAGATATTAAGCTAAGAGACTTGCTCAGAGTAAAGTTTCCTAAAATAAATGCTGAACTAGGAGGGACCTCCCATGTCTAGGGCACAGTTGCTAATTACCTGGGAAAATACAGAAAGGGTCAGGAAAACATCAAACTTGCAACAAGATTCAGGACGAGACTTGTAAGGGGCGTGAATGGGCGAGCCAAGAGCATCATGCCTTCTAGAAATATAGTAACATTGATTTCTCAGAGCTGCGAGGGGGACGGGGAGAGTTCGTGCATAGAAGAAGACAACAGCACAGCCAAGGGCAGCCGGTGCTGTAAGCGTGGAGTTTGGATGCCAGATGACAGTGACTTCAGACATCGACGAGAACTACTGCTGTGCACAGGGGCAGATGGGGAAGAAATGCTTCCTGTGCCGTTTAGCAGCTCCTTCCACCACAGCCATGGCGGTAACTGCCGGTGGATCAAGCCAGCGTCAAGGAGCAGCAAGGGCTGGCTCGACTGCGTTTGCGCCGTTGGTGCATGCGGCTTCGGGAACACGCTGTATTTTTCCCATTACGACAAATGCCCGTAAGGAAACTGGCACCACAAAAAGGTTGCACAACCCCCATCAACTTAAAAGGAGAAAGCCAGACACACCTATTCCTTCCTCGGCACTGGAGGCACAAAAGGACTGATGCTAACACACACAAATAACAGGTCTGGAGTAACTCTCTCAAATTCCAGTCTGGGATGGTATCAAGATAGGATTTTAATGCTGTATTTTACAAATCATGTAAATTGTTAAGATGAAGATGTTCTCCAGCTAAGCCTCTCTTTTTAAACTTTCAGAGAAAAGCTTAGCATAAAACATCAATAATTTCATATGAATACGTAGACTTTTGGCAGATCTGGAAGGGAAAGCAGTTTACCGACATAGTATAAGATTTCATTAAAATGTTGCTATGCTGAATTAGAGTGAAAAGCAAAAGCTTCAACACCATCATGAACCCATAGTTGGGTTATAAGAAAATATAGTAAAAGTGAGGGTGGTACATTATCAATAATCCTGCAGCTTTTTAATCTAAACATTTTTCAGGTTAAAAAAAAAAACCCACTCACCAAAGGTAGCCCTCATCACAGTTTCTATTTTGATGAAGGAACTTTCCCATGCAAAAACATGTGTGCTCAAAAAATTCCTAACCATCTTCTATAAACAGGAGTGTTAATCAGTTCTGTCCCTTAGCTCTTGTTTTTGGCAGTTCATATAATGGTCTGGGAGGATCCAGATAACATTTAAGGCTACACTGAGTCAGCCTGGAAAA